>NW_028318083.1:24831666-25167500 GCF_062004578.1 Staurois parvus | reverse complement strand
GCATGGGCTTTTCCCCTGGAATGCCAATACAGAAGCACCCCCAGGAGGCCCCAGCCTGGCCAAACCAGAACTCCCCAGTAGTCCAATCCAGAAGTCTTATGGCAATGAACCTCAAACAGCCTCAACAAACACCTGTTTGTTTCAGAAGACGTTACCATCTAGAGGTTAGGAGAAGGAAGGGTCCAAATAATGGCAGCATTTAACTCTTTATTGAAACACTTGATTTGAATATATACATCTTTTCAGTCATCCCAACAGTGATAGCACATTCCTTAGCTGCAAACAAATTAGGGAAATGAGAGATAAGAGCCAAGTGATAGGAAAAAAAAAAACATACTTTTAACAGTCTTACCTCCCAAACCAAAGGGATGTGAGTAGTCCCATTAGTCCTGAACCTCTCCTTCTTTGCTTTCCACCCTAAGGAGAAGCTCCCTGAAGCTAGCGCCCCAAAAGATGACCTATTGCATGCATTGGTCCTTGCATTGCTTGCTATGACCACATCCCCATACAGGCTCAGACCAGACTATACATAGAGCCCTCTTACCCAAAATGCCTCACACTGGTAGGAGCAGGGCTGAAACTTCCTTACTATCTATGGTAGACCCCACTCACTACTCTGGGGACCTCTAGGGGCTACCTTCACAACTATAATGCCTACTCTCCCGACCCTAACTATGGCAACATGTAGTGGACAATTTTAGGAACTACACAGGGCACCTCTGTGCTCTTACACGTCATATCTACTTTGTAAAGTGGCAGCCTGGATGAAATGCAGACATATTTCCTATAATATACTTTTAAAGCCAACTGAACTTTCAATCTAATCAGCTAAATACATTCCATGAGCATCAAAACTAGAAAAAAAAATGCAGTCTTACAGGTTGTCTTCTTGTAGAAAGCAGGTGCAACTTGAGTAGAAAAGCCTGTTCCCTGCAAGTATGCTATAGAGAAGGACCCTTTCTTCATATGAGGAAGCAGTTGTACCTCTGCAGAGATCTAATACACCCTCCTGCTGATTCAGAGCTAGAGCTGTTCTGTCAGTTGGCAGCATGACCTTTACTATTTGCAGAGCTTTAGGTCTGGCTCAGCAGGGGTCATAAAGGAAAACAAGTAACCTCCTGCGCTCAGAAACCCAGATCAGGCAATTTTGGACATCTTCATTGACATTATTGATCCACCAAATATGGGTAATGCTGTGCAGTCCTTTTGGAATACTGGGAAAGCTCAGGACGATGCTGCAAAGTAAGAACAAAAGGTGCACCAGTCTTGCGCATTACCTCAGCAAAAATGTATTTATTAAAAGGATAAAACAGGTGTATACTCATAAATGCCAAAAAATCACAAGCATGTCACATCCAATACTGGCCAATAGGACCAGAATACTGTGCGAGTCACAGATGAAGGAAGTTGTTATGAAAATCTGACGCATTTCAAGGGAGATCTCACCTTACTCAAGGCCAATTTAACATGGTGTAGGTAAAAAACATTTAATCTATTTGTTTATTTAATCTAAGCATGCGATATGTGACCCCCCTCCCCACTAACTACTCCAGCCCACTGGTGGGAGGGATTTTTAAATTATAATCAGGTATATGAGGGAGGATTTTACACCATGTTAAACTGGCTCTGAGGAAGAGGGGATCTCCCTTTGAAACGCATCAGAAATTTTCTAACATCTTCCTTCATCTGGGACTCGCACAGTATTCTGGTCCTATTGGCCAGTATTGGATGTGACATGCTTGTGATTTTTTGGTGTTTGTGAGTATACACCTGTTTTATCCTTTAATAAATACGTTGTTGCTGAGGTAATGCACAAGGCTGGTGCGTCTTCAAACCACTGTCAAAGGACCACTGGTTCTTTGCAGAGATCAAGCATTCTTCTCTACAGCATGCTGGCAGAGGACATGATTCTGTTCAGGCTGTGGCTGCTTTATAGGAATACAAACTGTAAGACTTTGCACATCTTTTGTTTTGATGGAAGGGGAATGTATTTAATTGCTTAATTTACTCAGAGCCTGAAATTTTAGGTTGAGGGTCAGCAGTCAGTCAATCTGACAATTGCTGCACTGTCAAGCTGAGTTCACACGCTGTTTTTTAGTATTTTATAGTGCTTGCGGCAGCCAATATTGTTCATTACAAATTCAGTCTTTACTGTGCTACACAATGGTTTCACCTTACTACTCTTCCTCCTAATACTTTATGAGTTGGCTGACCTATTGAAAACAAAGCACTCTTTAGGTGGCCAGTAACATATTTCAAAAGTAGTTAAGTAGGGAGGTTAACGGTTTAGTCAAATATAAAGTGCCTTCTACTGGCTAATCTACAAGGTATTACCGGTATTTTAATGCGTACAATACAAATAAAAATATGCGCTAGCTATAAATTCTGTTTATTTGCAATGTTGAGGTATCCTGTATATAAGCACCTGTAAAGTCATAAAGGTACGTCTTGGAGCTTGATGAAAATATGCTAGAATGCTCACCTGCATCATGTAATGCTCATCTTTGCTGTAATAGCTATAAATAAAAGTTAGACATTCAAATAAAGCAAAATATAACAGGCAAATTAGTTTTGAATAAACAAATGTACTGTATTATAGTTATTGTCATTATGTTCTCTTTAGTGATCAACCAAACATTGTTCTCAGAATGCCCTGAGATTGCTAAAAATCCAAAGCTCTTTCCCTACACACGGGGGCAGCCTCTGCAGTGTCAAGGTAACAACATTGTTTTGCAAAGTATACATGTGGAGTTGGACAGAGAAGAGTGGCACTGTGTCAACCCACAGGATATTTGGAGAACACTGGCTTTCTGACAGATCAAAAGGTTATTTTTCTGTACTTGCAATTTTAAATAGGATAAAACATAGTCAAATGCCTATGCATTGGAGAGATGTACTTAACATTTTTTGATTTTGTCTTGATATACACCTAGATTTTTTCACAGTTTATTTTAGCAAAAACTGTATTTTTACACAACACAGTAATCTGCTTAGAGAAGTACCTACACAAAGGCCAAATTTCTCATTAAAAATGTAAAAGTCAACATTACAGATCTTTGCAGCCAAGTAGTAAAGTTTAGCAAAAGCCGGGTGAAGAGAAATTATTTCCTATCCCTCTGACCATCGCCTCAAGCCACCATATTAAAGAGTGCTTATTAAGATCAGTTTATTTATCTCATTTATCCAATCGCCAATGGATAAAGGCATATTTGATGAAAACAGGGATCACCAAAATGGCCAAGTCAGTATGCATATCCAATTCAGGCACATAGGGGAATTGCTAGGATAGGTACAATATATACGATTAATCTTACTGATAATTTTCCTCATTATCTCACCAGTTTAGAAAACCGTCATGACAAATGGGAAGAATGCCCAAGATTGAAACTGCATTCAACAGTAAGAGAAGATTTAGTGTGAGTGCAGGATAGTAAAGCATCATCAGCGTGCAACACCACCTTGTCTTCCCCAACCCTTCTACTAATCCCAGTCACTTTGGAGTCCTGCCACAGAAGTGCTTATTGTGAGAGAGGGCATCCCTGCTTCGTACCGTTGTGTAATCTCTGTAGATGAAAAGAGAGAGAATGAATGAAGGAATTATGGTGATTAGTGGCTAATGAATCACAATATAGCACAGAAGAGCATGAATATTGAAAAAAGTGGACTTTATGTAAAGGATAAATACATACAGACATTGAATTGGGAGTGTATTGTATTTTTATTTTATTTGTATAATTCAAGACAAAAGGAGATACTGTATCTTAACAGCATATTTGTTTCACTATTTGTTATTTAAGTTGTTCTGCACTTTTTTCATGGGTAATACATTCCATACCCAATTTACAATGAATAAACATGTAGTATATTGACTTTGCTTGTCTGATTGTTTCTAATTTCAGGAAATGAACAAGGAACATTATAAGCATACTGTTGGAGGTGTAGTTGGAGTAAATAATGGTTTGAATTATTTTTCTTTCATGACATCACCAAGTTTCTGAAGTGACATGAGTTACCTGCAATACAGATAATTGATGGTTTGTGATATAACTCATAATCAAACAGCACCCAGCTCTCTACAGAACCATTAGATCCCCTCACATTCCAGTAAATTATGTGTACCATTTGAGCAGCCATGCAAGAAGGTCTAACAAAGCAAAGAAGGAAGGTAGTTCAGCCAGCACAGAAGCAGAGGGAAACAGAGGTACAGGTAATCACATAGGCAGGTAAAAAGCTTACTTGAAGACATCAGTGGTGAGAGCTTGAGATTCCATTCATACTAGGGAGTTTCAAATCGCGAGTGGAATCACTGCGATTCTGCCCACGATTTAAAAATCCACTGTGAAAGTGAAAACATGTGACCACGTGTTCAGGTGCTACGCAGTTCGTTTTTGCCTCAGTTGCAGTGCGTTTTTCTGTGCGGCAAACGCGCTGAGATCGCGCAAACAAAATTATGAGATGCACAACACCCAAAGACAGTTATGGAACCTTTTTTGGGCGTCGCACGTCGCGTGATGTTTGCACTGCAAAAACGCCCCATGTTTTCAAGTGCCATTGAAATAAATGGCTCCTGAACATGCGATTGTGTGTTTCCACACTTTCACCCATGATTGGAAACTCCCTAGTGTGAATGTTTGTGAAGTTTGTGACTTCTCAGTTGTCATCTCAAATCTGCAGATAGTAGAGAGAGCAAAACTAACAACAAACAATAACATAAACAATGAAACAGTAAGGTGCCAGAGCCGCACAGACGTGAAGAGAATATAGAAAATACATTACAAAATCAAAATCCTCCATGCAGGGGAGAAGTAGGGGGCTCCCAGATCTATCAGTGCAGGCAAGATGTCTGAGATATTTGTTAGTCTAAAGCCAGATGATCTGCGGTATTTTCATAGCATGAAGTGCAGAAATCCAAGTCCCAGGAAAAGAATGAATGGGAGACAAAGCTCTGCATCTTGGAAATGAAGGAAGTTGTAGAATAACTCCCTTCATGAAAACAGCTATTATCTGCTACAGCCGGTACCATAGGTTTGTTATTAACTACTTCAATACTGAGCACTTTTACCCCCCTACCTGCCCAGACCAATTTTCAGCTTTCTCACAATTTAAATGACAATGACTCAGTCATTCTACATTGTACGTAAACAACATTTTTACATTTTTTTTCCACACAAGTGGAGCTTTCTTTTGGTGGTATTTAATCACCACTGGGATTTTTGTTGTTTTTTGCAAAAATTTAGAAAAAAAACACAATTTTTTTCAGTTTCTAATATAAAATTTTGCAAATAAGTATTTTTCTTCATAAATTTAAGTCAAAATTTATACTGCTACATATCTGAAAAAAAATAACAAAAAATCCGTTTATATTATTTAGTCTGTGTGAAAGTTATAGGGGTTGATTTACTAAAGACAAATAGGCTGTGCACTGAAAGTGTAGTTGCTCTAGATCTGAGGGGAACATGCAAGGAAAATAAAAAACAGCATTTTACTTGCACATGATTGGATGAAAGAAATCAGCAGACTTCGCCTCATTTCAGAGCTTCCCCTCGGATCTAAAGCAACAGCAACTTGCAGTGCACTTGCAATGCACAGTCTATTTGCCTTTAGTAAATCAACCCTATAGAGTCTACAAGCTAGGCTACATATCATTGAAAATAGATCAATCCTGATGTATTGCCTGTCTCATTTTTTGAGGCCCTGAAATGTCAAGACAGTACAAATACCCTCCAAATGACTCCTTTTTGGAAAGTAGATAGTCCAAGGTATTTAGTAAGAGGCAATGTGAGTTTTTTGAAGCCGTAATTTTTTTCCCCCAATTCTTTGGAAAATAAAGAAAAAATTTTTTTTTTTTTTTACACAAAATTATGTTAACAAGTTATTTCTCACACGGCATAGGCATACTTGCAATTACACCCTAAAATACATAAATACATTTTTCTACTGTTGCTACTTGTCCTGAGTATGGTGATACCACATTTCCCAGCCTGGCCACGTACAGAGGCCCACCATCCAATAGCACGTTTAGGCGTTCTAGGAGCTTAAATTACACATTTAATTTTGTGACTACCTATCACAATTTTGAAGGCCCTGGGGCAGCAAGACAGTGCATACACCCACAAAATGACTCCGTTTTGGAAAGCCAACACCCCAACATATATTCTATGAGGCATAATGAGTCTTTTGAAAATGTCACAAGTTTTTGGAAAATATATATAATTTTTTTTTTTTTTATAAAAGCTGTCCATTTATAGTATGTTTCTAACACATAGCATGTACATACCAAGAACTACACCCCAATGTCCAGTTTTGGCAGGAGGTGCTACAAACTATTGGAAGTATAGCACAAATTGTGGTACCTCTAGACCCAAAATATTGCCTGTTGGGGTTGGTGGAACCCTTAATTCCCGCAGTGGCTATACGTACCCTCCTTGATACGCTGTTGTTTTAAGCCTGTAAGGCAATTTCATTGTGCTGGAAGCAAAAAAAAAATAAACCAATTACCGTATTTTTCGCACCATAAGACGCACTTTTTTCCCCCCAAAAAAGGGGGGGAAATGTCAGTGCGTCTTATGGAGCGAATATGGAGCGGCCGGTCCGGTATTCTGACACGGCGGCAGTGGAAATACCGGACCGGCCGCTCCATATTCGCTCCATAAGACGCACTGACCGCTCAGCTCTACAGCGGGACCTTAGAGATGACTGCTAACCTTTGGGGAGGGGGGGAGCGGGTACCTGAATTTGACAGATACCCGCTCCCACTTCCGTGGAGTTGTTCTTTCATCTTACCCGTTCCTCTATCCAGCGGCGCAGTCTTCCCGGCTTCTGTAGTGTGGGCATGACAGCCGGGTGCCAAGTGCGCATACGCAGGAAGCGGTGCTTTTTGTGAATGGTAAGGCGGCACCTGGGACACATGACAGATCCCAGAAGCCGCCGGACCAATCACAAAGCGCAAGTGCTTCTCGCTCATGCGCACTGGGCACCCGGCTGTCATGCCGAGCGCCATTACAGAAGCCGGGAAGACAGCGCGCGGCTGGATAGAGGAACAGGTAAGATGAAAGAACAACTCCACGGACGTGGGAGCGGGTATCTGTCAATTTCAGGTACCCGCTCCCCCCCCTCCCCAAAGGTCAGCAGTCATCCCCTGTACTATCCACAGTCTCTGGTCATCCCTGTGCTGTCCGCAGTCTCTGGTCATCCCTGTGCTGTCCGCAGTCTCTGGTCATCCCTGTGCTGTCCGCAGTCTCTGGTCATCCCTGTGCTGTCCGCAGTCTCTGTTCATCCCTGTGCTGTCCGCAGTCTCTGGTCATCCCTGTGCTGTGTCCGCAGTCTCTTGTCATCTCCTGTACTGTGTCCGCAGTCTCTGGTCATCTCCTGTACTGTGTCCGCAGTCTCTGGTCATCTCCTGTACTGTGTCCGCAGTCTCTGGTCATCTCCTGTAGTGTGTCCGCAGTCTCTGGTCATCTCCTGTACTGTGTCCACAGTCTCTGGTCATCTCCTGTACTATGTCTGCAGTCCATTAGTTCAGAATTTTTTTTTCCTGTTTTCTGCCTCTAAAACCTAGGTGCGTCTTATGGTCAGGTGCGTCTTATGGAGCGAAAAATACGGTACACCCCAAAATACATTCTGCTACTCCTGAGTATGGCAATACCACATGTGTGAAACTTTTCCATGGCCTGGCCACATACAGAGGCCCAACATCCGAGTAGCACCTTCAGGAGTTCAAGAGACATAAATACACATCTAATTTCCTCACTACCTATCACATTTTTGGAGGCTCTGGAACACCAGGACAGTGGAAACACCCAAAAAATGACCCCATTTCAGAAAGCAAACACCACAAAGTATTTTCTAAGAGGTATAATGAGCTTTTGAACATTTCAGTTTTTTGCCACAAGTTTTTGAAAAATTTGGAAAGAAAATGAAAAAATATAGATATATCTAACAAACAGCATGAACATACCAAGATTTACACCCTGAAATACATTCTGCTACTCCTCCCAATTATGGGGATACCACCTGTGTAAGACTTTTTCAATGTCTGAACAGATTATGTACCCAACATTGCAACCTGTGTAACACAAAACTCAACAAATACTGTATAGAAAATAATGTACTGTAATGGTCGCCTCTGTAAGCGTGGTCAGTGATTGTAGCATAGTGTACATTCACCTACAGCAATTTCTGTTCCTAAAAGCCAAGCAAGCCTAAATCTACTTGTATGTGGCTGCCCCCATAGCACAATGCTATGTTCACTGGCCAGGAAGTATAGGAGGCTGAACAAAGGGTAAACAAAAGGTTACCTGTGGTTTGAGGAGAGCATTGGTCTAGGAAGCAGGCAGAGACGTGATCAGCAACAGCCAAAAGAATCATGCAGGCAGGAATATGGTCCATAAACGTTCCAGGGTCAGTACAGGCAGCAGGCTGACATCCAGGCAGCAGGCACGAACATGATCCATAAAGAGTCTTGGGTAATTATAGGCAGCAGGCAGAGATATGGTAGGCATAGCCAAAGTACTTGTCCAGGCAGCAGGCAAGCACATTGCCCATGAAAAGTCCTGGGTCATTGCAGGCAGAGATATGGTCAGCAC
Organism: Staurois parvus; assembly: GCF_062004578.1. Taxonomy (NCBI): domain Eukaryota; kingdom Metazoa; phylum Chordata; class Amphibia; order Anura; family Ranidae; genus Staurois; species Staurois parvus. The sequence continues at coordinate 25,158,915 of NW_028318083.1, read as the reverse complement.
AGACAAAGTATTTGTCCAGGCAGCAAGCAGGAACATTGCCCATAAAAGGTTCTAGGTCAGTTCAGGCAGTAGGCAGAGATATGCTCAGTAAAACCAAAGTATTGGTCCAGGCAGCAGACAGGAGCATCAGGCTTAGGGCCTCCATCAGGTAAGACCTAGGCACGGGGTAGAGACTTCTTCCCACCCAATCTTCAAAGCCTCTGGACTAACAGACTCTGTTCCAGAAATTACAAAACTCAGAGAAAACCAAAAACTTTCCTTTACTCGGGACTCTACTCTAAAGCCCCTTACAAATGTGACACCCCTGTATTAACTTGAATCAATCAGATCAGTCCATGCGGCAAGCAAAAAACATAGTTGATTAACAGGCTGAGGTCAATGCAGAAAGAAGGCAGAAATGTGGTTAATAAATAATCCAGACATCAGGCAAAGGCATAGTCGATAAGCAGGCCAGGGTCAGTTCAGGTGCAAGGCAGAAACGTGATTAATAAACAATGCAGACAGCAGGCAGAGGTATAGTTCATAAACAGGCCAGGGTCAGTTAAGGTGGAATGCAGTGGCATGGTGGGTTGAAGCAGCAGGCAAATGAGCAGCATAGGTATTGAAAATGGAGAAATGGCAGGCTATTATAAATATGGGCTAATAGTTTAGTGATGTGTGATAATGTCAGAAGCAATCTCCGATGCATAGGCCTGGTTGAGAGGGACATTAGGGAACTAAACATAGCATTAAAAAGCTTTAAGACAGGGAAAAGCCCAGGCCCAGACGGGTATACCGTGAGATATTATAAAAAATATGGTGATTTACTGATACCCAAGCTCAAGAGATATATGGAGGCGTTGGGGGGAGAGATGGAGATAAGACAGGAATCCCTTCTGGCACAGGTGGTCTTAATACATAAGGAAGGTAAAGACATCACCCACTGTTCAAGTTATAGACCGATATCACTATTGAACGTAGATACGAAGCTGTATGCAAAAGTATTGGCGAATAGGTTAAGAGATCTGATGCCGGATTGGATACATGGAGATCAGGTGGGCTTTGTTAGAGGAAGGGAGGGTCGAGATAACGGGTTGAGATCCCTGATGCTTATACAGAAAAGTAAAACGGAAAAAAAAACAGTAGTGCTGCTCTCGATAGATGCGGAGAAGGCGTTCGACAGGGTTAACTGGAGCTTTATGTTAGATACACTGGAGATCCTGGGATTGGGTAGTAGGATGAGAAAGTGGATTGGAAAGTTGTATGAAGGACCGGCTGCGATGGTAATGGTAAACGGAGAGAGATCAGAGACCTTTTCTATGTCAAATGGAACCAGACAGGGATGCCCACTTTCCCCACTGTTGTTTGTTTTATCATTGGAACCCCTGTTATCAACAATTAGGAAGAATATAGATATAAGGGGAATAAATGTTGGAAAGACAGAACATAAGATAGCCGCCTTCGCGGATGATTTATTATTCTATGTTGGAAACCCAAGGATAACACTTCCTAACCTAATGAAAACATTGAAGGAATATGGGGAAATGTCAAATCTAACAATTAACCCGAGCAAAACAGAGATATTAAATAGAAATCTTCCAAAGAGTGAAAAAGAAAATATACAGAGAGAATTTCCCTTTATATGGAAAGATAGAGAAATAAAGTATCTGGGAGTAAAACTCACTCCCTCACAGAAAAATCTTTATAAAGCTAATTATATCCCAATGTTAAACGAAATTAGAGAGGAATTGAGGAAAATGGGTAGTGGAAATCCTTCCTGGCTGGGTCGTATTAACCTGATAAAAATGGTAATTCTCCCGAAAATACTGTATAAATTTCAGATGATTCCCATTAATCTTCCAGAGGTGTATTTTAGGACAATTAAGCGAATGGTAACTAAATATATATGGAAAAATAAAAAACCTAGGATATCATATGAAGTGCTAAGCAGAAATAAAGAAAAGGGGGGGTTGGGAGTACCGGACTTTAAAAGATACCACAGGGCAGTCATTTTAGCAAGAATTTTTGACTGGATATATAATTCAAAGAGTAAACATTGGGTCACAATTGAAAATACACTTAGTAGAAAGGAGTTGGGTAGGAGTGTATGGGTGCCACCACAGTTTAGAGAATTAGAGGAGAACACGAGTATATACACGAGAATTGTAATAAGGGAGTGGGATAAAATGCACAAACAGAGGAAATGGGATTATAATTGACTATTAATGTCACTAAGAAATTCAGAGTTTTTCCCCCCAGGTAAAGAGGAAATTTCAGGTAGATGGATTATGAAGGAAGACACTCAGTTAAGAGATGTAATGGAGGGGGTAAACTTAAGAACACTGGAGGATTTGAAAAGGGAAGAGGGAAGAATTTTCACTAGGATAGATATATGGAGATATAATCAACTGAAACAATTTGTGGAGAAATTGACGAAGCCCCTTAGAACTAGGAAAGAGTGGAATGAATTTGAGAAATACTTAGAAGACCGAGGTGATGGGAAACACAGCACTGCTAAAGCATATAAAGCTCTCACGGATATAGATAGTAAGTTTAAATTAAAATACATAGAAAAATGGGAAAAGGATTTAGGAGTGGAGTGGGAAGAGCACACACAGAGGAAAATATATAGAATGGTACACGAAAATATTAGTATGCGTGAGGTGGAAATGAATTTTAATTGTTTGACAAGGTGGTATTTTACACCGGTGATAGAACACAAGTTGAGTGAGGAGAACCAACCCTGGTGTTGGCGAGGGTGTGGAGGGCTGGGCACGATATATCACATATGGTGGGAATGTTCAAAAATACAAGTATATTGGGAAAAAATTAGAAATCAAATCACGATTATCACTGGAATAGAGATAGGACTGGACCCTGAAACCTGTCTTTTTCATAACTCAATATTACCTGGAAATAAATATAAAGAACTGGGTATAATGTGTTACTTAAATGCAGCAAAAAGTCTGATTCCTAGGTTTTGGCGTAGGGTTGAGGTACCGAGGGAAGAGGATTGGATGAATAGAGTGGACCAGATTGCTAGAATGGAAAAACTTTATTATATGCAGGAAGATAGGATGGTGACATATCATATGAAATGGGGGAAATGGGAGGAGTTCAAAGTAAAGGTAAAGGAAGGTACTGAGTGAGTAAGTAAACATAAAGAAAAGGGAAAGAGAGGATAAGAAGAAAGGAAGAGAAAAGAGGAAAGGCCAAGGAAAAGGAGAAAATATAGCAATTAGCCTGTCTTTCTTTCTTCTTCTTTTCCAAGCCTCGGTATCCAGAGGATGTGAGATACAAGTCGATCAGATAGATGTCAGGGGTATATTGAAGCAGGGTGGGAGGTGGGAGGGTGGAAAGGATGGGGGTTAGGGGGAGAAAATGATATGAAATTAGTGTTTTATGAGATTTTGTAATGTTATATTTTTACATTATGGAAATGTGTATTGTTTTATTTGAAAAATAAATAAATATTTAAATTAAAAAAAAAGAGAGGGACATTGGGGACAATGACAACTGGTGTCTCTTCTACCTCCTGCTACATATCCGACATCTGTTTTGGTGTCTTCAGCCTGCTTCTGTTGGTGGATTGTTCTTAGGGAAATAGCGCTCATGATGTCTGCTCACAGTATCAGAGAGAATGTTTTCTGACATTGTGGATGGTGGACAAGACATACATATCTCTCTTATCCTTCCACTTCTCGGCCAACACTTCGTTGTTCCTCAGCATTGCTGATTTCCCTTTTTGTAGACTTGTGGTCATCAAACTTTGTGGGAAGCCCTTTCTGTTTGTTCGGGTGGTACCAGAGGCCAAGGTACAGGTGGTGGAAAATGGTCAAACTTGTCTAGAAGTTATCCAGGTAGATGTGGTAACTTTTTTTAAAAAGTGGAAATACCAGGTCCCAGACAATTTTTCCACTTGTGCCGATTGAGGTTGGGCACTCAGGGGGCTGGACCTAGGAATCTTTGCCTTCGTACTCGCGGAACACATACAAATATCCGGTGGCTCTTTCCCAAACCTTGCAGCGCTTTGCTCCATATCTGGCCCTTTTGCTCGGAATGTATTGCTTGATTCCCAGCTGACCAGTGAAGTGGAGGAGGGATTTCTCCACACAGATGTTTTGGTCAGGGACATAAACTTCGGCAGATCTCTGGGGAAAAAAAATTAAGAAATGGGTGAATTTTGTATAATTTGTCATAGCCAGGATGATCTCAGGGAGGGCACTAAGTGAAATGTCATTGAAATGAAGGAAGTGCATGATCATCTCATAGGGTGACCAGGACATTATAGCAGAATAAATGGGCATGGGGTGGGTGGACCAGTAAGCATGTCCCTAATTTTTTTTTGTAAGTCCCATGTTAATGGTGAGACCAAAAATAACTTGAACTCCTCCACTGTGAGACGTCACCATTCAAAGTGATGGGCATAGGATGAACTGGGGTTGTTTGCAATATATTGTTGAGCAAAAAGATTTGTCTGGTCCACAATAAACTGAAATAAACTGTCAAGCAAAAAGACATTTAAAAAAATCAATTTCTGAAAGATTTTTAGTGTTAGCTTGCACACCTGGCTGATGAATGACAGTAACACTGCTGATGGGTGACAGGTACACTGATGTGCCATGTGACAGGGGCTACTGTGTTGTACAGTCACTGTGCTGTATTCAGATCAATAACTCACTGTTAGCTGACTCTCCTCTCCTCACACAAGATCTGTGTGCGAGGAGACAAAGCCCGTAACAGGGAGTTACCAGTCTTTGTTTACATTTGTGATTGGCTGTGATTGGACATAGCCGATCACGTAGTAAACTGCCATTGGCTCTTTACCTTGATCGGTAATGTGCTGTGTACAAGGGACACAGCTCACCACCGTTTGCTGCACTGCCCACCGCGGGGGCACACATGCACAGCAAGAGAGGGAGGGCATCATTTGACATCCTCCCAGAACAAGAGCTGTCCTGCCCTACCGTCATCCTACTATACTGCTGGCGGGAGCCAGATAAAGCCAACTGGACCAACAAATACTGAGAAAATTAACACTTTGAATGAACCAGTTACACTCCAGTTCCAGGTAAGGTCCCTCAGTAGAGGGCAATTAGTTGAAAAAGCATTACTTCTGTGGGTATAGCCACCAAAGGGAGTATGGAAAGGAAGGCGTCCACCTTCAGATGTGTCTACACTGTTCCCCATTTCTGGTGAGACACATGACCATGAACAACCGCTCCCTTTATGGAAGAGTGGCAAGAAGAAAGCCATAAGAAGTCCCGTTTGCTGTTTGTGAGAAGCTATGTGAGGGACACAGCAAACATGTGTAAGAAGGTGGTCTGATCAGATGAGATCAAAATTGAACTTTTAGGCCTAAAAGTAAAATGCTATGTGTGGTGGAAAACTAACACTGCACATCTCCCTGAACACACCATCCCCACTGTGAAACATAGTGGTGGCAGCATCATGTTGTGGGCAAGAAAAGTGAAGAAAACCTGTTGGGAGTCTGCAAAAGACTTGACAATGGGGCAGAGGTTCACCTTCCAGCAGGTGAACGACCCTAAACATACAGCCAAAGCTACAATGGAATGGTTTAGATCAAAGCATATTCATGTGTTAGAATGACCCAGTCAAAGTCCAGACCTAAATCTAGTTGAGAATCTGTGGCAAGACTTGAAAATTGCTGTTCACAGACACTCTCCATCCAATCTGTGAGAGCTATTTGCTATTTTGCAAAGAAGAATGGGCAAACATTTCACTCTAGATGTGCAAATCTGGTAGAGACATCCCCAAAAAGACTTGCAGCTGTAATTGCAGCAAAAGGTGGCTCTACAAAGTATTGACTCACGGGGGCTGAATACAAATGCACGCCACACTTTTCACATATGTATTTGTAACAAATTTTGAAAACAATGTATCATTTACTTCATAATTATGTGCCACTTTGTGTTGGTCTATCACATAAAATCCCAATAAAATGCATTACGTTTTTGGTTGTAACATGACAAAATGTGAAAAATTTCAAGGGGTATGCTTTTTCAAGGAAATATATATATATATATATATATATATATATATATATACACAGAATATATATATTAATACTATTGAAGTAAACAATATCTGAGTGTTCCCTGCACTCCAGCTTGTGATCATTCATGACAGTGACAAAGGCAGCACTGCAATCCTTGGTGGCTTCAGACAGGCTTAGTCAGGTATACTGCAGCTCTGTGCCAGGCAATTTTCAAGAACTCTTCAAGGTGACAATTATAAACAACGTGACTCTTAAACACTCACAGCAATGTACAAAGATTGGTTTCTAAGGTACTTTAGCAATTACCTTTTTCAGACACCCATTTTATTTTGTGTAAATTGCCATTTAGTAGCAAACAGACATCACAGATCTGTGACTTACAGCAAAGAAAGGCATATTAAGGAGAAATATATCAGATTTATAAGTACAGTTTGTTAGACTGGAAAAAGATGAGAAAGTCTTTTGAACTCTTGTGAATTCCTCAGGGTATGCTTTGGTTATTTACTTGTTTGAAATCTTGTGAAGTTTGTTGTACTGACTATTGTTCACTTTTAGTTACATTTATCCTTAGTACCTTGTTAGCAAAAAAACAAGAACTTCAATGGGTTGCTTTGACGAGTAGAAAGTAGTCTTTTGCTATGAGAACTAAAAGAGAGAAGCCATTTCATGAGCACTAATTATATTTAGGTTGCAGGAAGTGATGGAAGATTTCTCCAACAAGGACACAAAAAAAACATATTATTATAGTGGGAAAGGGTTAGAACTTGCTGATTGATGATCATTTCTTCCTGCTCTGGTGACATCTGCACCCCTTATTTCTTTCACAGGTGTCACAGGGACAGTAAGGGAGACAAACTCTCCACCAGGGTGTCGGACTGACCATTTGGAAACTCGGGCACTGCCCGAGGGCCCGGGGTCAGTAGGGGGCCCCATGAGATGCCCCTGGTACCTTTTTCATAGGCTTTTTTGAGTTTGGGCAAGGAAACGGGCCCCATGATCCCCTATTGCCCGGGGGCCCCATGAGTTGTCAGTCCGCCCCTGCTCTCCACATTGGGGTCACAGACAAAGATAAAAAAAACTACAATGTGAACTTAAGGCCTCATGCATGCAGAATGTTTTTAAAATGCTCCTCCTCTTGGAAGCAGCGTTTTGGCAGAAAAAATGCCTGACGCTTGTAAAAGTGTTTAATGCTTTTACAAGTGATTAGGCGCATTTACAGGTGTCAAGTACTTGAGCTTTGTTAATTTCAATGGCCAGAATTATCAATAGCCGGAATAATTTATTCCAGCCATTAAAATGAATTAACGCTCAAGCGCTAGATGCGCCTAGCTTTAACACACTTTTAGATGCGATTACACGTCAAGCATATTTTCTGCCAAAACACTGCTGCTCATGGATGCACTGGCGCTGGGGGTTTTTTCTGCTTGTAAATGTCCCTGCCACTAAAAGCTTCTAAGTCTGTGTGCAAGGACACATAGGATATAATGGAGGGGTGTTTACAAACAGTAAAAAAATGCCTGATGCCACTAAAAGTGGCTGCAAAAATGTCCTGTGTGCATGAGGCCTTATTTTCACTTTTGCAGTAAAATTGGAGAAAAACCTTCTATATATTGGTTATGTGTTCCTATTTACACAATTTGTTTGCCTAAATAGAGATTTCTTAACTTTTAAATGTTTCTTCAGCTGGCCATGCCTGAATCAAAATTTGGTCGATTCAGCACCCGTTGATTGAATGAAAAAATGATCAATGTATGGGCTGCCTTAGGGGAGGGTGTCATGGCAGACAGTTCAGAGTAAAGTTGGCCATATATTATACAATTTTCCTAATCAGTTTCCTTTAGATTTAACTTCAACTTTACCTTGCAGTCAGGCAGGCCCCTGCACTGTAGTGCAAGGGCCTGCCTGACTGCAATTGAAAAAAAAAAAAAATTGAACGTGTTTAGGTTTGTCCTCATATTATATGCTTTTGGTAAATCTAAAGGAATCTAAAATAAAATAGGCATCCTTAACCTTTTGTTAGAACTGTTAAAGTAGTTTACAATTGATAATGAGATCTACCAGCACAGTAGAGACAGCATTAATTACGGCAAAACTGCTCCCCAGTGCCCTGATAAAGAAAACTAAGTAGGATGTTTTAGTGCCGGAGTTATTAGAAAATAAAATCTTAAATAGCAGCAATTTTTACCTATTTTTCAAATTATGCTTTTTGAATAAGAACATGTAATAAGTATAAAGTAGGTGTTATCCCAGCATGGCTGCAAAAGTGGAAATACACTTGAAGACCTAATTACAGGTAAACACCAATTAATGCAATTATGTATTCAGAAAAAAATATATAATTTTATTTTAAAAGTAGCTAATGTAAGTACCTGAATAAGACATGTCATTAGCCTTTTGTTATTCTCTGAATGGAAAAAAATTGAGAGAGGGAAGGGCAGCATTATAAGTTATTAAGGTTCTGCAGCTGAGCATTTGTTGCTAAGGAACATGATGGAAGGAGAAGAGAAAAGAGGAATAATCTCATCATCCCACCACTTTTCCTTTACTGTTCAGTCAGAAGCTGAGCAAAGGGAGGTGACCAGGCTGTATTGCTTAACTACAGTAAAGTCAAGGAGCAATCTTAGCTTTCCTGTTTGGCAGACTTGTATAAATCTCAGGACTGGATAAACAAATAATAAATCTGTCCCAGGTACACCTATCTAGTGTCCAGAGACGTCTAGCCAGAAATGGTCTTCATGGACAAATTGTAGCCAGAAAGCCATGCCTCAGATGTTGAAACTAGGCTAAGTAACTCGACTATAGGAACTAGGTGCAGACAAATGGCAGCAGGTGCTCTGGACTGATTAATCAAAATTTGAAATATCTGTTTGTAGCAGGAGGCAGTTTGTTCACCAAGAGCTGAAGAGCAGTACAATAATGGGTGTCTGCAGGCAACAGTAAAGCATGGTGGACGTTCCTGGCAAGCTTGGGCTTGGGGGAGATTTTGGGTTTGAGGGGTTTGGTCAGAATCATTGGTGTCCTCAGTGCTGAGTAATACAAGCAGATATTACCCACCATGCCTTACCATCAGGAAGGCATGTGATTGGCCCCACATTTATTCTGCAGCAAAACAACGACCCCAAAGATGCAGACAATGTCATTAAGAACTATATTTGGCGTAAAGAAGAACAAGGTGTCCTGGGAAAAAATATGAAATTGTGCCAAATCTATGACTTTAAATAATAAAAAGGTACCACATCCCAAAAACTGTACTAAAGAAAAAAGGGAAAGAAGGGTGGGACTCTCTAGGTACCAAACAACAACACCATTAAAATAAAACGGTACAAAATTTATAGGACAAGATTACAAATTATACATAACATATATAATAGACCAGTTTGAACTAGATTATAACTGCATAGGTGAGTTAATTGCATTCCATGTATTGAGTAGTTTTCAGATGGATTTTGAGACCTCAACGCATTTCAGCTCTTAACGAGCCTTCATCAGGAGTAGAAAATAGTCGAGGGCAAAAACACATATGGATAAACACCACATGTTAACATAAACAATAAGGCCATTCATATAACATAGGCTACTTATACATACCCAAAGAAAGAAGTATATAAAAAAGCACACAAAGAAAGATGCATGTCCTATATGGCAGATCTCCAATGGAATCGCTAAAATGCAAGGAGGATAAACCCAGCCAGTTGCACAAAGGGTAGAGGCAACAAGCTTATACAAAAAGAGATATAGTAGTAATATTGTGGCCACTAATAGAGGACCCTATATGCAAAATACAATAGCAACATCATAAAGGACTACACTGGTTACCTACCAAAGTCAAAGTGTGATGAATATTAAGTTTAAGGATCCTATCATTGGTCCCGATTTATATACACCAATCCCAGTGTTTCATACACCCAGAAAGATCAATAGGCAGGTTCCCGCAGAGCAAAGTCTAAACAGAGAACACAGTCATTGACCAAGAGACCCCCAACAGGCCCATAAGTTGGCAAATTAATTATGGTGGTGTTTCCATACTTACCAAAACAGGATTTCACAAGATGTAACTCTAGGGGGTCACATAAAAGGTCACACTAACTCCAAAAGCAGTGGTAGTACTCCATACAATATCACAATGCATGGCCTCTAATCCATTAACAAGGAAAGTAAGGCATACACCTAGTAGAAAAGCATACATCACAATATAGAATAACCCTCAATCGCTCACTAAGATGTTAACTACCAAATATACAAAGACCCAAGCCATTCAAACTTCTAAAAACCACCTGCCAAAGCTGCGGCCTGCAGATGTAAAGCTTCCCGGATTGCCTTGATGGTTCCCAACAAATCTGTAGAGTGGACAGCACTGAATGCCTCCAAACTTGCCTCCAATTAAAAGACCCAAAATACCAATCAGGTGCTAATGACCAGGCAATGAACAACGACCAGTCCTCCAATTATAAATTATTGAGGCCAACTGGGTATCTGGGGAGAGGTGATCAGCATACAGGGCTGCCATTTCCCTCCACTCTGCCCATCCAATTCAACATGGGGCACAGTGGCTGGTCAGAGAGGCCGACACAATCACCATAGGAGGTGAATGGAGAGACCACGTCACTTCCGGTGCACCTGACCGTCCCAGATGTAATTGCGCAGCCATGTGGGGAAACCACCTGCACGGATAGCAAAAACGCCCCCCGCTGCAAATCGGTACGTGGGCCACGTGTGCCGAGTACTTAGTACACAGAAGATCTGTGGAGAGTTCTCCAAGATGTTTAGAACAACCTACCTGCTGACGTCCTACAAAAAACTGTGCAAGTGTACCTAGAAGAATTGATGCTATTTTGTGATTTGGATTTCTCTTCTGTTCATTTACTTTCCATTTTGTTAATTATTAAAAAAAAATAATTATCATATTAACACTTCTGTTTCTGAATGCATTCTCAATTTACAGTATTTATTCACACCTGCCTAAAACATTTGCATAGTAGTGCATTTCTAAGGGCTGAAGAAAGAGGAAATCCCTTAAAAACATGCCCTGACCTCAGACATCACTCCAACATCATTTCTTCTTGGGGGGACACACTTCCACTGATAAGCTGCTTCCCTCCTTGTGTAGCTTGGCAGCCTCAGCTCTTGCAGAGTGTCCTTCCTGCTCCATTACTGCGAGGTTTCCCAATCTCCAGTATCTGCAACGCTTGTATGGTCCATTCAGCCCTAGGGGTTGTGTCTTGCCCCTCAACTGTATTTGTGAGTGCATATTATTTGTTTTTTACAATAAACACTCTGTTTTTAAACATACTACACTATAAGCCTTTGCACTAGTTTTCTCTCTGTTTACAAGGTACCCTGAGACCTTCTTTGCTGCCTAGGCTTAGAGTCACGTGATGGAGTTTGGGAGTAGTATTTATTTTAATTCACTACAAGATCCTCTTTGCTTTTTATGCACCCCAGCATTTCTCTCATCAAACATTTGTAATATAGTAGATATAAAAAAAATCTCATATACTCTTTAACATGTTATTGTAATTTGAAAAATGTCTTTCAATCTTTTTAAATCTGCCAGTTTTACTAAAAGAACAACTAGCTAACCTGCCATAAAAGATCTTGTTCTGGCACTTTCTGTTAGGAGGTGACAGCTGTCTCCTAACTGTGCTCCTGCCTTGTCATCCTTTTCACATATGTTCCAGATGGAGACTGCAATGTGTAGCATGCTGTGTAACAAAGATTACTTTTAAAACAGAACTAAACCCAGGGATCAAACTTTGTCCCGTATGAAAGCTCCACCTTATAAACAGTCCTTTGCTAGTGCTCAGGTCCCCATGTAAAACTCCTTGGAGAATTTCTCCTTTATTTTCTTTCTGACTACAGGTAGCACATGCGCAGTCTGCACTAGTTTCCTGCCATCCTAGCAATGCTGGAATGCGCTCTGTAGTATGCTAGGGTGATGTCATGCTGCAACTTCCTATGCCAGAAGTGCTCTTGGAAGGCTCTTGCTTCATGGGCTCAGCAACACAACTGCGCATGTGAAGGAGTTCCTAGTGACATCAGTGGTGAATGGCTGCCAACAGCAGGAGAGTGTAGTTTATCCAAAATTGTGCCAGCTTTAAGGGGGTTGTAAGACTTGGAATGATTACCATGGTAAACAAAGTCATGCTTTGGGACTGAAAGTACAGAGAAGGGCAACTAAACTGATACGAGGCATCGAGGAGCTCAGCTATGAGGAAAGATTAGAGGAATTGAATTTATTCCCTCTTGAGAAGAGGAGATTAAGGGGGGATATGATCAACATGTATAAATACATCAGTGGTTCATATAGTGAACTCGGTGTAGAGTTATTCACCCTGAGGTCATCACAGAGGACAAGGGGGCACTCTTTATGTCTGGAGGAAAAGAAATGTAATCTCCAAACACGGAAAGGTTTCTTCACAGTGAGAGCTGTGAAAATGTGGAATAGACTCCCTCAAGAGTTGGCTCTGGCCAGCTCAGTGGATTGCTTTAAAAAAGTCCTGGATTCTTTCTTGGATACACAGAATATAACTGGACACTAACATTTATAGGTAAAGTTGATCCAGGGAATATCCAGGGATCAGGAAGGAATTTTTTTCCAAGCAGGAGCAAATTGGATCATGCTTTGCTGGGGTATTTTTGCCTTTCTCTGGATCAACTGTGGGTATGGGATTATAACTTTTTTTTTATGGTTGAACTGGATGGACTTTTGTCTTTTTTCAGCCAGACTAAGTATGTAACTATGTAACATCCCTGCACAATCGTGTTTGACTTTAAATGTGGGATTTTAAAATGAATTTGACAGTAGAGTGGAGAGCTGAGTTCTGCTTTAACCTTATCTCTATCCAGCAGCAGGTTATTTTCTGTTTTATTTTTTTTTTGTAGTTTCAAGATACAGACATCCCTTTATCAGATACAATATGTAAGTAAAATAAACTGCAGCTGGGTGATTTAAAAAATAGTGGTTCCCACTGACGAAGTCCAGCCAAAGGATGTAACGCGTATGGGGGGGGAGGAGCCACGACTCTGACGTCACCTGCGGCTATCTTGCATCTATGCACAGTGATCTTGAGCGTTTGGTTTTGGATTTTTTGGCAAAAGTGTCTTCTTTGTAAGTGTGTTTTTATCATCTTAATAAAAGTATATAATACGGAGAGCACTATCCTTTTGCTTCTTTCCATATCTGGTTTGATTAATGGGAAGATACACTGCTCGAGACTGATTGAAGCCTTCAGTGCTTATACGCCCCAGAGGGGAAATGCAATTTTTTTACCTTTTCTGTTAATTCATAGGTCATACCCTGAAGTTCAGCAGCTTTAATTTTGTCTGGTGAAGGGAAGTGTACACTATCTACATTTGGATATTCATGCACGTTATACCTTCAGTTAGGGATTGTGTCCCATTACCGAATATTTCTCTGGGTTTTTCTGTGGACAATTATGCCTTTTCTATATTTTGGACTTTTGTCTTTTTTCAGCCAGACTAACTATGTAACTATACATTTATAGGTAAAGTTGATCCAGGGAATATCCAATTTCCTCTCGGGGGATCAGGAAGGAGTTTTTTTCCCGGCAGGAGCAAATTGGATCATGCTTTGCTGGGATTTTTGCGTTCTTCTGGATCAACTGTGAGTGTAGGATTATAACTTTTTTTTTTTAAAGGTTGAACTGGATGGACTTTTGTCTTTTTTCAGCCAGACTAACTATGTAACTACATACCTTTGCAGAGCACTTTGTATATTTTCAAAAATACTGTAAGGCCCCATTTACACCTGTACGACACGCATTAGCACATTTTTTTCGCGTTTTTTGAGTGGCAGTGTAGGCAGCCCATTCATTTGAATAGGCTGCCCTACGCTCAGCAAGCAAGCCAAGGTAGCACCTTTTTCAGGAGAACACATTAACATGTTTGTTTACCTGCCTGATGACAGGTCCCTGTCTACACTGCTTATGCAGAGTGGATATGGACACAGCCTGCTGTCCTCTATGGGCAGTCGAATGTAAACAGACCACCTGCTTAAGGCAAGGTGATTTCAGTAGGTATTCACTTCAAATGATCTCATCCATACACTATTATTTGTTAAACAAAAGTAATCAAACTTGAAACTAATAATTCATATTTCAAAAGCAACTTCATTGCTATGCAAAACAGTCCCTAATTGTGTTACAATTTAATAACTATCTTTTCTCTACCTGTGAAAACTGAAAAAGAAAGTTTTCTGCAGAAAAAAACCCATAAAGAGCCTTGAAGCTTAGCCGTGTGGCTTTCAATCTCACTTTCCAAGCTGTTGCAATAGAAATGTACACCCAATGAGCACAGTGTGAGCATTTAAATATTGACATAAAGTGAAACTGAATTATAATAATTACACTTTGGTAAATTAGCTGCATAATTGCATTTCAATGTACTAAAAGGGACCTTTGGTGCTTAATGTAGCAAGCCCATTTTTAGAGACGTGTAAGAGGCAATGTAAACTGAGGGTAGGTCACAGAGTCACTATTAAAGTTTTCTGAGATTTTAAAGAAAACAACTCTTAAAGTGGCTGTAAAGTCAAAATATTTTTATGTTACATGCATACAGTACATGCCAAGTGATGCATAATTGTAACATTTATTACACCTCAGATATCACAGTACTCCGTCTGATAATTCCTTCATCTTCCTTTCTCCTCTCAACTGGCAATGCCATCTCTGTTCAGATATTATCCAGGGGCAATATCTTCTTCCTGCTCGCTCAGTGATGGCGCAATCATGTAAATCCTAGGACATGTGCAGTCATGGGCTGTGTTCACACATGTGACGCTGAAGGAGTCGAAAGAATAAACTGCGTGAAAATTAACTTCCATTATCCAATCAAACGAAAGGCAAATTCTTGTTTACTTATTCCATCTGCACATGATTGGATAATTAAAGTGAAAATCCCCACAATTAATTATGTGAAAATTCTTGACTCTTTAGGCCTTATTCGGACTGGTGGTTAGGGCCAGTCTGTGAATTCTGGCTACAGTAATCATTGTATTCTTGCAGCTGGAGTCACTGGTGTTTATGTTTAGCTGATTCTTCTTGTCACAGGAATCTGGTGCCCCTAATCGCCTGTGTGAATGCCTAGCTGTTTCCCACAAACCATCCTTTTGACTTGATTATATATTTTTTCCTTACCTATATGTGTGTTTTCTTATTTCTTCCACATTTATTCAAATAATGACCATTTATGGACAGTTTACCATATAATTTGCTTTGTCTACATGTTAGAAATTATTGACAACCACCATTGAAATCAGTAAGTGTCACGTGGCTAAGCAAACACCATTAGTACTTTGTGATATTTCTATACTGAATTGGATTATGACTGGAAAGCCCTCTGTTGGCAGCCACCTCTAAATGTATCCTGGGAAATGACCTGTGGCATAGATTTGTTGGTGATTGCCTGTGCAATTGAGAAGGCTTATGGGTGCTGGTGACATGTTCCATCGGATGGCACACACTCCTCCCTGTCCTGCACGTTTATGGTGCCTTCTGCAGCCATACAGGGGCTGCCACTGGAGATGAAGGGTGATAACTGACCGGCAGATGTTGGACTGTAGGGAATCGCCAGCAACATCATTCCAAGGTGCAGTGAGTGCAAGGAGCGGGGGATTTATCCTGAAAGTGGTTTTGTCATGGGGGTTTGCATTGGGAGGAGGGAGGAATTTTTGTTTGAGAAGCACTCTTTGCTTTATTTAATATTGGCCACTACACTCATGCATGGTATGCACTCCTAGAGCAAACTAGGCTTAGGTGTTATTAAACCATACCCCTTTAAGCCACTCCCACTGTTAGAACAATTTAGCCACGCCCAACAGTTGGTGTAGCATGAGTCGCACACTGTATTATCCCTGCACCCTGCCCTGTGCCTGCTCCGCCACCAATGAATAAGGACATAGTAAGGTGTTCTTGGATTTCATTTTGAATATCTGTGCAACTTATTGTACAGTGGCTCTGGAACAAATGATGTGATATTTTTGTTAATGTGCTTGTGACTACAGAAGACCCACTTAATGAATGTCAAAGTCAGAAGACCCAGCACTGTAGTCCATGAGGTGTAAAAAGAGAGTATTGAAGATGGAGAGACTAAGGGCACTAAATGCTCTGGGAACTTTGGGTAAAAGCAGCAGAGAGAGCATAATGCAGGCCATACATGGTTCGAATTCCGAATGATTTTTCATCCAAAAATCGGAAACATCGTTCGCTCAGTAATCCGATGGTGCCATCATTGATTTAGAAAATCGGCCAACCAATTCATAAAGTTTACCTCATATAACATGCAAAACTTCTGTTGCTTCCAGGTCACGGCTCATGCGCATATTCTGTTCGAAAAAACGATCGTACGATTTGACCATCGTTGAGTCGAAATTCGGTCATTTTTCACGAATTTTATAACATGCTGATCACCGAAAAGGGGAAGAACCATGAAAAATCGGCCGGTGCCATTGACCCACTAACAGAGCAAAAGCCGATTATTCTTAGGTCCGATTTTCGAATGTATGGCCGGCATAAGAGATGTTTGCGGAAACACGGAGAAGTTGCAGAGAGTGCATGAAAGAGGAAGACATGGAGAACATCAAAGAGAAAGAGTAGAGTGGGTATAGAAGAGAGACACTGATGACACCAGGGAGAAGAATCATAGAGCAGAGAAGAAAAACGCAGTGACCATGAGATGAAGATTTAAGAGGTGGTAAGGCCTGATTGATTAAGAGGAATCTAACAGATTCCTTCTTCCGCACTTCCACAACAGCATGGATGAAGAAATCTACCTGCTGGCTGTCCTATTCTGATAGCTGGTACCCATACAGGGACGGACTGACAACTCATGGGGCCCCCAGGCAATAGGGGATCATGGGGCCAGTGTCCTTGCCCAAACTCAAAGAAGCCTATGAAAAAGGTACCATGGGGCATCTAATGGGCCCGCCACTGACCCTGGGCCCTCAGGCAGTGCCCGAGTTTCCAAATGGTCAGTCCACCCCTGCATCCATAACTGTCAGAATCCTGGAACAGTGACTGAATCTGACAATTTTCTACTTGGCTCCTTCGACAAAAGTCTATCAAAAAACCAGCTTTAATCAAGCCAGGTGGTGCCAGCAGGGCGACTCAATATCAGCTATTCAAGCAATCGTGGCTATTGCATCTGCTTGAATACAATAACTGGCAGTATAGGTTCCTCTGTCCACGCTGTTTAGAATAGATCCACAAATCTCTGATTGAGTTGAATCTATGCATATACATCTAGCCCTAAGGTGCGCAGATAGGAGAGGAAAGCAAATTGAGAAGGAGCCATAGTGAAGGGGAGTACAATACTGAAGATTAGAGATTGGGAGAAGAGGGAGAGAAGTGTGAGAATACAGAGCTACAGGTGAAAACAGAAAAAAGGTTTAAAGGTTTTCTGCAAAATTAACACCATATATTATTTTTCTGAGCAGCATTAAAGCTGAAAAGCACCAACTTTTTTCATGAAACAGGTGATCTTAATTTTCCTGTTTCTATATTTTATTTAGCCTTCATGTTGATTTTATGTGCCCACAGATATGAAGACGAGATTACTTTTAAAAGGTCCAGCAAAGGTTAAGGATTTTCGATGGGTAATGATCATCCTTTTGTCTTTATATAACTCAAGCTCCATATTTCCAGCCATGCTCAAGAGCACATACTGTATATCTTAGATCATGGACAGATTTATATCAACCTTTCCAACTTTTTTCTTTGTCTTTTATGTGCCGCGAGTGTAAAGGATTGGCTGTACACAGTGTTATTGCTTCTTCTATATTACAAGGTTAATAATAAACACACCTGACTTATTTGAGCTCAATAACTATATATTATGAACAGTGAGGGAGATTTACAGAGCCCTGCAGAGTTTTTTTTTGTCCTTGTGTGTCTAAAATAATAAAAATAGGAAACCTTTTATTATACGGTGAGTTAAACTATTATTTTATTAGATCCCCCTTGACACACAGTTCATGCAATCACTAAACACCCATACACAAACTGTCACACAATCCAAACTATTGAATGACACAGACTTTTTCTTAGCAAATCAGTTAAAGTAAGCCTGAACCCATGAGATAAATATTTTCTATTTATAGGGAACATAAAGAAGAAATGTTAATTGTGCTTGAGCAGTGCCATGTAAAACGTTCTTTTTGTCTTGAATACCTCCAGAAAATTGTAGCATCAGCTACATACAGTATACAGTTTTGTGTTTCAACAGCCATATGGGGACCTTCCATCCCGTTCTTGGTAAAAAAGTGTAGCTGAGTGCTACTCAGCCATTCAGCCTTGTATTTTTTGAATGAATACAAGGTTTCCTCTGATTGGCTGAGATGGAGATTGTGACGTGTGAATGGCTGAGCAGGTTCCAGGAACGGGAAGGGAAGTACTAGTACCGCTGGCAGAACACAGCACTGTATACCGTATGCTACATACAGTTTGTACAATGCTGATAGCCACTGCACTGATTACACTGGATAACAATTTAACAATTAATTGCTGAAATACTTTTTGGTGATTGTGATAGACCCCTTCTATTGAACACAAATATAATTTCAGAATTACTGTATCCAACAGGAATCTTAATTAACAGATCTTCAAGCTGCGCATCATTGATGATGGATCTGATCTATGGATCAACAAAATTGCCTTCCTTAATGTTGGCATCAGTTATTCTTTGAAACATCTGTCTCAAATAACAAAAACGTTCACCTTCTTTGTTCAGCTTTCACAAAAGGTTTAATCAATCGAAGGCAAAAATATCTTTGTCGGATCAACAAGTGGTTAGACATGTGAAAGGTTGGTGAAAAAAGAAATGACATTTTCATCCAGAAAAAGAATCATAACGAAACGCACATGTCTACAAGTGGTTTATATCCCATGTTTTCCTGTCCTGGAACCAAATTCTTTTAGGGTGGCTATTTATTTTTAATGTATTGCAATCTTCATGCACGGCTGCCACATTTGCATATGCAACAACAGTACTTGACATATCCAAGCTACATTTCAAACAGCAGAGCCACCACTTTTAGATCTCAACAGATATTCCAGTTGTACTTGATGTATGTGCTTCAACACCAGTTCCATGTTTGTGTTGGTTTCTTTCATATGTGCAGCACAGCCAAATGGTATGGCAAATGACAAAAACATAAGATTTCTATAAACCAGCCAAAAATCTTATTACAGCAAAAAGTGTTCAGGAAGCAAAACCTTTGTTATCCAGCAATAGTGAAGGAAATAGTCAATTTGGACTTGGTTCACACAAACTATCAAAGAATTTCTGGAGGTAGGCTTTAATTGTGTCCATTAAAGGATAAGTTCACCTTTTCAAACCAAATAATAAAAGCACATTATTTTGCAGGTAACAAAATGTGTATTTATTATCTTTTTTTCTAAGGCACCTGTGGAACATTGGATCGCGGGTGCAATCACAGGCTCCTGCAGACTCTCAACATAGCTGAGAGTTACCTGGGCGCAGGAAGATCTATGAACTACCAGAGTTCTCACCAGTGCCCTTGTACTTCATTGAGAACTACAAGCCATCAGCAACAGTAGCTAGACGGTACTTGTAGGCATTCATTCACAGGAAATTGTGAATGAATGCCACGACCGTGTGGAGGGAGCCCAGCATGTCCGTGTTATTTTCAAATTGTGACGGGGGTGTGGGGAGAACCTCCCCGCTTGCTGCCAAAGAGAGGGGAGATTTGAGAAAGGCTGCACATGTTGGAACATGTTACATATTGTGCCCTAAAAATGGGTGGAACATGTAACATATTCTGAAGGCAAACCTATCCTTTACCATAATTCAAAAGAAACAGGCTAAGGGCCTATTCCATGAGCAAAAGCAGCATGCTTCTGACATCAGTTTGAGAGGCTTCTGAGATCATTCAGATTTCATCGCTGGTAAATGGGGAAAGATACATTTCTAAAGAGAAAAAAAACGCCCATCAACATCGGCTTTAATGGACTCCAAGGACACTACAACCCTGGTTCACACTTGTGTGGTGTGGGAAACGCTGTAAACCCTGTGCGTTTCCCGCACCGCACTGCGTATGCACTGTGTTTTGTGATCTGTGGGTGTCAATTCAAACTTAATGACCATGCAATCCAGTGTCAGTGCAAAATGCTGTAGGCACCTTTATGGTGTGTGATTTCAACCATTCAAAATGAATAGGCTCAAATTGCACCGCACAGAATCGCATGTGAATTGCACGGGAATACTGTGCAGTTCCTGTTTGATTCACATGCGATCCATAGTGTGAATCTAGGCTAAGGGCTGTGTAAAAACAAGCCCAATCCAACTACCTTCAGGAACTGCAATTGTCGTGCAGGTTTACAAAAGTAATAGCTCAGCTGTATGTTTTTTTCAAGGAGGGGGCATGTGAGGAAATGAGCAGTATTGGCAGATACTTGCAGTGTTGTTAATCATATGGATAAGTTTTATAACCTGCCTGACTGATTGCTCCCTCTGAGATCAGTCATGCAAAGGACACACGGAAATGAGATCATCAACCAAACCTGGCCAAAAGCAGCTGGAACTGGCGTCTACTATTTCATGCCCATGGGTAGCTTACCTTTATATTTCCCTCATTGGGCACAGCTAATAACTGAAAAGCCATTTTAAGGAAGCACAACAAGTGATAAATATTGTTTACAAGTGCAACTCTTTGTCAGAAAATTTGTTTGAAATGTTGAGTGGAACTCTAAGAGTCTTTGAGAACTCTTTTCCATTGTCTGTTGGAATTAATTACTTGACGCAAGTCACTCTTCAATGACAGGCTCTTTGCTATGGGTGATAAAGCATGGAACTACCTGTCGTAATAATTCTAATATGTCCCATGTTTGAACAGTTTATTCTTCTTCTTTGTGAATCAGCAATCACACATTTTCAGTACCAAAGATATTTATATAATCATGAACAATTGCATAATTATTTTGCAGCTGTCATTTCTACACAAAGATATCTTTATATAAGTGATTACAATAGAATTATGGCATTCCTATTTCTTTTTCTGAACATTACCTTTTTCAGGAATATTTATGCTTGACAAAAAAAAATTACAGCATGGTAGAATATATCTGTCATCCATCCCACCAGTTTGTAAGCGTACATATGCTTATTATACCTTGGTGATTGAGGAGGAAGTGCCAGCCAGAAAATCATTTCATGTTACCACCAAAACTGGCATATTAAAACAGTAATAAACTGTAAATGTTGTAATGTGCTAGTATGCTGCCTAGATGTATAGAAGGGCCAAAAAAACAAGGAGCACTTTTAGGCATTCAAGAGACATAAATAATGAATGTGATTTCCTGACTATCACACTTCTTCATGCCCTGAAAAACATAGCAATAGGCATGGAGGTCTTTTGGATATATTTTTGACACAGGTTTTTTGGAAAATAAAGTAAATGAAAATATATTTTTTACACATATCTGTCAGTTAGTGAGATATTTCTCACACAAAGCGTATGCATATTTAGATCTACATCCCAAAATACTCCTTGCTACTTCTCCCAGTTATGGGGATACCACATATGTGAGACTTGTTTGCAGCGTAGAGGGGCCCATAATCCAAGGGGCACCTTCAGACTTTCAAAGGACATAAATTAGGCATCTAATTTTCTGATTACCTGTCACATGTTTAGAGGCCTTGGAGCACCAGGACAGTAGAAATACCTACAATAACCACATTTTGGAAAACAGACACCCTTGGGTATTTTTAAGATGCATGGTGAGTATTTTGAAGATTTCATTTTTCTGCCACAGGTTTTAGGACTGGAAAGAATTTGTTTTTACACAAATTTGTCAATTTAATAAGATATTTATCATGCATAGTATGGGTGTACTTAGAATTTTATACCAGAACATATTCTGCTACTCCTCTCACTAATTATCTGGACATTGCCTCTTGTATATCACAAAAGTCAACCAAACATTGTTTTAAAAACAGTGTACTGTAATGCTCACTTCTGTATGAGTGGTCAGAGAATATAGCATAGTGTAGCATCACCTAAAGCAGTCTACATTCCTATAAACCAAGCAAGTTTAGCTTACTGGTATGTGGCTGCCTTCAGGAAGTACAGGAGGCTGAGCAAAAGAGTTCCTGTGGTTCCAGACATACAGTTGTCCCCAGGGTATGGCTGAGACTAATGTCTCTCAGGAACATAGTCAATGGGACAGGCGGATGGATCAGTTCAGGTGACAGGCAGAGACGGATGTGGTCAGCAAACAGGCAAAGGACCAGTCCAGGTGGCAGGCAGAAACCTGGTCAATAAACAGGCCAGAGTCAGAGCAGGCAGAGGTCACACTTCACTGCGTAGGACCATTTGTGCTGGCTTCACTGGCTTTGGTAACATTGTATTGATGTCAGTAAAGGACACTGGTAATGGTTGCACTGGCTCTGGTGACACGGTGACTGATGTGGCTAGCAAACATTGTTGCTGGTTGCAGTTATCTGATGACAGTGTCACTGGTATGGCAGAGATCAGGAATGCTGTTGCTAGCTTACACTGATCTGATGACACTGAGACCAATGTGATGGCAATCAGGAACACTGCTGAACACTGCACTGGTCTGGCAGCACTTGTGTGGTGGTGATCAGGATCACTATTGCTGGCTTACACTGGTCTGGTGACACTGCGACTGGTGTAGTGGCAATCAGGAACATTGTTGCTGCCTGCATTGGTCTGGTGACACTGGGAATGGCAATCAGGAACACTGTTGCTGTCTTACACTGGTCTGGTGATACTGGCACTGGTGTAGCAGTGATCAGGAACATTGTTGCTGGCTTACACTGCTCTGATGATGCTGGAACAGCTCTGGCAGTGATTGGGAATACTGGTCTGGTGACACTGCGATTCATGTGGCAGTGATCAGGAACACTGTCGCTGGATGCACTGGTCTAGTGACACTGGGACTAAACAATCAAACTTAAATAATGAAGTGCAGCGCTAAGAAGGATAAAAAGTCAATAAAGTGATAATCTGGTATCACAATGGTGAACTGTAGAGATACGGATTCCCGCGGCTTCCACTTTGTCAGAGTAACAGAAATGCGCACTCACCGGAAACGCATGGGTTATGCGCATGTGTGATTATGCATCACGGGCAATGGGAACATCAGAATCCAGGCAGCCAGGCGTCTCCCTCACGGTGGGTCATCACAGACTCCTGTTACAGGTCCGGGGGAGCCCCTTAAGGTAAGCCAGGTGCTTCAGGAGAAACCTCCTCTCAGGATGGCAAAAGTGCTTTCTCTATGGGAGTGAAAGCTCCAGACAGGAGCCCCAGAAAACAAATGCCCAAAATAGTGTAGTATGTTCAAAATCTCAGGTTTATTGATAAAAACAGCAGCAGGGCAGTATGCATATGGTACATCATGAAAATGTGAAATGCATATGATAAACAATGCAGTACTGACCCCAGTGGTGAAAAACGCCGGGCCTCCTCGTGGCTCCAGGCGGGTATATGACGTCACGCTCTGTACAGTTCCTCCTTAGGCCTTTCGTGCTAAAGGCACATCATCAGAGGGGAGACTGCACAGCAGCGTGACCGACGCCAGTGTCAGAAATAGGGGAACTGGCACATGCGCAATGAGCCGCGGCCATTTTCCCGAAGACAAACACGCACTGCGCATGCGCGAGCACGGCAGCGCCATTTTGCCGTGGATCCGCGATCTACCATGTAGTGAGGAGGAGACAGAGAAGTCTCAATGTGAAAACCCAGACACGGTTGTTAGCTGAAGCTATGTTAGCTATGTCACAGACCCCAGGGAGTAAGCTGTAAACACTATGTCACAGACCCCAGGGAATAAGCTGTATACGCTATACCATTATAGGGAGTGGAAGTGCAAATATCTGTAACATTAACAGTGCACAAAATGAACTATGGGGTATAAAGATCCCCTCAGTGAATGGCATAATCTATATAACGGACCACGGCAAGATGCAGGATACAAACGCATACATGCTACAAACTTCAGATATAAGGAAATAAAATGAGGATATAAAATTATAAACACAGATGTTATATATATCATGTATTGGATCTGGCAGAATAGCATATCTAATATCACAATACCAGACCCAGTCAGGGTATCGAATATATGTCCCATAATAAATATATATGGAAACAACAGGAAATCAGGATAAAAAGAGGTAAAAAACCCAAAACGCTTTAAACCAGAAGAAAGGTTAATAGAAACCGTATACTCCTTCCTGCGCCCTTCTCCCAAATGAACGCAAGAAACAGGGCGGGAGGAGGCAATTAGTGATAAAAAAGACTAGTATAACAGTCAGAGTAGGTATATGGTAAAATGCCAGATACTAGAAGGTTATACATATGGAAAAAAGTCTCCCATGATAAATTCCAAATGCTAAAATGTTAAACACATGGAAAAATCATATACGCTTGGAAAAATAACTCACATGCTGGAAATAAACACATGGTGAGAATCCAACATAATTAAAACATAGTATACAAGGAAAGCTCAAATCACAATATATGATTAAATGAAAAATAAAAAATAGAAAATAAATAAAACCGTCAGTTGTTAGCAATGAAGCAATTGACGTCTACCTCAATGTTATGGCCCAAAGGATGTAAGAACATTGAGAACATTGCTGCTGGCTCCAGTGGTCTGACAACACGGACTGGGAAAGTGAAGATCAGGGACACTGGCTGGCTGCACTGGTATCTAGGGTGTAAAAAACAAATCACAGGAGGAAACATTATGTTTTCTGTGAGAGGACACAGAGCACATGCAGCTTTTTTTTACATATGTGATTGCTGTGATTGGTCACAGTGATCACATGATGCAAGGCCAACTTCATTGGCCCTGTACCCTGCTCTGTGATCTGCTGTGTTCAAATAACACAGCAATCACAGGGAGAACTGCTGCATGCCCTTAGCGCCCTCAGGAGTGAACCATCCAGCTGTGTATGTACAATGGGCACATGGTAATTGGTTAAATGTGACCTGTAGCAATAAATTAGGCTGCCGATCCCTCTTGAAAATGCTAGTTCCCTGCCTAACGGGCTTTCAGTACTTTCTAATTCACTGACCTTAAAAAAGTTTTCAGATCAAGAATTCTCACTTAGGCTAAGTGCATTGAATTCTAAAGCAGCCTTTAATACACATTTTGGACACGTTGCATGCCTGATCAATTCATGTGAAGGAACACTCAATAAATGTCCTGGGAGTATTTTTCTTTTTTTTACAATGGGAAATGATTACTTTTGAAGCTTTACAACCTTATCCTAAACACGCTGTAAATGCCATAGGCAATTGTAGCATATTCCAGTAGAAGTAAATCAGACTTGCCAACAAATAAATGACTTAATACCAGAGTCCCCTATAAGTGCACACAAATATACAATTTAAACCCTAGACGCCAGAATATCACTTTCTCCCCCGAATGTCCAAAACAGATGCTTTGAAAGACTTTCATACTTGCCAACAGTCATAAATTGCCCGGGACACTCACGAATATTGGAACAATGTCCCACTGGAAGCCTGCCCTGGGCAGAATCCCAAATTTTTGGATCTGTCACGGACAGCTGACATGGACCGCATAGACACACCCAGACCACTCCCCTACTCCACCTCTAGAAAGTCAGGTGGTGCTTTCCTCTTTACATGATTGGCCAGTATTAGTGAGGGGGCGTGGCCAGCCGAGGATGACCATGCCAACCCACCTTCAGCTGATCACTTCCGGGAGGCAGAGGAAGCAGCAGAGGCAGCGGACAGTATGAACACACTGTCATAGTGGCTGCGGACTGGCCAGATGCCGCTCACTAGTGTAGCAGAGGTGAGTTGTGAGAAAGAGAGAGTTGTGTGTGTGGTATATGTGTGTGCGGGGGGGGTGTTGGGGGGGTGCAGAGTTGTGTGTGGGGGGGTGCAGAGTTGGGTGTGTGTGGGGGGGTGCAGTATGGTGGCACATACTGTGATATTTATGGTGGAACATGCGTAATATTTGCGGTGAAGCATCTGTAATATTTATGGTGGAGCATACTGTGATATTTATGGTGGAGCATACTGTGATATTTATGGTGGAGCATACTGTGATATTTATGGTGGAGCATACTGTGATATTTATGGTGGAGCATGTGTAATGTTTATGGTGGAGCATCTATAATATTTATGGCGGAGCATACTGTGATATTGATGGTGGAGCATGCGTAATATTTATGGTGGAGCATCTGTAATATTTATGGTGGAGCCTATTGTGATATTTATGGTGGAGCATACTGTGATATTTGTGGAGCATACTGTAATATTTGTGGTGGGGCATACTGTGCTCTGACCATCCCTTGTGCCATGTCTGCAGTCTCTGACCATCTCCTGTACTATGTCTGCAGTCTCTGACCATCTCCTGTACTATGTCTGCAGTCTCTGACCATCTCCTGTACTATGTCTGCAGTCTCTGACCATCTCCTGTACTATGTCTGCAGTCTCTGACCATCTCCTGTACTATGTCTGCAGTCTCTGACCATCTCCTGTACTGTGTCTGCAGTCTTTGGTCATCTCCTGTACTACTCCTGCAGTCTATGACCAACTCCTGTACTTTGTCTGCAGTCTCTGACCATCTCCTGTACTATGTATGCAGTCTCTGACCATCTCCTGTACTATGTCTGCAGTCTCTGACCATCTCCTGTACTGTGTCTGCAGTCTTTTGTCATCTCCTGTACTACTCCTGCAGTCTCTGACCAACTCCTGTACTTTGTCTGCAGTCTTTGACCATCTCCTGTACTACTCCTGCAGTCTCTGATCATCTCCTGTACTATGTCTGCAGTCTCTGACCATCTCCTGTACTATGTCTGCAGTCTCTGATCATCTCCTGTACTATGTCTGCAGTCTCTGACCATCTCCTGTACTATGCAGTCCCTGACCATCTCCTGTACTATGTATGCAGTCTCTGACCATCTCCTGTACTATGCCTTCAGTCTCTGACCATCTCCTGTACTGTGCCTGCAGTCTCTGACCATCTCCTGTACTACTCCTGCAGTCTCTGGTCATCTCCTGTACTATGTCTGCAGTCTCTGGTCATTCCCTGTGCTGTGTCTGCAGTCTCTGGTCATCTCCTGTACTGTGTCTGCAGTCTCTGGTCATCTCCTGTACTGTGTCCGCAGTCTCTGGTCATCTCCTGTACTCTGTTCGCAGTCTCTGGTCATCTCCTGTGCTGTGTCCGCAGTCTCTGGTCATCTCCTGTACTGTGTTCGCAGTCTCTGGTCATCTCCTGTACTGTGTTCGCAGTCTCTGGTCATCTCCTGTACTGTGTCTGCAGTCTCTAGTCATCTCCTGTACTATGTCTGCAGTCTCTGACATCTCCTGTACTACTTCTGCAGTCTCTGACCCTGCCCTCTACTAACGGCAGTAACCTCTAGCAACCAATCAGTGAGAGGTAATGTGCTGTAAGCTCTAGCAGCCAGTTCTTTATGTTTTTGTTGTTAAAGTTTTTTTTTAAATAAGTCTATGTGTGTTTATTTGTTTTTTTGGGCTGTTGGGGTAGAGAGCAAAATTGTATGGGGGAGCCCAAGAAAATCTCAGACTCTATTTAACCACTCCCCCTTTAAGCCACACCCAACATTTGGAATAATTTAAGCCACACCCTCTTTTGGCTTTGCGCACTGCAAAATGTTCCCTCTAAGCCACACTCACAATTGATGCCTCACCCCTAAATAACCTATTACACCACCTACACTGGCTTTCTGGACATACAATCAAAAAAATGTCCTTAAAATTTTTTTTGAAATGTTGGCAACTGTGAGTAAATGGAGGTGGTTGCAAAGTGTCAGTGCCTGCCAAACTCTACAGGCAGCATTATTTTTGCCTTGACACAAGTCAAGGCTAACACTGCCTTGTGTACACCTCCATCTGCTCCCTGTTTTAACAACTGTAAGTGGCAATGATGTCACGGTCAGGGGTCAGGCTCAGAGACCAATAGCTATGGCAGTGTAGAGGCTCCCACCGACCAGCCGATTGGGCATACAAGTAGATCATCCTGGAGGATGACACAAGCTCACCTGAGGGTTTAAGCACTAATCAGTATTCACAAGAATACTGGTGGTGGAGTTTTGCTGCGTGTTAGTACCAAGTCGTGGTCCTCAGGATTGCCTTACCAGAAGCAGAAGCCGAGGAACAAAGCAAAGGTCAGTAAGGAGTGGTAGTGAAGATAAGGATAGCTGCAGGTACGCAAAGGAGCAGGCTGTTGGCTGGAGAGAGCACAATAATCTGGCAAACAGGAAGTGCAGAGACATGGCTTAAAGTGTTACTAAACCCAGGACCCTGCATTCACTATATCTGGTCTCCCACAGTACACACAACATGGAAATGCAGTTATTGTAGTAAATATAAATTGCTAAATACTTTTTCTCATCAGCGGTTAGTACAGCCTTGTGACTTCTATCAGTGTCCGGCAGAGCACTAGTTAAAGTTTATAGGAGGAGTTTTACATTCTCCTCTGACTGTCCTATGAGGCTGCACAACCCCTGACCCTCCGTCTGGGCAATGGTGATTGGCCCTGTGCTGATCACATGCACTCTCCCAAGCAAAAAAAAAATATCTTTAGCAATACACACCAAATTGAGCATGTGCAGGGTGACTCTCAGAGCTCTGTACTATCATCAGATAGACTGGAGACAGTAGAAGAAGGGGAGGATCATGTAAGACAGGATCAAACAGCCTTTTTACACAAAGCAGAGGATTAACACCTTAGGTTCCAAAGTGAGTATAACAAGCATGCTTTACTGAATATACAGATTGATTTTACTATAGGCTTAGTAACACTTTAACACCTTCCCACCCAGCCTATAGCAGACTGACGGCCTTTGTGACTGGGCGTAATATGATGCCCTGTCAAAACGAGCCTCTCAGGTGGTCACGGGGCCACGCAGCATAGCGATCTGTCACCGGCTGTGTTCACGGGACACAGCCGATGACATATCACTACACCGACCCATTGCCAGTGTCATGTGACCAATCACAGCAGATCACATGTCAATTGTATACAATGGATGGCTTCCTGTCATGCCATCCAATGTATACAATTATGTTGTTAGCTGTGACCGTTCAAGGCAGTCATATGGTACAGACAGGGCCAATCACAGCCCATCTGTATCATGTGAATCACAGCTAATCACTACAAAAGACTAAATGAATCAGTTTCATTCAGTAACAATGATTGCAA
The DNA here is from genome assembly GCF_062004578.1 of Staurois parvus. Classification (NCBI taxonomy): domain Eukaryota; kingdom Metazoa; phylum Chordata; class Amphibia; order Anura; family Ranidae; genus Staurois; species Staurois parvus. Next base: position 25,129,713 of record NW_028318083.1, on the reverse strand, counting down.
ATATCAATTAAATACATTGGTATTAGCAATCATGACATTGTATTGCTTTGGTCACAGTGTGCTGAAAAATAAAACAGTAAAAAAAGAAAAAATTCAATAAAAAATAAAAAAATATTAGAAACATTTGAAAAAAAAATACAAATTATTATTATTATTATTATTATTATTTTCACTAAAGAAATGTAGACCTAAATTGATGAAGAAATGTTATTTATTTGCAAAATTTCATAACAGAAACAAAGAAAAGTACGTTCAAAAGTTTCAGGTTTTTTGTTTTATTTAGCAAAAAATAAAAAACTCAGTGGTGATTAAATACCACCAAAAGAGAGCTCTGTTTGTGTGGAAAAAAACTATAAAAATGTCATATGGGTACAGTGTTGCATGACCGTGCAATTGTCATTCAAAGTGCAACAGCGCTGAAAGCTGAAAATTGGCCTGGACAGGAAGGGGGTATAAGTGCCCGGTATTGAAGTGGTTAAATCAGGATGTTCATGGGAGGAGCAAAGAGTTCAAAGTTCACAAGAAAGATGAGACAAGGCAAGAATGCCCTTACAGATCAGATAGAGATCTGTACACTGTCTCAGGTGTCACAGCAAGCCACCATAACAGCTAATAGACAGTCAAGAAGTAGTAAAAACGCAACCCAACCTCGTATTTTCAATGTCCGTGTGAACAAAGTCTCAACGTTTATGTAAATAATAGCAATGAGGGAAATGTAGTATTGTTTTGTAATAGCTGTTCATTAAGTCCAAAAATGCCAGTTTGTGAGCTGATAACTTCCTATGCTGTCTGCCTTTGCTTCATGTCTATCAGTTACATTGTTCGTAGCTAACTCTAAGAATTACAGAACACCTCCCCGTCCTATGCTGCAGAGAAGAGGGAGAGAAGCTCGGTAGTCTTGTCCTAGGCTGACAGCATCAATCCTCACATACAATCCTCCATACATCATGGTGTGTGAACATTGTCACTCTACAACAGGCAGCAACACCAGGTGAAAATAAAGGAAAACAACTCATTCATTTTAGGATTGGTAAACTGTAATATGTCACTTTTTTGTTCTTGGGTGTAGATACACTTTAAAGTCATACTAAACACTATTATATTTTACTTCACTTGAGGAAGACCAGAATGACATAATATAGAAAGTTTGCTTACTTTAAAATGTGTCTTTTTTTTCCTGGCTGGTCTGCAAACCACTGCAACCCTTTCATGAATTTTTAAACAAAACCTGTAGAAGATTATAAATACACTGCTCAAAAAACTGAAAGGAACACTTTGAAAACACATCAGATCTCAATGGGGAAAGATCTCATGCTGTATATCTATACTGATATGGACTGAGTAATGTGTTAGGAATGTAAGGATGCCCCATCGTTTGATGGAAATTAATATTATCAACCTACAGAGGACTGAATTCAAAGACAACACGAAAATCAAAGTGAAAAAATTATGCAGCAGGCTAGTCCATTTTGCTGAAATTTCATTGCAGCAACTCAAAATGGTACTCAGTAGTCTGTATGGCCCCCACGTGCTTGTATGTATGCCTGACAACATCGGGGCATGCTCCTAATGAGACAATGGATGGTGTCCTGGGGTATTTCCTCCCAGATCTGGACCAGGGCATCACTGAGCTCCTGGAAAGTCTGAGATGCAACCTGATGGCATCAGATAGACCAAAACATGATATTCCAGAGGTGTTCTACTAGATTTAGGTCAGGCAAGCGTGGGGGCCATTCAATGGTATCAATTCCTTCATCCTCCAGGAACTGCCTGCATACTCTCACCACATGAGGCCGGGCATCGCCGTGCACTAGGAGGAACCCAGGACCCACTGCACCAGCATAGGGTTTGACAATGGGTCCAAGGATTTCATCCCAATACCAATACAGTCCGGGTGCCATTATCTAGCCTGTAGAGCTCTGTGCGTTCCCCCATGGATATGCCTCCCCAGACCATCACTGACCCACCACCAAAATGGTCATGCTGAACGATGTTACAGGCAGCATAACATTCTCCATGGCTTTTTCAGACCCTTTCACGTCTGTCACATATGCTCAGGGTGAACCTGCTCTCATCTGAGAAATGCACAGGGCACCAGTGGTGGACCTGCCAATTGTGGTGTTCAATGGCAAATGCCAATCGAGCGCTAGCCAAATGCAAAACTAGTGAAAAACAGTCTTAAACAATGAGCAGGGAAAAAAATGTCAGTGGCCTTCACCTGTAAAACCATTCCTGTTTCGGGGGTCGTCTCATTGTTGCCCATCTAGTGCACCTGTTGTCCATTAACACCAAAACAGCTGAAACTGATTAACACCCTCCTCTGCTACTTCACTGATCAGATCAATATCCCAGGAGTTTAATTGACTTGATGCTATACTCTGATTAAAAAGTGTTCTTTTAATTTTTTTGAGCAGTGTACTTACCTTTCCCACTGCCGGCGTCGTTGGACACTTCCGTTCAACAGGAATGGTCCTCCCAAGTGTGTGAAGACATCAATACTTCTGGGCATTTCAGTCCTCGATGCCCCCTGCTGTGCCCAGTAATGCCTTGTTCCATTCCCCACATCACAACAGGACACAGTAGGAACCAGTAAGCACAGTTAGGAATACTAGAGATCAACACTACTGGAAATGTTCATTTTCCATACTTCAGAGGACCATTTCTCTGGAACGCAGCAGTGCTCAGCAGCAAGAGGGAAATATTTACAGTATTCTTTTGCAGGGGATTTTTTCTAGTTTTAAAATGTATGAAAGGATCACTGTAAGACCACATATAGGGGTATGTTTTCTGTGTCACTTCTTTGCTTCGAACAATAGAGGTGCCCCTATTTGCTTATTGTTTATTTATTATACATGTTTTTATTTTGCCAGCTCTGTAAAATGCTGTGAATTTCAGCAGATGTTATACAGCTGGGGGTTGCTGTGCTGAGCAGTATATAAAGGCTGAAAAGATCTACCATTAATTAACCACATGACTGAGCACACCCAAAGCTCACCAACTGCCCTTTTGGCCTAGTTTTTATGTCTGACTTAGGGCTCTCATTGTGTTCAGATGCTCCTGATTTCATGTAGCCTTTATTTTTGGACATTGACATGTTCTCATTTATTCCACAAACGAAATAATTCCTGCAAAGTTTGTCATTTTAGCCTTTAAATTGTCAGTGCATCAAAAGTGAAAACCAGATCCTCGGTATCCACTTCTTTATCTACGGCCTGTATTGGCAACCCGTCGATCGGGTTCTACCAGTCAATTGCAGCCAGGAGACTGGCAGATCGCACCTATGGCCTGCTGACCCACCATCCCTATGGCATCAAGCACAGTGCAGCCCTTATATGAGTAGTGGGACTACTTTTTTAAGTTTCAGAGTGGACCTGGCAGGATTGGAAGGAGCGAACGGCCGCAAATACCTCCTCTGTAGATCAGGACAAGGCAGCGTGATATCAACTGCACTCTGCCTCATCCCTGCTAGTATTATGCAGAGCAGTGCCAGCAGTGGCTGCAAGACAGGAAGAAGAGATCAGTGCTGTATTGAAATTGGATTCTCCTGGATTCATTTCTGCAGGTGAGACTGAAATGGTAATAAAATTTAAAACTCTGAACCTTGCATTACTATTTTAGGAGGCTCAGGGTAGTAAGGGCTCATTTTGCGATATGGGGGGGGGATAAAACTACATCGTTAATCCCTGTTTTTTACCCCCCAAATCCCCCCCACTGCACACCTTTCAGCTGCAGTGGCCAGGGGCATGGGCATAGCTTGAGGGGTTGCAGGCTTGTGAGCCTCCCTGTCCCACCTGAACAGGAGGGGCGGTGGGGGCAGCATTTACTAGAACCAATTGGCTGTTTTTTTTTCTGCAGCAGCTGAAACCTGATTTCTCTCCCATCGTCTCTTTTGTCCAGGTGTAACAGAGAGGCCACACAGGCCCCCTGGAGCATGAACAGGGTTGCCATTGCCTAATTAAAAGGTATGTGCTAATAACAAACTTATACAAAGGTGTATATCATCATCCAAAAAAAAACATTTAGTGTTTTAAATAAATAATTATAGTGTCCAAACATAAATTAGTGTCCAAAAAAAAAATATATTAGTGTCCAAAAAAAAATATATATATCCAACAGAAACCAGCTTCAATCGCAAAAAAAGGTGAGATACGCGTGGCCTACTTGATGTGGACGTTAGAGAGCCTTGCTGGTCTGTGCTGTATGGGAGAGATCCGCGGTGAGCGGTAATTGTATCTCACCTTTCTTTGTGATTGAAGCTGGTGTCTGTTGGACACCTTGTTTGTGAGTTTCCTTATACCTTTTTTATGAAAGAGATAAATGAAAAAAACGTATTGCACCATTATGTTCTCTTTTTTGTCCCTGAGTGTACTGTATGCTCTCATGGAGATATGAGAAAGAGTGGAGAAGTTCATCATAAGAGCTTGGGCTGCAAAGTTGTTTGTCTGTGATTATTATTATCTGGAAGTATCTGAAACATCACCATATCTATTTGGACATCGGGTTCATTGCTCCCAGAGCACAAGCGCTGCTGCTGGTTTATAATCTGACCAGCCATTAGCTCTGGTGAGTTCATTTAATCTCCTTTGGTGGTGGATTTTTCACAATTGGTTCAAGTCACTGAAGATATATATATATTTTTTTGGACACTAATATATATTTTTTTTGGACACTAATTTATGTTTGGACACTATAATTATTTATTTAAAACACTACATGTTTTTTTTTGGATGATGATATACACCGTTGTATAAGTTTGTTATTAGCGCATACCTTTTAATTAGGATTATTGTTGCCAAAATTTATTTTGGGTGGGATATGCTGCTGACACTTTGGTGTTTTTTGTAAGTGGCGCTTTTTTCTTTTTTAATTTGGTAAGGGTTGCCATTGTAAGTATGACATGTTTGTTGAAAAGAACAAAACAGCGCACTCTCCTCATGCATTACCGTGATAATATGAAATTTATTATAAAATATACAAAAACATATTCACAAGCCAAAAAGGTCATAAAAACAGAGACAAGGAGTGAAAAGATGCCAGTGGTGGACAGCATAGGTCCTCGGGCAAAGTGGTAATGTGTTTCGGGAGTCGAACTCCCTTCCTCAGAGCAATAGATGAAAACACAATGCATGGGAAGGATCCTTATATATAGAACTAAATAGCAGTAAGAACCCTGGCCACTCCCCCTCTATGTAACAAGGGAGGCAGGATTCTACAAGAAGTTTTTTTTTGGGGGGGGTTTCTTGCAGAATCCTGCCCCCCTTGTTGCACAGAGGGGGAGTGGCCAGGGTTCTCACTGCCATTTAGTTCTATATATAAGGATATTTTCCATGCATTGTGCTTTCATCTATTGCTCGGAGGAAGGGAGTTCGACTCCTGAAACGCATTAGCACTTTACCCGAGGACCTATGCTGTCCATGATTGGCATCTTTGGACTCCTTGTCTCTGTTTTATGACCTTTTTGGCTTGTGAGTATGTTTTTGTATTTTTATAATAAATTTCATATTATCATGGTAATGCACCAGGAGAGTGCACCCTGTTTTGATCTTTTCTACTAGTATCAAAATTCCCCAATCTACCAAGGGCAGCACCTCAGAAAGTGCTGGATTCCATTTTGAGTGCAGCAAGAGAGATTTGAGCGCCGATTTCTGGTTACTGTTGGATGAAATGTTTGTTATTAAAACAGAAAGAACCTTTAGTATCACTTAGGCAAGACTGCAGGATTTTTTTAATTTGATGCTGTAGCAATCGTGCACACAGAGATGGACGCGGTCCTCCATTTTGTTAAGAATCTCTTATTTTGTACCATCTCTCACTCCCAAAGCAGGCTTCCTCCCCCAATCATCCCCCCTCCCTCGCTGTTGAGTGACATGTGGTCTGGGTGATGACAGAGGTCACAGGCAATCCAGACACAGCAGGAGGGCGTCAGGACTATAAAACCCCCCAGCCGAACTGGTGCCTAGGTACCCACCTATTAGTTCCCAATCTGGGATATCTAAGACCATAAACCAAGCCCTTCACTGAGTTCAAAGACATTCCAGAGGAGTCATAAACTAGACACCACATTCAACATCCATTTTCCCCTATGATTTCATATCTTGGAATATGAGAGACTTACATAAAAAAACAGGCATATATTCAGATTGGTCACTTTGATACAACTTTCCTGATATTTTTCACCCCCTAGCTAGCATATATAGGAGAGCAGGAAATTATATCTCCTGAACCATTCAAGTAGATATGACATGTTTCATTTCTAACCATTCCGCAGACGTGGCTGAGTATTAATATACTAGTGGCCAGGCTGCTGAATGCCCCGAGAACAAGTTATGCATCATAATATAAGCCAGCGTTTTTCAACCACTGTGCCGCGGCACACTAGTGTGCCGTGAGATATTCTCTGGTGTGCCGTGGGAAAAATTCCAATTTCATCTGTAACATGTGGCTTCGGCTCACAAATAGACCAATCATTAGAATCTAATGATTCAGTGGTCGGCAAGCCGCGGCTCGCGAGCCACATGCGGCTCTTTACCCAGTCTAATGCGGCTCTTCTGTGTGCCGGGCGCCTGCTCCCCTCCCTCCTCTCGGTCGGCCGCTCCCCTGCCTCCTCTCGGTTGGCAGCCCCAAAAGTCCGCGCGGACCTTTTAATCCGGCTTGCGGATGTGGCTGTCAGGATGTGTGTAGGCGGGGCAGCGTGCCGAACGTGAGGGGAGGGGAGCTAGGCTCCTCTCACAGTCCGCCCTGAAGACCCGAACGGCGCGGGAAGACAGCGAGAGGAACGCAAAAGGTAAGTGAATTGACACGGGGGACTTGGCTTACTAGAAGGGGGGGGGGGAATAGTACTGTGGGGGATGAAATACTATATGAGGGATGAATTACTTTATGAGGGATGAAATACTATATGGGGGGATGAAATACTATATGGGGGATGAATTACTATATCAGGGATGAATTACTATATGAGGGATGAAATACTATATGGGGGGATGAAATACTATATGGGGGGATGAAATACTATATGGGGGGATGAATTACTATATGAGGGATGAAATACTATATGGGGGGATGAAATACTATATGAGGGATGAAATACTATATGGGGGATGAATTACTATATGAGGGATGAATTACTGTATGAGGGATGAAATACTATATGGGGGGATGAAATACTATATGAGGGATGAAATACTATATGAGGGGATGAAATACTATATGGGGGGATGAAATACTATATGGGGGATGAAATAGTATTTCATCCCTCATATAGTATTTCATCCCTCATATAGTATTTCATCCCCCATATAGTATTTCATCCCCCCATATAGTATTTCATCCCCTCATATAGTATTTCATCCCTCATATAGTATTTCATCCCCCCATATAGTATTTCATCCCTCATACAGTAATTCATCCCTCATATAGTAATTCATCCCCCATATAGTATTTCATCCCTCATATAGTATTTCATCCCCCCATATAGTATTTCATCCCTCATATAGTATTTCATCCCTCATATAGTATATGAGGGATGAATTACTATATGAGGGATGAAATACTATATGGGGGGATGAAATACTATATGGGGGGATGAAATACTATATGGGGGGATGAAATACTATATGAGGGATGAATTACTATGGGGGATGAATTACTATATGGAGGATGAATTACTATATGGGGGATTAATTACTATGCTTACTATGGGGGAATATTACTATACTTACTATGGATGACACATACACATCATTCATCTACTCTTGGTCCGGCCCCCGGGTCCAATTATAAAATACTTTATTATTTCATAATAAAGTAATTATAAAATAATTTCTTTGTGTTTGATTCCTATTCAAGAGAATTACTTTATATATAGTCAATATAGGCACAGAGGTAAATTTTTTTAACATTTTCTAATGGTGGTGTGCCTCGTGATTTTTTTCATGAAAAAAGTGTGCCTTTGCACAAAAAAGGTTGAAAAACACTGATATAAGCTATGAGGGATTTTTGTTCTAACTTGGGTCTCTGCCCCAACACCCCTCCCCAAACATGGCAATTGGTTCTCTGCTGTAAGGAGACACCCTGCTGAGATCCTAGAAAAAGACTGTTATGCTTGGAGTTGAGGTGTGTGTGTGAAGAGTTGAAGAATCTCGCTGCTTTAACATTGAAACTGACAGTGAGAGATAAGAAATCCTTTTGCTCTGAAACCTGATCTGCTTAACCCAAGGCTGGCGGCAAGTACTTTAACCCTCTAACTTCTCTCTGTTATCTCTTTGCTGTGCTATTGTTCTCTGTATATATATATATATATATTGGCTATATCTTTTTCTGTAAATATTTTTATTGCACCCTTTTGACCTTTTAGTAATAAATCTTACTTTCTGAAAGTGTTGAACTGTTTCTAAAGCCTTTAATGCAAACTACGAATTCCTGCCTCTAAAGAGCACTACTGTGTGTGTGTTTTAAACTTCGGTATAACTCTGCCTGCGGTGACAGTGGTATACCGACGATTATTCAAACATCATAGTGTTATTGCTGATATTGCCGAGTTTTCCTCTTTCTCTGTACAAAAAGGAGGTGGTGGCAGTGTGAAGGGTTAATTGCATAATTAACCTGACCCAGTAACAATCGCTTCCAGGCTGCCGGTACACAGACTGTGGTCCATTAGCTGGAAAATCTGTGTGCAGGGTGCAGCTGGGCGTGGCATTGTTACGCACGTGACAGCGCGGTTTTAGATTGACTAGTCCTTTGGTCACGAGTTTGGTGAGAAGGCCTGGGGTCTGACGTCGCAATCGTCACAGATGCAGGCAATTTTAAAGGACCATACTTCCAGAAAAGGGTCTTGTTTTATTGAATTACCCTGTATAAGTACTGTGTCATTAGACAATATGTACTAAAACATTAACTCATATAGTATTTAAACCCAAACATTTTATATATTACAGCTTACCAATGTTTAGATGTGGTGGCAGTAGTTTCCAGACTTTTTATCCTTTATTTTCACCTGGTAAAGTGAAACTCTTCACCTTACTCACTCACTGAATTTTATCGATGGAGGAGCAGTGTTGTCACCGTATGCAGCTCTCCTGATTTGGACTACAAACAACTCTTCTTCTCATTTCTGTTACATAAGAATAAGGTCTTTGGTAGTTCATAGATGACAACAGAGAAAAATTGTAATATTATGTTACTCCTCAGTCTTGATTCAAAACACATAAAGAGAAACACAGCAGTGCCACTCTAAGTGTAGGTGTTTCATAAAACCAAGAAATGTAATAGGTAAAAAAACTCACATAAGATGTGAAATAGCATGTCATTATGCGGTGTGTCCCGATGGTGCAACAGCTGGATCCTGTGTGGTCCTCCTCGTCCCGGCCACTCTGGTGGTGTCCAGGGCTCCGGGGGTAGCAGAGAAGCTGGCAGCTAATGACATCACCTGGAACTAGAAGAATATGGGCAGCACACGTTCGGAGTATATGAGCTTCATCCTTAGGCTATTTTTACCTATTAAATTTATTGGTTTTATGAAACACCTACACTTAGAGTGGCTCCACTGTGTTTCCGCTCTCATTCTGTGCACTAGACTTGCTCTGACACCTGGCTACCTTCTACCCCAGGACCTACGTGCATTAACCTTTTCCCTTCCACCCTATGGGTGTAATACTGCTACAGGGCGGCACGGGTTTGCAAAATCGCGTGTATATACAGTGGGGATCGAAAGTTTGGGCACCCCAGCTAAAAATTTGTATTAATGTGCATAAAGAAGCCAAGGAAAGACGGAAAAATCTCCAAAAGGCATCAAATTACAGATTAGACATTCTTATAATATGTCAACAAAAGTTAGATTTTATTTCCATCATTTACACTTTCAAGATAACAGAAAACAAAAAAATGGCGTCTGCAAAAGTTTGGGCACCCTGCAGAGTTAATATCTTGTACTGCCCCCTTTGGCAAGTATCACAGCTTGTAAACACTTTTTGTAGCCAGCCAAGAGTCTTTCAATTCTTGTTTGAGGTATCTTTGCCCATTCTTCTTTACAAATGTCTTCCAGTTCTTTGAGATTTATGGGCTGTCTGTCACGCACTGCTCTTTTAAGGTCTATCCATAGATTTTCAATTATGTTGAGGTCAGGAGATTGTGAAGGCCATGGCAAAACCTTCAGTTTACGCCTCTTGATGTAATCCCCTGTGGATTTCGAGGTGTGTTTAGGATCATTATCCATTTGTAGAAGCCATCCTCTCTTTAACTTCAGCTTTTTCACAGATGGCATCAAGTTAACATCCAAAATTTGCTGAAATTTTATTGAATCCATTTTTCCTTCTACTCGTGAGATGTTCCCTGTCCAACACAACTCCAAAGCATGATTGATCCAACCCCATGCTTAACAGTTGGACAGAGGTTCTTTTCATTAAATTCTGTGCCCCTTCTTCTCCAAACGTACCTTTGCTCATTCCGGCCAAAAAGTTCAATTTTAACCTCATCGGTCCACATAACTTGTTTCCAAAATGCATCAGGCTTGTCTATATGTTCATTTGCAAAGTTCAAACGATGATTTTTGTGGTGAGGTCGTAGAAGAGGTTTTCTTCTGATGACTCTTCCGTGAAGACCATATTTGTACAAATATCTCTTTATAGTGGAATAGTGTACCACAACTCCAGTGTCTGCCAGATCTTTCTGGAGGGATTGTGCAGTCAAACGTGGGTTTTGAATTGTTTTTCTCACAATCCTGCGAGCTGTTCTGTCTGATATTTTTCTTGGTCTTCCAGATCTTGCTTTAACTTCCACTGTTCCTGATGACTGCCATTTCTTAATTACATTCCGAACAGAGGATATTGACATCTGAAAATGCTTTGCTATCTTCTTATAGCCTTCTCCAGCTTTGTGAGCATCAACTATTTTCAGTTTCAGTTTTCTAGACAACTGCTTAGAAGAACCCATGGTGCTGATTGTTGGGGCAAGGTCAGATGAGTCTGGGCATTTAAAACCTTTGAGATTGACATTATCTGGTCTTCCCAGACGATGATTGAGAACAATCCATGACACTGGCAGGTCTCAGCTTTGCAAAGGGGGCAGTGCATGCTATAAATTCTGCAGGGTGCCCAAACTTTTGCAGACGCCATTTTTTCGTTTTCTCATATTTTGAAAGTGTAAATGATGGAAATCTAACTTTTGTTGACATATTATAAGAATGTCTAATCTGTAATTTGATGCCTTTTGGAGATTTTTCCATCTTTCCTTGGCTTCTTTATGCACATTAATACAAATATTTAGCTGGGGTGCCCAAACTTTCGATCCCCACTGTATATATATATATATATATATATGTGATTTTGCATTCATGGGTAGGGGGAGAGCTCAAGCCACGCGCGTCCTATCTGCACCGCTATTCGTGGCCTCGGCTGTAAGTCATTGGGTCCCTGCCGGTGATTACTCGCTGGCACCCGGTGATCGAGTGCCATTACTGACTGAGGGAGAGAACTTTAAGTAAACAATACAGTTCTCTCCGCTGTCAGCTCCTGGACACTGCTATGCATGGCTTTGCATAGCAGTGTGCTTACAGTGAAGCACACACACACACAGAGCATACAGTTAACCCTTTGATCGCCCCACATGTTAACCCCTTCCTGCCCAGTGCCATTAGTACAGTGTCAGTGCTTTTTATTAGCACTTATGACTGTATTGGTGTCACTGGGGATGTCAGTGACACCAAGTCAGTTCCCCCCAGTGTCAGAATGGCGGCCGCAGTCTCGCAGCCCCACTATAAGTCACTGATCGCTGCCATTACTACTAGTAAAAATAAAAAATCCTAGTATATATACCACCATTTGTAAATGCTATAACTTTCACATAAACCAATTAAAGAGTTACTAAACCCACAACAGTAAAATCAGTCTGTATATGCAGTAAAGCATGCTTGTTATACTCACTGTGGAACCTAAGGGGTTAATCCTCTGCATTGTGTAAAAAGGCTGTTTGAACCTTTTTTCTCTGCCCCTCCTCTTGTTGAAATGACCACCTAATACAGACTGAACCCATGGTCACATGCACATGTCAGTTTGGTGTGTATTGCTAGAGAGGTTTTTCTTTTCTTGGAAGGGTGCATGTGATCAGCACAGGGCCAATCAGCACTGTCCAGACAGAGGGTCAGGAGTTTCACATCCTCCTAGAGCAGAAACAAAACTCCTCCTACAAGCTTTAACCAGTGCTCTGCTGAAGTCACAAGACTGCCCTAACTGCTGATGAGAAAATGTATTTAGCAGTTTATATTTACTAAAATAATTGCATTTCCATGTTCTGTGTACTGTGGGAGACCAAATATAGTGAATGCAGAGTCCTGGGTTTAGCATCACATTAATTTACACGTATTGGGATTTATTTTTAGCTGAATACATTTTGGCCTAAATTTATGACGCAATTTGATTTGTTTTTTTTTTTTATAATGGATATGTTTAATAGCAAAAAGTAAAAAATATAGTTTTTTTTCTCAAAATTGTCGCTTTTTTTATAGCGCAAAAAAAATTAAAAACACAGGTGATGAAATACCACTGAAAGAAAGTTCTATTCGTGGGAAAAAATGGGATGTAAATTTGTTTTGGGTGCAGCGTTGCATGACCGTGCAATTGGCAGTTAAAGTAATGCAGCGCCATAACGCAAAATATGGCTCTGGAGGGCAAGTGGTTAAGGAGACATCTCTCATCCTTGTACTCATACGTACTAGGACATTGTTGGACTTTATACATCTGCTAGATTTTACTTACATGTATGGAATTTAAAATGTATCTGGTCTATATACATGTATATAGATACATGTTCATTGTTGGATTATACAACTGGGACTGTATTCTAGTGCTCCCTACCGCTCTCCTTTAATTGATTCAAAACACCTCCTTCTAAACAGTGTACTGGATCAAAATAAAAATTTCCGCCTTCTGCTCAGTGCTGGTACATGTGTAGGCTGCAGTGATAGGGCCGGAGGTAAGTGCTCAGTAACATCTCCAAGATGCCTGGGTCAATCACTGTACATGTCTACAGACGGTTGCCCAGAGCAACCTGATAATTTAATTCATAAAATCATTCCTCCTTATGAACAATTCACCTTTAAATAATCATTAATCTTCTTTGTCCAGTAGTTTGGATGGAGATGTGACTGTACTGACTGTGAGGCCCAGTTCAGATCTAGCGATTTGGGATTGCAGGCAGAATAGCCGCAATTCCAAATCACACTGCAATAGTAGCAAAACGCGCCACACGTATTTGGGTGCCATTCATTTCTAATAATGGCTCCTCTAATGTGGTGTGTTTTTGCCATGCTTGTCATGCTGCAATCCACTTTCTACAAAGCTTGTCACCCAAAAAGGAGCAGGAACTTCTTTTGGGCAACAAGCTTCATGTGATGTGGTTTGCTGCATAATTTATGGTCCGTCAATCACTGCAAAACTGCACTGCAATTTAGGAGCCATTAACCATGTGGTGTGTTTTGCTACTTTTGCAGTGTAATTTGGAATTGCAGCTATTCTACCAGAGGGAGAGAAATGAGGGGAGAAGTCAAGGCTGGGGACAGTCAGTCTCTCTCTAGGAGGAGCAGGGAGAACACAGGCAGTGAGCGGGGGAATTCTGCAGACCCTGATATAAAGGGGAACTCTGATATCAGAGTCTGCAGGGTTCCCCTTATAGTGCAAGTAGGAACTCTGCAGATCCTGATGTAAAGGGGAACTCTGATGTAAAGGGGAATGTTGTGGGCTGTGACATAAGGGGGGGGTCTCTGGTGACCAGCGATCACCTTATATCAGAGTTCCCCATTAAACCAAAGTCCACCTTTCCCCCTTACATCAGAATTCCCCTTTACACCAGGGTCCGCAGAGTTCGTCTTGCACTATAAGAGGGAACCTTTAAGATTCTGATGTAAAGGAACACTCTGAGGACTGTGATGTACAGGGGAACTCTGTGGACTCTGATGTAAGAGGGAACTTTGTGGACCTATGTGTAAGGGGGTTTCTGCTGACCAGAGACATCATTACATCAGTTTCCCTTTACACCAGAATCCCCAGCATTCCCCTTAACATCACTGTCCACAGAGTTTTCCCTTACATCAGTAATGTAAAGGAGAACCCTGTAGACTCTGATATAGGGGGGACCTCTGGGGACTCAGATGTAAGAGGGAACTCTGAAGACTTTTACATAAGGAGGAAAACTGTGGACTCTGGTGCAAAGGGAAACTATGCTGTGGGGGGAGGGTCACTGGGGATGCTAATGTAAGGAGGGACTCTTGGAACCCCAATCAATACTGGGGACTTTAATATAATTGGAGACATTACATAGCCCTGACTAAAGTGTTCATTGTCCTAACAGTTGCTAGTTTTAATAAAGTTCTTCTTTAAGGTAGGCACAGTCAGACAAAATTATTTCCTTTTTGTGTTCACAAAAGCATACGTAATGGAAATGGTTAAATTTTTTTTTTTAAATGATCGTTTGTCCTAAGGTTTATTTGGGTCTGTGAGGCTGTCAGTTGTGGTTTGTAACTAGGAATATTTTTTCGGTACTAGGAATATTATATGTCTGCAGTGTATATAGAAACTAGGTACAGTTACTCCTGTAATATGCCTGCAGTCTCTGACCATCTCCCGTGGTATGTCCGCAGCCTCTGACCATCTCCTGTAGTATGTCTGCAGTCTCCGATTTCTCAGGTCTGAAGCAATACATGAGGAAGAAAGGAAAACTGAAAGCTTGTCTTATAAGTGTTAACACAATAAAAAAAAGTATTGTATATCGCATTACTCTCATATTTTGTATTATTTATATATACTATTACATTTTTTTCAGTGGTATGATTTAGTGGTGAAAATTATTAGTGCCTCCCGAGTTTTGACTGTGGTATCTTCTGTGCCCCCCCATATATCGTTCCTAGAGTCGCCACTAAAGCCAATCTAATTTCCTGCCCTGGGGAGTATTTTTCCCTGTTTATTATCTTCTTAGATACCTGTCTCTGAAGTCCATGAGAGAGGACTCGGCCCCAGAAGTGTCACCTACACCAATAGCAGGTGTCCATATCAAGCAGGCAATGATGTAGACACCTGAAGAAGGACCCCTGGAAGTAAACAGAAGAGAGAAGGATTGGGCTTGAGGTGTCAGGTAAGTAAAATTGGCATTTAAATATTTTGTTTCTGCCAGTGACTACTTAGAGGGGGGTGAGTTGGGGGGCAGGGTTGATAATACCCTCCAGTTGGGCTTTACATTTTTGTTCTTGGGTTTAGATATACTTTAAGCTTGCAGACTAATAAATCTCAACAGGAATCATACTTCTGTTTTTATCTCTCTTTTTGTACCCAACAGAAAATTTGATTTATATTGCCATTGTACTTAAATAAATGAAGTCTATCAGATTGATATGAACTGTTCTCCATGGTTCACTGTATGATAACAGTTCAGTAAGTCCATAAATCTGGAGAAGACTCTGGAAAATAAACATGTCAAATATTGCAATAAAAAGACTTCAAACACTTCTGGGACAAAGTACGTTTACTTGACATATAATATATATAATACAATACAGAGATACGTGTCTGCTTAAAATATTGTTTCTTGCTCCCACAAGGTAAACATCAGTTTGGGTGGCCATAGCCAGACTGTAAAAGATGTGACAACAAATAAGAGAACCAATGCCCAACTCACCACAAATCCCATGGATCGCTGAACATTCTTCGCAGACACATCAGGAATCAGCAATTCACTTTAATATAGCAATGACAGTCTGAGCAATCTGCCATTGATCAAGCAAACTAACATGTTCGTATTTACAAGAATGAAGAAAATGAGTTTTGCTTTCAAGGTAGCATATCTGTAAGGGATCATTGTTATTCTCTAGGTTGCAACCGACTTGAGCATAATTTGTGATAACTGGCACTGTATAAGGGTTAGCATGCTAGCCATAATAAGTTTTAAAATGCTCAGTAACACTTGTAGAGATTCTCCAAGATATGAACATTTCTGTAATCATTCAAGGTTCTATGGAGAAAAAAAAAGATCAGACCTTTCACACTGTGTTCAGTACCTTGAAGCAAAGCATTGCCCAAGAAAGTGTTGTGTAGACAAGCACGAACGCATTTCTCATTTCCTGCTGTTATCAATCAGAGAGCCTCCCTATTGTGACCAACATTTTCCTGTACCCGGTCTCATTATATTTTAAAAGAAAATTTCTCCTAAATTGAATGTAGAAATGTTTTTAGTTTGTTTTTATAAGTGTATAAACATAAGTTTTATACCAGTTTTCCAGAAATTCCATGTAAAAATGTGTTTTACTTACACTATATTACCAAAATTATTGGGATGCCTGCTTTCTACGCACTTGAACGTTAATGGCATCCCAGTCAGTCTGTAAGGTTTAGTAGTGAGTTGGCCCACCCTTTGCAGCTATAACAGCTTCAACTCTTCTGGGAAGGCTGTCCACAAGGTTTAGGAGTGTGTCTATGGGAATGTTTGACCATTCTTCCAGAAGTGCATTTGTGAGGTCAGGCACTGATGTCAAACAGGAAGGCCTGGTTCGCAGTCTCCACTCTAATTTATCCCAAAGGTGTTCTAATTGGATTGAGGTCAGGACTCTGTGCAGGCCAGTCATGTCCCTACACCCCAAACTCGGTCATCTATGTCTTTATGGACCTTGCTTTGTGCACTGGTGTGCAGTCATGTTGGAACAGGAAGGGGCCATCCCCAAACTGTTCCCACAAAGTTGGGAGCATGAAATTGCCCAGAACATCTTGGTATGCTGATGCCTTAAGAGTTCCCTTCACTAGAAGTAAGGAGCCAAGCCCAACCCCTGAAACACAACCTGTACACCATAATCCCCCCCCCACCCAACTTTACACTTGGCACAATGCAGTCAGTTAAGTACCGTTCTCCTGCCAACCCCCAAATCCAGACACATCCATCTGATTACCAGACAGAGAAGCATGATTCATCACTCAAGAGAACACATCTCCTCTGCTCTAGAGTCCAGTGGTAGCGTGCTTTACATCACTGCATCTGACGCTTTACATTGTACTTGGTGATGTAAGGCTTGGATGCAGCTGCTCGGCCACGGAAACCCATTCCATGAAGCGCTCTACCCACTGTTGTGCTAATATGATGGCCACATGAAGTTCAGAGGTCTTTAGCTAATGACTCTGCAGACAGTTGGCGACTTCTGCGCACTGTGTGCTCCACCATGCACTGAACACGCTCTGTCATTTTACATGGCCTACCACTACGTGGCTGAGTAGTTATTGGTCTCAGTTGCTTCCACTTTGTTATAATACCACAAACAGTTGACTGTGCAATATTTAGTAGCAAGGAAATTTCACGGATGACTTATTGCACAGGTAGCAACCTATCACGGTACCACGCTTGAATTCACTGAACTCCTGAGAGTGACCCATTCTTTCACAAATGTTTGTAGAAGAAGTCTGCATGCCTAGGTACTTGATTTTATATACCTGTGGACATGGAGATGATTGGAACACCTGAATCCAATACTTTTGGCAATATAGTGTATACCTATTCACATTTGTGACTTTAAGGCTAGGTTCACACTATTGTGGGTGAGGGAAAAGATGTTCCCACACCCCCAACCAAAATGTGCTGCTCTTTAAAACTGTGTGAGGCTACCATACATTCTTAATGACACCCCCACACATCTAAAAACACGTGTGTTTGCAGGTGCGAGAATCGCAGGGGAACAACAAGGTGCAGGAACATTTATCCTTTGTGAAACGCAGGCACATTTGAATGGGCTGCCATGTCCGCTCAAACATGGCCCCCCAAAGCTGCAATAGAGTGAACCTAGCCTTAAGTTGCAAAGCATGCACACTAAACAGCCTCATCGCAGCAATCATCTTCACTGGCTGTTGTATTCAGAAAGACACAGGACTTGTGGTTATCTGAATACCCAACAGTGACTGCATCTGAATGGATGCAGTCATTGTTTGGATGACAATATTTCACCCAGGCTCTTTGATTATTCAATAGAAATTTGTTAAAATGAGTGGTGCCAACAGGACCAACCACAGCTTGAATTTTGAACTACCTGAAATTTGAGCCCTGTATAGCTATCTTGAGTAATACAGTCTTGTCTCTGAGAGCAGAGAATAAGGAAGTATGCCCCTTATTATTTTGAGATCTATGTACAGAATTCTGATCTTTCTTGCTATTCGGGAAGACTGTTAGCCTGCAATTCCAAAAAGTTGTTGATTGCACACCGATGATCCAGGTTCAGAGCTAATTTTATTGTACGAAAGATGAGAAATAGAAGAGCATTATAAGTAGTCCACCAGATCTGCTTAAGCATTAACCTTATGATTAGGGCATTCTGTTAAAACTCATCATGGTGACTATCTTGTAAAGTTTCTGATATTTAGTCCAATAAAAGAAACTGTGAACATGGATAGACCATCTGTGTGATCTACAGCCTTCTGGAATTGTATGTACATAAAAGGAAGTGTGCTGATTGATCATAAAGCAGGGATGGAGACAGGCTGGTCTCCTTAGCAGCAGCAGGATTCTTTATACAGTGCTGTAAAAAAGTATTTTCCAGCTTCCTGATTTTTTTCAGCATATTTGTCACACCTATATGATTCAGATCATCAAACAAATTTTAATATTACACAAAGGAAACCCGAGTAAATACAAAAGGCAGTTTTTAAATGGTGATTTTATTTATTAAGGGAAAAAAAGCTGTCCAAACCTGCCTGGGCCTATGTGGAAAAAGTAATTGTTCCCCCCTTTGTGAACTCAAAAAAGAACTGTAATTAGCCACTTTTTTTTTGAAAGCTGAGTTAAATTTCACTTGCCGAACCCAGGCCTGTATACCGCCAGACCTGTTGAATCAAGAAATCACTTAACTAGAAGCTGTTTGACAAAGTGAAGCATGACAAAAGATCTCAAAAAGCAACACATCATGCCGAGATCTAAATAAATTCAAGAACAGATGAGAAACAAAGTGATTGACATAACTGTGTGGAAAGGGTTACAAAGCCATTACTCCAAGAGCACAACGAAGATTCATCCAGGAGGCCATAAAAAGAACCAAAATAACATCTAAATAACTGCAGACCTAACTTGCCTCAGTTAAGGTCAGTGATTCATGATTCAACAATAAGAAAGAGACTGAGCAAAAATTGCATCCATGGGAGAGTTCCAAGGCAAAAGCTACTGCTGACCCAAAAAGAACCCACAAAGGCTAGTCTCACCTTTGTCAAAAAACATCTTGATCATCCCCAAGACTTTTGGGCAAATATTCTGTGGACTGATAAGACAAAATTTGAGCTTTTTGAAAGGTGTGCGTCCCATCACATCTGACGTAAAACGAACACAGTATTTCATAAAAAGAACATTATACCAACAGTCAAGGATGTTGGTGGTAGTGTGATGGTCTAGGGCTACTTTTCAGCTTCAGGACCTGGACAACTTTCCATAATTGATGGAACCATGAATTCTGCTCTCTAGCAGAAAATCTTGAAGGAAAATGTCTGGCCTTCAATTTGTTACCTTGTGATCTGAAACACACCAGCAAGCCCACACATAAAATTAAGGTTTTGGAGTGGCCTAGTCAAAGACATAAGATTTAAATCTGATTTAGATGCTGTGGCATGACCTTAACCAGACCATTCATACTCGAAAATCCTTCAGTGTGGCTGAATTAAAACAATTCTGCAAAGAAGAGTGGGCCAAAATTCCTCCATAGCGATGTGAAATACTCATTGCCAGTTATTGCAAACAATTGATTGCAGTTATTGCCAGCAAGGGTGGCACAAACAGTTATTAGGTTTAGGGGCAATTACATTTTCACATGGGGCCAGACAGGTTTGGACAGCTTTTTTTTCCCTTAATAAATGAAATCCTCATTTAAAAACTAAATTTTGTATTTACTCAGGTTACCTTTGTGTAATAGTAAAATTTGTGATCTAAATCATTTAAATGTGACAAATATGCAAAAAAATAAGAAATTAGGAAGGAGGTAAATACCTTTTCACAGCACCATATGTGTGTCGACCTGCCCTGGATCTCACTGTGCCCTGGCTATGGCTTACACATTCATGTGTAAAGTTTTATATTTATCTTCCTATAACGAGAACATCCTCAGATGTAGGATGTGGTATGCATCTAGATTTTATGACAGTTTTCAGATTACATGCACAGGTTTAGTTTGAGTTCTGTGCTGGTGCTCTCACAAAACATTGCTCAGAGAATTAAAAATATTATAACATATAATTCTATTAACCAGTTAAGCTCCACCCTATAGCATGTTTACTGCTACAGGGTGGACTCGCTGCCCAAAATTATGTATATAAAACGTGACCCGTGTTTGTGGGTAGGGGGTGCGTGCGTCCGCCAACCCGGCGGTGCTGTGATTTGTTGCAGCACCGATCAGTCGGCAGATTCAGGCTAGTTATGTTCGTCCTGGATCTGCTAAGTGATCAGTGCCCTATCATAGATCGTCCTGTGCTTATGTTTACATTGCACAGGAAATTATGCAATCTTCTCTCCCTGGAGCACATTCTGTTCCAGAGAGAGAAGAAAGCAGATATACATGAGTCAAAGCACTACACTGAGACAGTAAAAGCACTGATACATCACATTTAACCCCCTGATCGCCCCCCAGTTAAGCCCTTCACTGCCCTTTTACCAGTGTCATCAGTACAGTGTACAGATTTTTTTTTACTGATCACTCTATTAGTGTCACAGGAGACTTCAGACAGCATTAGCATCAGTTAGTGTCCCTCCCAGATAGCATCAGATAACCCGATAGTCATCATATTAAACCCTTGGATTGCCAGGAACATGCTCACATACACAATAAATCTCCATAGCTAGTATAGTGTCTGAACGGATCAATATCTTTGATCAGATCAGCACTATACTAGCATTTACATTAGCATAGTGTCCCCAAAAATGCAGTGTTAGCAGGATCAGCCCCGACACCTGCCAGCACCTTCAATTAGTCCCTATGCTTAACCCCCCCCCCCTTCTGCCCCAGCAAGTGCAGTACATTGATTGATACATTGCACACAAAACTGCACGGTTAGCAAGATCATACCTGATCTCTGCTAGCACTAGCAGGTACATTTTTTGGTAGCAGTTGAAGCAGTCCCTAAAAGCCAGGTGCTGTTTTCCCATGAGTCACACTAGGTACCTACAAATTTAGTGGCCAAAATGTCCAACGAGAGGTATTCTAGTGAAGAGGCCTACAGGATTCTGAGCATGTAAGATGAGAGCGAAGGGGAAGCCTCACTGATAAAATCAGGCTCAGAATACAAACCTGTACAGAGAGGATTGGCACCCTGACAGATAGCTCAGACAATGGAGTAGAGGTCCCTGCTAAGGTCAGGCATACCTGACCCCGTTCCCAGGTTGCTGAGGTGCTACAATTGCATGATGATTCTTATATGCAGCAGAGTGCCAGTACCAGTGCCGTTCTAATTATTGGTGAACTGGTGAGCACCAGCAGCCTAGTACATCCTGGTCTTTTTCATATCAGCACTGCAGTATCACTTGGTGACGTGGCGAATCCCATAAGTGCAATACAAGCTGGTGCGGTGGCTAGCACAAGTAGTGTCCCACAGCCACCAAGAATTCGCACACAGGCCCGTAGAGCCCATAGTGTCCTTCCAGATGTGCTTGCAAATCCTGATTGGCAGCCCACAAATTCTGTGGCACCCTTACTCCCCCATTCACTGCCCAACCCGGGATTCAGGTGGAAACAGCAAATTTAACTATTCCCCTTGATTTTTTTGGAGCTATTTTTCATGGAAGATCTGTATGGATTGATTGTGGATCAAAGCAATTTATATGCACAACTCTATCACTGCCAACCCAAATTAAAACCTTGCCAGACCATTTGCATGGAAACCTATTACAGTTTCTGAAATTAACGTTTTTTGGGGCCTAACCCTCAACAAGGGCATTACTAAAAAAGATGAATTGCAGTTGTATTGGTCCGCAGACCCAATTCATCATATGCTCGTGTTCTCTTCTGCTGTGGCCACGCATAGATATGAGAATATAATGCAATTTATGCATTTCAATGACAATTCACTCTGTCGTCCTTAGGTTGACCCTCAATGTGACCGGCTCCACAAAATTCCGCCCCTCAAATCACCTTAACCAGAAATTTGCAGATGTGTATACACCCCAGCAAAATATCTGCATTGATGAGTCCCTCATTAATTTTTCTGGCTGCCTTGCATCAAAAAATTTCTACCCAGCAAGTGTGCCAGATATGGGGTCAAATCGTATAAGACCTGTGAGACTGCAACAGGCTATACATGTAATTTTCGGATTTATGAGGGAAAAGAGCCCCCTGGATGCCCAGACTACACGAGGAGAAGTGACAAGATAGTTTGGTATTTGGTGTCACCCTTTTTCCATATGGGGTACCACTTATACGTGGACAATTTTTATACAAGCGTGCCACTATTTAGACATTTGGACAACCTTGGAATTAGCGCATGTGGCACCGTGCAACCTAATCACCGGGGCTTCCCCCAATGGCTTGCACATACACGTCTTAGAAAAAGGGAGAAAGCCTGCTTGAAAAATGATGAATTGCTCACAGTGAAGTGGAAGGACAAAGGGATGTTTTCGTTCTGTCTTCCATTCATGCAGACATGACCATCCAAATTTCCACAGCAGCTGGTGTTGTTGAGAAGCCCCTCTGTCTCCACAACTATAACCTTAACATGAGAGGGGTGTACTTCAATGACCAGATGATGAAGCTGTACTTAGTTTTCCATGAAGCCAGATGCTGGTACAAAAGAGTGTCTGTATATTTATTTCAATTGGCTCTGTACAACCCTTTTGTGCTTTACAAAGCAACAGGAAGAAGTAGATCCTTCCTAAAATTCCAGGAAGAGATCATCAGGGCCCTTTTGTATCCAGAAGGTGCTGTGGCCCAAACTCCCAAGCCAGATGCAGTGAGCCAGCTGCATGAGATGCATTTTCCTGATGCCATTCCTGGTACTCCAACCCAAATGTTACCCCAAAAAAGAGGTTGTGTCTGTAGCAGACATGGAATTAGGTGTGACACCCGCTTTTTTTGTCCCTCCTGTCCTGGCCAACCTGGTCTCTGCCTCAAAGACTGCTTCTGTCATTACCATACACTAGTGGAGTATTGATATAGAGTACAGCACAGCACAGTCTAGAGCACATATATACACAGGGTCTTGAAAGATATTAAGTAGTCAGGAAACTGGCTACTGCATTTTGAAAGACCCTAATATCTGAATATTACTGGGTTTTTTTAAGTTAAAAAAAAGTAAAAAAAAAAGCATACAAAATAGAAAAGTAGGGAAAATAAATAACAGTGTTTGCAAGTTGTTGTTTTATTTAGTTATTGTTTTATTGTTAATCATTGCTGTTTTCTTTGCAGGAATGCCATTCAGCTGCAGGTTTTGCTCTCAGAATATACATACATGTGTGTAGTGCTGTAGGATGAGATTTTTCATCCGCAGGTAAAAAAAAAAAAAGGACATTTATGCCCAAGCAAGGGAGCCTGGGGTTGTCAGTGGGTGGATCGCTCCTATGCTTTGGTATATTTTACAATATTTTTGCCAATAATTTCAATAAAAAAGTTGTTTTATTGAGTTACTGTTTTATTGTTAACCTTTGCTGCTTTGTTCGCAGGAATGCCATTCAGCTGCAGCCCTGATCTGTTTATTCTGACAGCAATAGGGTTTTGCTCTCAGAATATATGTGTGTGCAGCGCTGTTGGATGAGATATTTCATCCACAGTGAAAAAACAGAACATACAGTGGATATAAAAAGTCTACACACCCCTATTAACCACTTGCCGCCCAGCCATTGTAGAAATACGGCAGCAGGGCGGCATGGCTTGGCAAAAGCGAGTTTTAAAATGCGCTTTTGCAAAACAGGGGGGGTGCGCACGAGGCACACCGCTGCCCTACCTGCACCGCAGATCCCGGCCGCGGGTGTCAGTCGCTGGGTCACGACCAGTCATTACCGGCCGTGTCCCACCGATTAGCGGCAATAACTGACAGAGAGCAGGGCTGCAGTAGCTCTGCTTTCTGTCAGTTCCCTGACAGCTCCTGACACGCTGATCGGGAGAGAAGAGTTTATCTCTCCCGATCAGCGTGTCCCCGTGCAGTACACACCCCCGCCCCCTAGTAAAACACTCCCCTCACACAGTTAACCCTTTCAGTGAATAAAAAAGTTAACCCCTTCCTCCCCAGTGCCATTAGTACAGTGTCAGTGTTTTTTTTTTGCACTGATCACTGTATTGGTGTCACTGGGGATGTCAGTGACCCCAAGTCAGTTCCCCCCCAGTGTCAGAATGTCTGCCGCAGTCCCGCAGTCCTGCCATAAGTCGCTGATCGCCGGCATAAGTCGCTGATCGCCGCCATTATTAGTATAAAAAAAATTAAAAATCAGAGTATCTTTCCCGCCATTTGTAAACGCTATAACTTTCACAAAAACCAATTAATTTACACGTTTTGTTTTTTTTTATTTTGGTTGAAATTTATGACGACATTTGATTTTTAATTTTTTTTACTGGACATGTTTTATAGCAAAAAGTCCAAAATATAGTTTTTTTTCCTCAAAATTGTCAGCCTTTTTTTTTATAGCGCAAAAAATAAACGCACAGGCGATCAAATACCACCGAAAGAAAGCTCTATTTGTGTGAAAAAAAGGACATAAATTTCATTTATGTACCATATTCCATGACTGCGCAATTGTCTGTTAGCGCAGCGCTGCATAGCAAAAAAATGGCGTAAATTGCAGTATCTATACCATAGTTTGCAGACACTATAATTTCACACAAAGCAATCAATATACACTTATTGGGATTTTTTTACCAAAAACATGTAGCAGAATACATTTTGGCCTAAATTTATAACCAACTTTGAGTTTACTATATATTTTTTATAGCTGAAAGTAAAAAATAGTTTTTCTTCAAAATGTTTGTTTTTTTTTTTATTTATAGCGTGAAAAATAAAAAGCGCACAGCTGATCAAATACCACCAACAGAGAACGCTCTATTTGTGTGAAAAAAAGGACGTAAATTTTGTTTGGGTGCAGCATTGCATGACCGCGCAATTATCAGTTGAATTAGTGCAGCGCCGAGTAGCAAAAAGAGGCCTGGTCATTAAGGGGGGTAAATCCTCAGGAGGGCAAGTGGTTAAAATGTCAGGTTTCTATAATTAGACAAAATAATTTAAAAACTTTTTCTACCTTTAATGTGACCTATAAACTGTACAATGCATTTGAAAAACAAACTGAAATCTTTTAGGGGGGAAGTAAACATAAAAAACTAAAATAATGTGGTTAAATAAGTGTGCACACCCTGTTATAGCCGGGGATGTGGCTGTGTTCAGAATTAAGCAATCACATTCAAAATCATGTTAAAAAGGAGTCAGTACACCTCCCATAATATAAAGTGCCGCTGATTACCCCAAATAAAGCTCAGCTGCTCTAATAGGTCTTTCCTAACATTTTCTTAGTCACATCCTACAGCAAATGCCATGGTCCACAGAGAGCTTGCTAAGCATCAGATACCTTTTAACCATTGTTAAAAGGTATCAGTCAGGAGAAGGATACAAAAGAATTTCCAAGGCATTAGATATACCATAGAATACAGTCATCATGTGGAGAAAATATGGGTCAACAGTGACATTAACAAGAACTGGACATCCCTCCAAACTTGATGAAAAGACGCGAAAAAAACTGATCTGGGAGTCTGCCAAGAGGCCTACAGCAACATTAAAGGAGCTGCAGGAATATCTGGCAAGTACTGGCTGTGTGGTACATGTGACAACAATCTCTTGTATTCTTCATATGTATGGGCTATGGGGTAGAGTGGCAAGACAGAAGCCTTTTATTACTTAGAAAAACATCCAAGCCCGGCTAAAGTTTACAAAAACACATCTGAAGTCTCCTAAAAGCATGTGGGAAAATGTGTTCTGGTCTTATGAAACCAAGATTGAATTTTTTGGCCATAATTCAAAAAGATATGTTTGGCGCAAAAACAACACTGCACATCACCAAAAGAACACCATACCCACAAATGAGGCATGGTGGTAGCAGCATCATAATTTGGGGCTGTTTTTATTCAGCTGGAACTGGGACCTTAGTCAAGATAGAGGGAATTATGAACAGTTCCACATACCAGTCAATATTAGCACAAAACCTTCAGGTTTCTGCTAGAAAGCTGGACATGAAGAGGAACTTCATGTTTTAACATGACAACAGCTCAAAGCATATATCCAAATCAACAAAGGAATGGCTTCACCATAAGAAGATTAAAGTTTTAGAATGGCCCAGCCAGAGCCCAGACCTGAAACCGATCGAAAATATGTGGGGTAATCTGAAGAGTGCTGTGCACAGGAGTTGCCTTCGCAATCTGACAGATATGGAGTGTTTTTGCAAGAAAGAGTGGGCAAATATTGCCAAGTCAAGATGTGGCATGCTGATAGACTCATACCCAAAAAGACTGAGTGCTGTAATAAAATTTAAAGGTTCTTCAACAAAGTGTTAGTTTAAGGGTGTGCACACTTATACAACCATATTATTTTATTTTTTTTATTTTTACTTCCCTCCACCTAAAAGATTTCAGTTTGTTGTTCAGCGGAGTTGTACAGTTTATAGGTTACATTAAAGGTGCAAAAAGTTCTGAAATGATTTATCTTTGTCTCATTTTTTTACATCACAGAAACCTGACATTTTAACGGGTGTGTAGAGCAGAGGAGATATCCAGAGTCTTAGAGACCACAGATTTCTCAGAAAAGAATTACCTGTCACTGCCTACTTCTATCACGGGATATTCACATTCCCTGTGATAAAAAAAAAATGAAAAGGGACAGTGTAAAAATAATTAAAAAAATTAAATTTAAAAAAAGCATCCTAGTCCCACCACATGTGCACGCAACAGCGTTTGCAAGTATTGG
This sequence comes from Staurois parvus, assembly GCF_062004578.1. NCBI lineage: Eukaryota > Metazoa > Chordata > Amphibia > Anura > Ranidae > Staurois > Staurois parvus. The sequence continues at coordinate 25,102,795 of NW_028318083.1, read as the reverse complement.
CTCTGTGTCGGTATGTAAACAACAATTGCACCATGCATGTGAGGTATCGCCACAAACGTCAGATCGTGGGCAGTAATTCTAGCAAGTTTTCCTAAAACTTGTGGGAAAAAAAAAAATCTTCCATGGATTCCACATGCTTCTCAGCAGATAGCTTAGGGTGTCTACTTTCCGAAAAGGGGTAATTTGGGGGTGTTTGCACTGCCCTGGCATTTTAGCACCTCAAGAAATGTGATAGGCAGTCAGAAAGTAAAATCGTGTACAAACCAATTAATATACACTTATTGGGATTTTTTTTTTTGTAGAAAAATACATTTTGGCCTTAATTTATGACAAACTGAGCTTATTGGATATTTTTTTATAACAGAAATGAGAGTTTTTTGTTCAAAATGTTTGGTCTATTTTTGTTTATAGCGCAAAAAAATTAAAAAGAGGTGATCAAATAGCACCAAAAGAAAGCTTTAATTTGTGGGGAAAAAAATGACAACTTTCATTTATGTACAGCATTGCATAACTGCGCAATTGTCAGTTAAACTAGCGCAGCGTTGTGTAGCAAAAAATATACACTTATTGGGATTTTTTTTACCAAAGACATGTAGCAGAATACATTTTGGCCTAAATTTATTATGAAATTTGAGTTGATTGGATATTTTTTTTAACAGAAATGATAAATGAGAGTTTGTTAAAAATGTTTTGTCTTCTTTTGTTTACAGCGCAAAAAATTTAAAACCCAGCAGTGATCAAATACCACCAAAAGAAAGCTCTGTTTGAAAAAAAGGACTTAAATTTTGTTTGGGTACATGACCGCGCAATTATTACTTGAAATATCAGAGCGCAAAATAGCAAAAAATGGCCTGGTCAGGAAGGGAGGTAAATCTTCTGGAGGGCAAGTGGTTAATCTGTAGGGTTTTTATTTTAATATACTATATGTAATGTTATCCAAACAGTCGTTTTAGTCATGTATACAGGAAGTTTTTTTCCTTCCCTGGATGTCTTTGTTCCAGCAAAAGAAAAAGTTGCGTTTTGCAACAGCGTTTAGGGGGGTCAAGTGCCTGGCTGTTCATTCATTCCATTGGTCAGAATATTAATTTTTCTGGCCACTGGAATGAATGAATGCTCAAGCATGTTTATACTCCTTTAGGTGCGCCAGGAATATTTTCGCAACAAAATACTCCTCTCCTGAACGCACTGGCACTTTTTTTCTTCCTCTCAATGCCTGTAAGCAGCTTAGTGTGCAAGGGCACATAGACTAAAAAGTCATACACCCTTAAAAGTGGCATTTTTGATGGCCAGCATGCATGAGACCTGAAAGTTCTGAGTTATTATATAAAAAGTTGGGGTTGTTTATGGCTTATGATTTTTAAAATGGACAAAAGGTTTTTAGATTTTGCTGCTAAAAACATTTTACGTTATACAATTCAATAAAGTCATTTTACAGAAATAGTTCTGGTATTTCCCATGAGGCTGCAGTGTCACATTTAGCTGTAGATCAAATGAAATATCCAAAGCCCTGACAGAGATCTTTTCATTTTATAACATTGCATCTAATGTCTTTGGGGAAATGAAATTAGAAGCAATAATAGATGACATGGAGCAATGCTAAGCACTCTCATAAACAACTTTTCTAATACTCTAATATTAGAGATGAAAATTAACTGGATTTTAACTCACAACGGAATTGAAATGGTTCAAGTCTCTACCGGTCTTTGCCGAGTTCTGTTAATATTTAATGTGCTGTTTGTCAATATCACAGTGAGCTCAGCCTTCTAGATACCTTGCTGAATACCTATTGTGATTCTGGGAATTGTGCAGATTGTTTGACTTGGATATGGCTATCTCCATGCCTATAAGCTTGTTTAATTATTTCTATCACAGTAAATCTATCAACATGAATCTCTAATTGAAAGAGATTTTCTCTCATACTTGGAGAAAATATACCAGTTTGCGGAATATATTGGCTACTGAGACCAACTGCAAAGGCCCTTACATGATGGTATATTGTACTGTATGTGTCAGGATTGCCCATTATGTGCCTAGATATTCTCCACTTTGTTTTGCGAGGTTGCAGACACCGCGTTTGGTGGACGTTCTGTGTTGAGCAATTCTGGGCAGAAGTGTTCCATATATTGACTAAGTTGCTTGAGTTTAGATTTCCCCCATCCCAAACACATGCTTTTGAACATGCAACCACCTGAACGTCTTGTGGTACAGCTCCACAGGCTTACCATTGTCAAGCAAACTATTGGAAGGGTGTTGAAGCCAGTTACCCTTACTTTTGTTGAGACCAGATCTAGCGTCACTCAGGTCATGATACATAAGAAAATCAAAGCTGACCAAATGTCTCTGATAAATACATGGCAATATGGAACTCCTGGACCACACACATGCCAAGGCCTTTATATGCTCCTAAGAATAATCCAGTATCCTCAACCAAAGAAATACAGAAAGAAGTGCCAGACCAAAGAGGATGAAAGAGTCCAAGGCATCATCACCTACATGGACTCAGTAGGGTCAGGTTAACAAACAGATCTATATAAGATTCTAACTTGTTTCCAAAAATTCTGTGAAATGATGAGCCTGTGATTGCAGCCGCAGCAATGGAGGAGTCCATACTGCTGCAGTTATCGGCTTTGTTTCACTACATTTTTGTAAGGGCTGCCAAAGCTTTTAAACCCTGATGAAGGCAGAGGATTTCATCCTTTATGGGCTGACACTCCTTTCTGTACTTTTAAGGTTTACACAACAAATCCTTGCTTGGCTGGGTAGAAGACCTAATTTATTCTGGTCAGTTTCATAATACTTACTTGTATTGTTTCTCTTCCATCCTGTGAAAGGAGAAGCAGAATGCTGTTAAGTTTATCTCTCTGCTCTTTCCGCTAATCAACATGCCCCTTGTTAGCAAGTAAGCACTACAGCATAACTCACTGACTACATGTGCTGATTTTCCTGGTCATAATTTGAGCTCTACTGTACAGGGCCTACAAGAGGCTGGTACCACATCGAAACCAAGAACTTACGCTGCTTGCTTTAAAAAAATATATATATCAAATAGATTAATGAATACAGTAGCATTATTTGCATCTTTTATGTCTGCCTGGAGTTCAGCTATTACATGTATGTTTTAATTTTAAATTGCAAAAACACTCTTATTCTTTCAGTTTAAAATGAACCTTCCTTAGATTACAATATAAATTGCTTTAGAAAGCAAAAGCACAAAATCAAAGTTGAACTTAATTCATTTCCATTTCTGCAACTTTTACAGCAAATGTATTTCAGCTAATGTGAACAAAGCAATGGAGAGACTTATAATTTATGTTAAAGAAAAATAGGAAACACACCAGCCTCAGCAGTCAGTAATCCTTTTAACAAACAACTTTAATAATGTCTCTTTTGATTTCTGTAAGGTGCTTTGCAGTACAGTGTTGTGCATAGGTTTTTGAAAACCTGTGGATTACTTCCAGATAAAATATCATCTTAGCAGTGACAAACATCAATGAAATATACCTCTGACAGTAGTCTCCAGCTTTAAAAACATTAGAGAACAATCTTCAGACTTGTTATCTCTCTTGAATCACCTTTAATTAAGATGCATCAAGACTGTAAATATGGCAACTTCCTTAATTAGCAGTGTGTTGGAACTGAAACTCAGAGAAGAGTCCCTTGCAAGCTGACAGCTCAGGTTCTATGTTAATCAAGGACAAAAATAATTGGACCAACTCTTCATCAGACTGAACTTTTAACGTAGCTTTTCTCATGCACGTGTTTTGTACATTAGTTTATTTGAACTATTTCCTAAACATTTCATAATATAAATTACTTAAAATGTAAATCATACAATATTTATAAAAGGCACTGTCCATAATTGTATGCAAAAGTACTAATATCTCTACAGACCTTACAATATCATATTATACTACACCCGGGCTAAATGTGAACAGAATGTATGTGTTCTTAAAGTGAATGTAAAGGTACAACATTTTGTTGAAAAAAAAAACAAACATGTTATACTTACCTGTGAAATGGTTTTGCACAGAGCAGCCCCGATCCTCTTTTTGGGTCCCCCACCTGCTAAGTGCCCCTAGACCAAGCCACTTGCTCTGTGGGTATATGTGCATGCTTGCTCCCGAGCCGGCCCTGTATGTCCATAAGACACATACACTGCAGCTTGGCCCCACCCCTGCTCCCTTTTCACTAGCTGTGATTCCTCATAGGCGGAAGTCGATCCTGATGAAACACGTCAGGAAGTGGCATCAGATGCAAACCAGCAGTCCCGCGCCAGCCTTCTTGTTCTTATTTTTACTCGCGTTCCTGTTGTTAATTGTAAGAAGAATTTTAAGGCAATAAATTATTTTATCTATTGCTGCACTATGGTCCACTCTGCTTTAATCTTGCTTGGTTTTTGAACATATGGGGGCACAGTGAGTGCACAATATTGTCAGCTGAATGAAGAACAGAGCGGGGACCATAGAATCCATATATGCATGTCTGTACTTTAGTCTGGTAAGGTGCATGATCTGAGGGGCGAGGTGTGGTGCACACTTGATGGATAGCTATGCACTTTTGGTGACTTGGATAAATATAGAATGTGAGTTTTATTATATGGAGTGATGTTTACAATGTAAAAGATGCTACACTATGTTAGTTTTAGCTTTTGGGGGGATTTCACCAATTGAGGAGATCAACGTGTGAAGGATATCGGAAGGATCACTATTTGTAGAAATGCAAGAATCCTTTGAGTTGAGGGTAAAGGTAGATACTGAATGCGGTGAATGGCAGGATTTTCTCACAAGGTAGAGATATAATGTTTGGCACATATTTTTTATTTTTCATGTGAGTATGCTCATTTACTGTATTTATTAGTTCACATATTTGGGCAACTACACTATATGCAATTTATGTTTTTTTTTACAGTGGGATCACATTAAGTAATTGCACTTGGGTTTTCTCGAGTGTCAGTATTCAAAGGCTTTATTTCTTTGTTGCCTGGTGAGAGTATAAGAAGTACTTAGCCACTTGCCCTCCAGAGGATTTACCCCCCTTCCTGACCACGGCATTTTTTGCGTTATGGCACTGCGTTACTTTAGCTAACAATTGCGTGGTCATGCAACGCTGCACCCAAATAAAATTTAAGTCCTTTTTTCCCCACAAATAAAGCTTTCTTTCCATAGTATTTGTTCACCTGTGCAGTTTTTATTTTTTGTGTTATAAACAAAAAAAATTGACAATTTTGAGAAAAAAAACAATATTTTTAACTTTTTGATATTAAACATGTCCAATAAAAAAAATTTTAAAAATCAAATTTCGTCATGAATTTAGAGCAAAATGTATTCTGCTACGTCTTTGCTAAAAAAAAAATCCCAATATGTGTAAATTAATTGGTTTACGTGAAAGTTATAGCGTTTACAAATGGCGGTATATATACTGGAATTTTGTTTTTACTAGTAATGGTGGCAATCAGCGACTTACAGCAGGAATGCAGTGGACATGCTGACACTGGGGGGAACTGACTTGATGTCACTGACATCCCTAGTGACACCAATACAGTGATCAGTGGTAATAAAAAGCACGGACACTGTCCTAATGGCACTGAGCAGAAAGGGGTTAACATATGGGGTGTTCAAAGGGTTAACTGTGTGCTGTTTCACAGTATGCTGTGTGTGTGCTTTCAACTGTAAGTACACTGCTTTGTATGGCTCTGCTATGCAGAGCCATACAAAGCAGTGTGCAGGAGCTGACAGGGGAGAGAACTGTATTGTTTACATACAGTTCTCTACCCCGCCGATAATACTTGGCCATCACCGTGTGCCAGCAAGTAATCAACTGCCGGGACCTGGTGATTGACAGCCGAGGCCGCGAATGGCAGAGCAGGCAAGGCGCACACCCCCCCTATCCGGAACAGCAAAATCACATATTTATATTGATATGTGATTTTGCGCACCCGTGCCATCCTGTACCAGTATTTCTACTAAATGGCGGACGGGAAGTGGTTAATAACCCATATATGGAAGGTGGGTTTTTTTGTTATGAACTTTTAAAGAGACTGTGAAGCTTACAAGAAGCGCTGGCTTTTGTGTATTGTTAGGTTAAGGAGAGTATAACCGATGTATCGCTCCCTGAGGATGCTGGAAGGTAAAACACTTGGGACAAGCACTGACGTCACCTCTGCCAGTAACCGGAAGGACCGAGCTCAGATAGGAATGTGGGCTATCTGGGTGCTGGGATTGAGCACAAGGGGATGTGAGTGTTTTATTGTATATGTGTTTTAAATAAAAATGAAATATTTTACATTATGAGCAATCTGTCTCCCCTGTGGCCGGTCCCCATATCAGAAATATGATGCAAAAGGCATGTTGATGAATTTGACAGTAGAAGAGAGCAGAACAGCGGGGAATAGTGAAAAAACACCATGTGGTGGAAAAAGCTCTATTTGACTTTGTTTGCACAAAAATCCAGTCATTTCTGGTGAGTTCACGCGTGTGAAGGGGTGGAGGAGCATGGTGGAAGTGCACTTTGTTGATGAAAAAAAATGGAGCACGGTTGGTAACGGAGCACTTTAAGATATTTTTTGAGCATGGAGCCCTTTTTGAATTAATTGTTTTTTCTTCAGTGAACTGATTTGTGCATTGGAGTATTTTTTGAATATACAGTTCTTACTCTAAGCACTGGGCACTTTACGAAATAGAGAATAGTGTATGGTTTACAAGGGGAGTAAGTGCATATTAAGCATAGTTATTTGTTGGTAATTTTGCACACAGAATAATATAATGGTGAATATGAGCTATCCTATTTTTATGTAATTCTTTTGGTAGTAGCATAGTTGGCATGCACTGTATACACAGAGTATACATATACAGTATATCTGAACACAATAGTGTTTGATGGAGCAGCTAGAGGATAATTAAAAACAGTGGTGAAGGTATTTTGATAAACCATTCTGAGACACTGGGATGTCCTAAAGCAGTCCAATTAAGGTTTGGGCACAGCAAAAGAAATGCTAGCAGGCCCACAAGTAAACAGCTAACAGAACGGACTCAATAGTGTTTATATAACCACCTAAACTATACAAACTAAATTAGGAGGCAGTGGAATTATAGGATATCTATGTCAAAATATCCTGGGCATAATCCCAAAATACATAACTCTCAATACAAAAAAAGTAAACAAAAGGGACCAATGATGTAGCCAAAAAGGAATAGATAAAACACAGTTGTTTATTATTTTATAAATAATAAAAAAAAAACAAAAAAACAGAAAGGAACCAACTTTTAACACAAATTAAATCAGAGACTTATATAGAACAAATAAACACATGCACCCCTATACACGTGTCATGTTAACATGTTTTGCAGAACAACCACTTCTTCAGGACTTCACACCCCCTTCACTTTTTTCAATTTTGTTATGTTGCAGCCTGATACTACAGTTGTTTAAATTTTTTTTTTTTTTTTTAAATCAGAGCTAGCTTTATTGAAGTCACAATTAAACACTTCGTAAACATTTCCAGAGCCAATGTAGAAACAGAGATGTGGTTGTAGAGTCAACATTTTTTCTCATTAATCTATACTGAGTACCCTATAATGACAAAATAAAAACATAATTTTAGTAAAATGCCTGTGAATTTAATACAAAGAAAAAACTGAAAAATCACATGTACTTAAGTGTTTTGACCCTTTACTCAGTACTTTGTTGAAGCACCTTTGGCAGCAAATACAGCCTCGAGTCTTGGTATGATGCGACATGCTTTGCACCTCTGGATTGGGGGACCTTTTGCCATTCTTCGTTGCAAATACTGGTTGGATGGGGACCATTGGTAAACAGCCACTTTCATGTCTCTCCAGAGATATTCAATAGGGCTCAAGTTAGGGCTCTGGCTGGGTCACTCTAGGATAGTCACAAAGTTGTCCTAAGCCACTCCTGTGTTGTCTTTGCTGTGTGCTTAGGAACGTTGTCATGTTGGAAGGTAAACCTTTGGCCCAGTCTGAGGTCCTGACCACTGTGGAACAGGTTTTCTTCATTATATACATTAGTAGATCTCTGCACTTTGCTCCCTTCAGCTTTCCCTAAATCCTGACCAGTCTCCCAGTCCCCCCACCACCATGCTTCACTGTTGGGATAGTATTGGGCAGGAGATGAGTGGTGCTTGGTTTCCTCCAGACATATTGTTTAGAATTGAGGCCAAATAGTTCAATCTTAGTTTCATCAAACCAGAGAATCTTGTTCCTCAAAGTCTGAGCATCCTTCTGGTATTTGTTTCCAAACAGGTTTTCATGTGTTTTGCACTGAAGAGAGTTTTCTGTCTTGCCACTGCCATAAAGCTAGATTGTTGGAGGGCCGCAGTGATGGTTGTCCTTCTGGAACTTTGTCCCAACTCCACACAGAATCTCTGGAACTCAGTCAGAGTGACCATCGCGTTCTTGGTCACCTCTCTTACGAAGGCCCTTCTCCCGATTGTGCAGTTTGGATGGGTGACCAGCTCTTGGAACAACCATTGTTGTGCAAAACTTCTTCCATTTGAGAATTTACGGAGGCCACTGTGCTCTTGAGATCCTTTGGTGTAGCAGATTTTTTTTGTAGCCTTCCCCAGATCTGTGCCTTGCAAGAACCCTGTCTCTGAACTCTGCAGGCAGTTCTTTTGAACTCATGGCTTTTTTTCTGATACAGTATGCATTGTCAGCTCTAAGGCTTTTAATATATGAAGCCTTTCCAAATCATGTCTAATCAATTTAATTTACCACAGGAGAACTCAGATTTCTCTTGATCGTTGTTGACATGTTTCTACACCTTGATTGGAGGCACCCAAGCTAAATTTCAAGTGTTATTGCAAAGGAACTGAATACTTATGCCAATGTGATATTTCTCTCTTTTTTTTGCATTATTTATCTTGCACAGTTTTTGATTTGGTAGGTTTTTGAATTGTGTATTGTGTGTTACTTTTGAATGTTATTATACAAAGAATAGACAAAAAAAATGAAAACACTCCATGATTTGTAAGCATGAAAGTGATGACGTGTTTCGTGTTGAAAGCAGATGTGGTGTAACCTTTTGCTTCCGCTATATGATGAGACACCTAGCTAACAGGTGGGAAGCCTCACTTTCATTATTCACTGCTAGTAATGCAGAGTCATGGCAGAGTCTATTGAGCTTCAAAGAGGGCAAATTGTTGGTGCCAGCTTAGATGGTGCCTCTGTGACTGAAGTTACCAATTTATTTGCAATGTCACGAGGTACAGTATCAAAGGTTATGACGGCATATACCATTTCTGGGAAAATGTTGTCTGATAAGCATAAGTGCGGTCGAGATGGTCAACTGACCAAAAGAGGTAAGAGGGCATTGTGCAGGATTGTGACCTGGAATAAGAAAACAACTGCTGCAAAAGTGACTGCAGAGCTCAGTCTTAGTCTTCACAGGCTGTCAAAAGCTTTGATTCTATACCTTGTGACACAGCAAATAATTTGGCAACACTGATGCACCAGCTAAGCATGCACCAATAACAAGAACACAAACTGATGCAAAAGTGACTGCAGGGCTCAATCTCAGCCTCTTAAAGATTCAGGACACTGTCTCTGTTGGTACTGATATGGTGGTGATCAGGACACCGGTATGTGAATGATCAGGACACTGGTATGGGGGTGATCAGGATGCTGGTATGGCGATAATCAGGATGCTTGTATGAGGTATGGTGGTGATCAAGATGTTGGTATGGGTTATGGCAGTGATGAGGAATCTGGTATGGCGGTGATCAGAATGCTGGTATGGCATATGGTGGTGATTAGAACGCTGGCATAGTGTTGATCAGAACACTAGCGTGGGGTATGGTGGTGATCAGGATGCTGGTATGGGGTATTGCGGTGATCAGGGTGCTGGTATGACGCGTTAGTGATCAGGATGCTGGTATGATGTATGGAGGTGATCAGGGTGTTGGTATGGTATATGGTGGTGATCAGGGCTCTGATATGGCAAATGGCGGTAATCATGGTGCTGATATGGCATATTATGGTGATCAGGATGCTGGTATGAGGTATGATGGTGATCGTGGCGCCTGGTATGGCGGTGATCAGGACGTTGGTATGGTGTATGGCAGTGTTACTTTGATCACTGGTGACACTGGGACAAGTGACAGGGGCTGGCTGCACTTTTTATTACTCTTTTACTAGAGACAGTGATCAGGGACACTGGGACAGGCTGGCACTGCAGTCTGTGAGTGTACATGCAGCCTGATAAGCTGCTGTACACTCACAGGCTGCTGCATCAGTTCTCTCTACTCTCACAGCTGATCTGTGTGAAAGCAGGGAAATGTTTACATCCGGTTCCCATTGAGTACTATATGTTTGCTGTGATTGGACACAGCAATCACATGGTACAAGTGTGACGGGAGTGACTTTTGTGGGTGGGGGGACCTCTGTATCATCTTCCCAAATTCCCATTATGTTTAAGGCACCCTGTGCCTGTTAAGCGGTACAGGGTGTGTATGTGAATGTCTGAGTCTTGTGTATAGTGTGTGTTCCTTTGTTCTCAGCCACATGGCTGTCCATTGTCTGTTTGCCATGTGCTACCCCCATTGTGCTGTGTCTTCCTGTCCAGCCAACCATTATGGGATGTACTGTTTGTGTATTGGTGTGGGGGTTGGTCAATGTCCTTTGCCATGTGTTTCATCCCTTTGTTCTGTGTCTTGGTGGGATGGGGCGGGCTGATGCTGTATTTCCTGTCCCTGGTTGTGTTTCCCCGCCCTCTGTATATATCCTGTGTTTTGTGTACAATAAAAAGAGTTGGCTTTCTGTCTTAAGAAGAGCTGGGTGTTGTCTATTTCCTGAGGGATTTCAAGGGTTTGGTCCGTGGATGGTGTTCGAACAGGGGAAGCTGCGGTGTAACGGAATATACCCAAGTGCGGTCGTGTACCGGTTCCGTTACATTGGTGGCAAGCGGTGGGATTGTGCTTCCAATCTGTAAACACATCCAAACCACCACCGGGATTCAAGAGCAGGAAAGGAAAAGTCAGTCATCCCAGTGGAGCTATGGACCTGGCCTCAGAGTTCCCAGGGCTGCTGCAGATCATCCTTGCAACATACCCCAGGACTGTGTCTACGGATCAGTACCTGGAGCTCAGGCAGTGGATTTGGGAGGTGCTTTGGAGAGGAGCCATCCAGGCTGCTGGTATGGACAAAGGCAAGTACTACCCAACCCCAGGGGAATGGGCCAGGGACCATCGGAAGTCACGGATGCCATTCCTGGGAGAACAACCCCAGGAGCAATGGGTGGCTGAGTTGGACAGGCTGGTCCAGCAGGAGATAGAACTGGACAATAGATATCGGGCTCTGCAGTGGTACGCAGAGCAGGAATATTTAGGGGTGTCAACAGAGTGCTCTCCTGAGGGACTTGACTTTGGTGGGCCTGGTTTGCTGTGGGAGAGCCTTACAGATCTTTTTGTGTTTGGCGATAGAGGAGAACCTACTCTGTAGGAGTTGCGGGAAGGCAGAGAGGCTATGTTCGGTCTCAGAGGGGTCTCAGAGCTTGAGCCAGATCTGCAATACCTGCTGATGAAAGAACTGCATCTGGAAAGGGCATACAGGCAGCTGCTAGGACATGTTCGGTAGCATGCCCAGGAATCAGCAGTGGAAGTTTCAGAGACTGGGGATCTGATAGACTTCTCTGCTGAGCAGGAACCAGCAGTAGGCCTGGCAACAGGGCCAAACATTACTGAACTCTGCCCAGCACTGGTAATGTCTCCTGAGTTCCACGGACAGGAGATGGTGAGCCCCGATCCCCAAACACCAATTCCAGAGACCAGGGATCTGATACAATTCTCGGCTGAGGAGGAACCAGCAGTAGACCTTGCAACAGGGCCAAATGGTACGGACCTCTGTCCCACACCTGTGGTCGTTTCAGAGGCCCAGGGTGAGAAGGGAGAGGAGGTTGTTGTCCTCTCTCCCCCACAGTCAGCCAGAGTGGAGGAAACTGTTTTCCCTCCCAAGCCAGGATCTGTGCACCAGGGGGACAGTGACAGCGGAATTCCATCCCAGCAGCAGATCCACAGTCTGGGAGGGGAGGAAGCCGGCCTCCCTCCCCTACGGTTAGCTGGAGCAGATGTGGGGTCCCCAGCACAAGTGCTGGCAACAGGGCAGAGCGCCGCTGGCCTCTCCCTAGCAACTACAGCCACCACCTGGATACCCCAGGGATGCTGGGCAGTCGGCCCAGATCCCCCACAGAAGGATGAAGGCGGCCCAGCCACCCTGTCTTCTCTCCAGCGGCTGAGAGGATTTCAGGGAGAAGGACCAGTCTGTACTTCTCCCCAGCGGCGGGTATGTTCTACGGGAGAGGCAGAGGTTGGCTGGGTGAGTAACGCTTGGTGTGGGACAATTTGCATGGGGTACTGTGTGGGTGTTGGCATTGAGGGACTGGAGGTACCGACTAACTTCAGAGTACATCCGTCTGGGATCTACTCCTGTGTTAGTCTCCTGCCGAAAGGGGAGGTATGTGACGGGAGTGGCTTTTGTGGGTGGGGGGACCTCTGTATCATCTTCCCAAATTCCCATTATGTTTAAGGCACCCTGTGCCTGTTAAGGGGTACAGGGTGTGTATGTGAATGTCTGAGTCTTGTGTATAGTGTGTGTTCCTTTGTTCTCTGCCACATGGCTGTCCATTGTCTGTTTGCCATGTGCTACCCCCCATTGTGCTGTGTCTTCCTGTCCAGCCAACCATTATGGGATGTACTGTTTGTGTATTGGTGTGGGGGTTGGTCAATGTCCTTTGCCATGTGTTTCATCCCATTGTTCTGTGTCTTGGTGGGATGGGGCGGGCTGATGATGCATTTCCTGTCCCTGGTTGTGTTTCCCCACCCTCTGTATATATCCTGTGCTTTGTGTACAATAAAAAGAGTTGGCTGTCTTAAGAAGAGCTGGGTGTTGTCTATTTCCTGAGGGATTTCAAGGGTTTGGTCCGTGCATGGTGTTCGAACAGGGGAAGCTGCGGTATAACGGAATATACCCAAGTGTGGTCGGGTACCGGTTCCGTTACAACAAGACTATGTGATCACCTGGATAGAGTGGTGTGACACACGGATTACCGAGCTCCCAGGTGTGTGCTCTATGAGCCAAGCAAGAACTGCCGATGCAGGTGACGTACAGGTATGTTAACCCGCATCGACACTGGTTGCTGTCCACTGTTTGTACTGTAGGCTGTGGGTGGACGGGTAGCAGTTTGAGCCAATTAGACTGGAGAAAAGACAGGATTCGAACCACAGGGATGAAAGCACTGTGCCTTGCACAATGAGAAAAATGCTTTCCAGGTGCAATGGTAAAATTTGGACCATGTAAGAAGTTGATTTCCTCATGAGAAGTATAGAGGTAACAGCATCAGGTGTCCCCTGGCACCTTTAGGACTTACAGTCAGAATGTCAACGGGAAGCAGGATGTTAAATCAGACAGAAAATCCAGGCAATCTGGAGTCCAAGGGGATCCCACCAGGAGTTTGATGAGGTTCGAATACCACATCTGCCTGGGCCAGACAAGTGAGAGGAAGGATTTTCCTGACTGCAAGGCTAGATTCATACAGTCAGGTCCATAACTATTGGGACATTGACACAATTCTCACATTTATGGCTCTATACACCACCACAATGGATTTGAAATGAAACGAACAAGATGTGCTTTAACTGCAAACTGTCAGCTTTAATTTGAGGGTATTTACATCCAAATCAGGTGAACGGTGTAAGAATTACAACAGTTTGCATATGTGCCTCCCATTTGTTAAGGGACCAAAAGTAATGGGACAGAATATTAATCATAAATCAAACTTTCACTTTTTAATACTTGGTTGCAAATCCTTTGCAGTCAATTACAGCCTGAAGTCTGGAACGCATAGACATCACCAGACGCTGGGTTTCATCCCTGGTGATGTTCTGCCAGGCCTCTACTGCAACTGTCTTCAGTTCCTGCTTGTTCTTGGGGCATTTTCCCTTCAGTATTGTCTTCAGCAAGTGAAATGCATGCTCAATCAGATTCAGGTCAGGAGATTGACTTGGCCATTGCATAACATTCCACTTCTTTCCCTTAAAAAACTCTTTGGTTGCTTTTGCAGTATGCTTTGGGTCATTGTCCATCTGCACTGTGAAGCGGCGTCCAATGAGTTCTGAAGCATTTGGCTGAATATAAGCAGATAATATTGCCCGAAACACTTCAGAATTCATCCTGCTGCTTTTGTCAGCAGTCACATCATCAATAAATACAAGAGAACCAGTTCCATTGGCAGCCATACATGCCCACGCCATGACACTACCACCACCATGCTTCACTGATGAGGTGGTAAGCTTAGGATCATGAGCAGTTCCTTTCCTTCTCCATGCTCTTCTCTTCCCATCACTCTAGTACAAGTTGATCTTGGTCTCATCTTTCCATAGGATGTTGTTCCAGAACCGTGAAGGCTTTTTTAGATGTCGTTTAGCAAACTCTAATCTGGCCTTCCTGTTTTTGAGGCTCACCAATGGTGTACATCTTGTGGTGAACGCTCTGTATTCACTCTGGTGAAGTCTTCTCTTGATTGGTGACTTTGACACACATACACCTTCCTCCTAGAGAGTGTTCTTGATCTGACCAACTGTTGTAAAGGGTGTTTTCTTCACCAGGGAAAGAATTCTTTGGTCATCCACCACAGTTGTTTTCCATGGTCTTACGGATCTTTTGGTGTTGCTGAGCTCACCGGTGCGTTCCTTCTTTTTAAGAATGTTCCAAACAGTTGTTTTGGCCACGCCTACTGTTTTTGCTATCTCTCTGATGAGTTTGTTTTGTTTTTTCAGCCTAATGATGGGTTGCTTCACTGATAGTGACAGCTGTTTGGATCTCATCTTGAGAGTTGACAGCAACAGATTCCAAATGCAAATAGCACACTTGAAATGAACTCTGGACCTTTTATCTGCTCATTGTAATTGGGATAATGAGGGAATAACACACACCTGGCCATGGAACAGCTGAGAAGCCAATTGTCCCTTAACAAATGGGAGGCACATATACAAACTGTTGTAATTCCTACACCATTCACCTGATTTGGATGTAAATACCCTCAAATTAAAGCTGTCAGTCTGCAGTTAAAGCACATCTTGTTCGTTTCATTTCAAATCCATTGTGGTGGTGTATAGAGCCAAAAATGTTAGAATTGTGTCGATGTCCCAATATTTATGGACCTGACTGTAAGTCACCAAGATCAAGGCAAACCTGGTCATGGGCCCCAGGAGTAAATGTTTGTTTAGAGCAAGCTTAGGCAACCTTTGAGAACAACATGAAAGATCAATGGGGTTTGACTCCTTTTTTATTAATTTTTTTTTTTAATTAACTAGCAAGGCCTAAATAGTAAGTAAAATAAAACAAATGTCACTATATAAGCAAAAAAAAAAAATACTTAGCCTACATTAACAATGGACAGTGCCAGTAGACCAGTGGATGGTGTCAGTAAGACAGAGGTTGGTTTCAGTAGGACAGTGGATGGTGGCAGTAGGGTAGAGGACGGTGTCAGTAAAGCAGTGGATGGTGTCAGTAGAGCAGTGGATGGTGTCAGTAGAGCAGTAGAACTTGAAGTTCTGTACAAGCCAGAACCCAATCAGCTTCTTTTTGAGCTGCAAGATTTCTGATTCTTCACTGATGGCTGATGTAAGCTACAGCTGTGGCATTAACCAACTGCAATTGAGAGGTACAGGGTTGAAGAGATAACTTAATTGTTCATTGTTCCAGAATGTTGAGTGAGGTTTGGCTAAGAGAAGCTAACCTGGAGGCAGGTTGATATGATCATCTGCTTTACTGTATTCTAATATTTATAAAACCTAATAAAATGTCTTAATCCCTCTAAAATCTGATCCCTGATCTCATAAACAGATGTTACTGTAGCTAAAATATGAAAATACAAGTCCCAATTCACAAAAATCTAGGCCATAAAGGGGAAGAAACACTTCAAGTTTGGCACATAAAACCATGGCCCACTAAAATAAATAAATCTGGTCCCTTCCTTAGAAAGTATATCAAACGATAGCTATTCTGTGCTTCCTAGTACAGAGGTTGCAAATACGCTCAGTGTACAAAATAGATGTGTGTGCCAATAGGCCATAAGTCTTTTAGAGTAAACATCCATTTTTACTTAATCTTTAATTGTAATTCTCCCATAAAATTGTCCCTTTTTCCTGCTTATACACTATTATATTTCTCAGCCATTTCTTTACATTTATTTCACTTCTCTTTCATAGCATTGGAACAACTTGCATCTCCACTATCTTCAAAATCCTCTCTCTCCAACCTCTGACATAAATCCCAGCTTTCTCTTTAAGGTCCTGAGGCGGAGTAAATTCCTAAAGAAGCACAAATCTACAAAGACTTCAGTGTAGATTGGATTCTGCATAGATCACCATCAGTGTGACTTTTATACTAAAACATTCTAGTGTTATCTTATGCTGCAGACACTCACTGGGCACATTGTATTGGCAGGAATTAGCCATATAAGACATAATCCAATTTTACTGCTAAAACAGATTTTGTTCTTATGCATCTATTAGTTTTAAAGACATACATAAAATAATTATGGGTACCGACTTTACAAAGCTAAACATAACCTCCCAAGTAATTTATACCTGGATCTTTCTAACAATGTACAGTGGGGCAAAAAAGTATTTAGTCAGCCACCAATTGTGCAAGTTCTCCCACTTAAAAAGATGAGAAAGGCCTGTAATTGGCATCATAGGTAGACCAACTATGAGAGACAAAATGAGAAAAAAAATCCACACAATCACATTGGCTGATTTGGAAAGAATTTATTTGCAAATTATGGTGGAAAATAAGAAGTATTTGGTCACCTACAAACAAGCAAGATTTCTGGCTCTCACAGACCTGTACCTTCTTCTTTAAGAGGCTCCTCTGTCCTGCACTCATTACCTGTATCAATGGCACCTGTTTGAACTTGTTATCGGTATAAAAGACACCTGTCCACAACCTCAAACAGTCACACTCCAAACTCCACTATGGTGAAGACCAAAGAGCTGTCGAAAGACACCAGAAACAAAATTGTAGACCTGCACCAGGCTGGGAAGACTGAATCTGCAATAGGCAAGCAGCTTGGTGTGAACAAATCAACTGTGGGAGCAATAATTAGAAAATGGAAGACATACAAGACCACTGATAATCTCCCTTGATCTGGGGCTCCACGCAAGATCTCACCCCGTGGGGTCAAAATGATCACAAGAACGAAAAACAAAAATCCCAGGACCACACGGGGGGACCTAGTGAATGACCTGCAGAGAGCTGGGACCAATGTAACAAAGGCTACCATCAGTAACACACTATGCCGGCAGGGACTCAGATCCTGCAGTGCCAGACATGTCCCCCTGCTTAAGCCAGTACATGTCCGGGCCCATCTGAAGTTTGCTAGAGAGCATTTGGATGATCCAGAAGAGGATTGGGAGAATATCATATGGTCAGAGGAAACCAAAATAGAACTGTTTGGTAGAAACACAACTCGTCGTGTTTGGAGGAGAGAGAATGCTGAGTTGCATCCAAAGAACACCATACCTACTGTGAAGCATGGGGGTGGCAACATCATGCTTTGGGGCTGTTTCTCCGCAAAGGACCAGGACGACTGATCCATGTACAGGACAGAATAAATGGGGCCATGTATCGTGAGATTTTGAGTGCAAACCTCCTTCCATCAGCAAGGGCATTGAAGATGAAACATGGCTGGGTCTTCCAACATGACAATGATCCCAAACATAATGCCCGGGCAATGAAGGAGTGGCTTCGTAAGAAGCATTTCAAGGTCCTGGAGTGGCCTAGCCAGTCT
The DNA here is from genome assembly GCF_062004578.1 of Staurois parvus. Taxonomy (NCBI): domain Eukaryota; kingdom Metazoa; phylum Chordata; class Amphibia; order Anura; family Ranidae; genus Staurois; species Staurois parvus. The sequence goes on along the minus strand of NW_028318083.1, from coordinate 25,084,993 downwards.
CCAGATCTCAACCCCATAGAAAACCTTTGGAGGGAGTTGAAAGTCTGTGTTGCCCAGTGACAGCCCCAAAACATCACTGGAGGAATGAGCCAACATACCAGCAACAGTGTGTGCCAACCTTGTGAAGACTTACAGGAAACGTTTGACCTCTGTCATTGCCAACAAAGGATATATAACAAATTATTGAGATGAACTTTTGATATTGACCAAATACTTATTTTCCACCATAATTTGCAAATAAATCATTTCCAAATCAGCCAATGTGATTGTCTGGATTTTTTTTCTCATTTTGTCTCTCATAGTTGCAGTCTACCTATGATGCCAATTACAGGCCTCTCTCATCTTTTTAAGAAGGAGAATTTGCACAATTGGTGGCTGACTTAATACTTTTTTGCCCCACTGTATTTATTTTATGCAATCTTATCCGTGCTCTCCAACTTCCACTTTCTCTGGGTGGCCTTGCGCTCCCCAACTTTCAATTATACTACTGGCCAGCTTGGCTTGTTACTGTGCAGTGGTGGTTCTCTGGCTTGAGTAACCTGGTTTTTAGAGGCCCTCGGCTCACCTGTCTTTAACAGGCCCTTTGAGGGCTGTAGTCTGGGTGTCAACCCAGGCACGCAGGATCTATAGGGAGCCCTCAAACTTTTCACCACATTTTTCCCTTTTGGGGTAATCCACCTCTTCCCCATCTTTATTTGATCCCTGACCCACAGCTAATGGTTAAATGTGGCATCAAGACTTCGAAACATGTAATTTCAGACTACAACATGCCCTTTCGGCCCAATTCCCAGAACCCCCCATGCTAGAGTCCGATCCTCTTGAGCGCCTCCTGTCTTCGAAGGTCTTAGGGAAATCCTTGTCTTTTTTGTACCACCATCTGTCTGTGGGCTACAACACTAAGTCTACTTGAAACTTTGACTGTTGTTGGGCTGATATCCCTGCCCTCACGGAGTATGACTGGGAGCACTGTGTCTCTTCTTATGCGACTTCTATGATTTCAGCTATGAATAGATTTATATGGAAATTCCTATATAGGGTTTAGAATGCCCCCAAACAACTTGCCTACATTTACCCCAGATGGATCCGATGTGCACTAGATGTGCTACGGAGACTGGTACCTTCTTGCACATTATATGGTCTTGCCCCATTATGAGTCCCTATTGGGAGTTAGAGGTTGATACACGTGGTGAGCTTTGTGAGGTGGGTTTGTCCCTTGACCCTCTTTTGTTGCTGTTGAGCTATATAGAAGATATTGAGGCTGATAGATACACTAGGCTCTTCCTTAGTTATGCCTTATTTTATGTGAGAAGGGAAATCTTTTTGCGGTGGAAGTCCACTACCCCTCCTTCTCATACGATCTGCTGGAAGGCGGTTAATTCAGCTTTGCTGCTGTATAAAATCACCTATGAGAGCAGACTTTGTCCTAAGACGTTTGATAAGATATGGTCTACTTGGCATGGTGCATATAGTCAGGATTCCTTGGATGATATAAAAAGTTATATTATAATACTTAATTTTTTACCCTTTCTCCACTATTCCCCCTTTTCTTTTCCTCTGTATCCCTGCCCCCTTCCCTGTCCTGCTTCCTACCCCCCTTTCCCCTCTCATCCACCCCTTTTTTTGCTTTGTTACTCTGCTACTACGTACATCTACTGATTCACTGGGTGCACTGTGTCTCTATATAACATTATATTTGTGACTTTGTATCAATGCATTGCATACTGTCCATGTCAAGTTTGATGCTGTTGCATCACCCTTTTATACCCACTCTCTACCATAAAATGCCGGTCTTTGTCTTGTAAACTCTAATAAAGTTTCTGGAAAAAATAAGCAAATAAATATATAATTTTTTTTTATTTTAACTGCACATACAGAAAACCATATTTGCATTATTACATATTCAGGCATTGCTTTTCACATAGTAATGCCGCTTTTAGCACTTTACTATTCTCCCTCTATAAAGTAAGTTTGTTTTTTTTAAGATTCATAAAGGAAGCAAGGTATTATGAATATATGGCTTTGATCCTCCAGCTCTACCCCCATGCTTTTCCATCCATCGTTTCTCCCTGCCAGTGTTCTTTATTCCATTTGTAGGAGTCTAGGAGAACAATCAGACACTTTGGCATAGGGACCTGCAGACAATGGAACTCACAAATGCTTAATCCAAATGGAATGAGAATTATTGGCATGGCTGTAAATGATAATTACATAGTATGTTGCATGTCTTGATAAATGCTGCTGGCAGGTTTACCTTAAATATACAGTTGTTATAAGGTTTGCTATTTGTATTATTTATATCTGGATATATTGGTCATTTGTGCCTTCTGTATGCAGAAGGCTTCAGTCAAAGAATATTTACAAGACAGTTTTATCTGCACCTTAGCAGATCGCTTTGGGTGTAACTTTCAAAGCCTATCCTGGACTATTGTGGATAAGTTCTGAAAAGTGGTCTTAAAAGTACTCCTAGACAAGTGGCAAGGGTTGGAAGCACAGAGTATAGAATAAACATCACTGCTTGCTGTAGTAATGTTCGTATGGTTATTTGATGTGCACATACCTCCAGAGAACAATGACATCCACCCTGGAAAAATCATCTCAGCTGCTTCATTCTAATTGTGGAATCAGTCATTTCGGAAATGTCTGCTCAGGTGACCCTGAAGTTGGACATAAAAACAGGAGACTGCAGTCGCACATACGCTATATGCCAAAAGTATTGGGATGCCTGCATTTGCACGCACATGAATTTTAAAGGCATCCCAGTCTTAGTCTGTAGGGTTCAATATTGAATTGGCCCACCCTTTGCAGCTATAACAGCTTCATCTCTTCTGGGAAGGCTGTGCACAAGGTTTAGGAGTGTGTCTATGGGAACGTTTGACCAATCTTCCCAAAGCACATTTGTAAGGTCAGGCACTGATGTCGGACAAGAAGGTCTGGCTCGCAGTCTCCGCTCTAATTCATCCCAAAGGTGTTCTATCGGGTTGAGGTCAGGACTCTGTGCAGGCCAGTCAAGTTCCTCCACCCCAAAATTGCTCATATATGTCTTTATGAACCTTGCTTTGTGCACTGGGGCGCAGTCATGTTGTAACAGGAAGGGGCCATCCCAAAACTGTTCCCGCAAAGCTGGGAGCATGAAATTGTCCAAAATGTCTCGGTATGATGACGCCCTTAAGAGTTCCCTTTACTTAACTATGGGGCAAAGCCCAACCCCTGAAAAACAACCACACACCGTAATCTCCCCCTCCACCAAACTTTACACTTGGCACAATGCAGTCAGACAAGTACTTGTCTCCTGGCAACCGTCAAACCCAGACACGTCCATCAGATTGCCACAGAAGCGTGTTTCGTCACTCCTGAGAACACACACCACTGCATCCGATGCTTTGCATTGCACTTGGTGATGTAAGGCTTGGATGCAGTGGTACGGCCATGGAAACACATTCCATGAAGCGGTCTACGCACTGTTGTTGTGCTTATATGAAGGCCACATGAAGTTTGGAGGTCTTTAGGTATTGACTCTGCAGACAGTTGGCAAATTCTGCGCCTTGTGTGCTTCAGCATGTGCTGACCCGACTCTGTCATTTTACGTGACCTACCACTTCGTGGCTGAGTTGCTGTTGTTCCCAGTTGCTTCCACTTTATTATAATACCACTAACAGTTGATCGTGGAATATTTAGTAGTGAAGATATTTCACAGATGGACTTATTGCACAGGTGGCAACCTATCACGGTACCACGCTTGAATTCACTGAGCTCCTGAGGGCAACCCATTCTTTCACAAATGTTTGTAGGAGCAGTCTGCATGCTTATGTGCTTGATTTTATACAGCTGGGGCCATGGAGGTGATTGGAACAACTGAATCCAATCATTTAGAGGGGTGTCCCAATACTTTTGGCAATATAGTGTATGAAAAGTTGAATTATTCAGACATCTGTGGTTGGGTTCCTATAGGTCATCATATGATTCAGTTTGTGTTTAACTAATAGAGCAGGGAAGAGGGACACCTCAAGTCCAACTTATCAGGAGGGAAAAAGATGGTCAGTGATATCTGTGAATGCCTCTAGGACATTGTATGATTGCCCAATCCTGCCAAAAACAGCCAAAGCAAGACGACTGCCATTTAATGTCTGTGTGCATACAAATGATTGCTTCTCACTGTTTTCATAGAACTGTTAGAGATGGATTTTTTTTTACATCTGTTCACATCAAAGAACTTTAGGTATAACTCATAAAACAAATGCAAATAGTAGAACTATTAATGATGCACTAATAAGCAAATATCAGAGCAAAATATTGATGTAGAAATCCAAACACAGAGATCAACATATTGGGAGATGTGGGAAGGATAAAACATCAACATAGATTAATGAATAAACACTAACCCACTTGTTGGTTTTTATCATCGGCAAGGCACAATCCAAAAATGTAAAAATAGTGGAATAGTCATGTTATCAAAGTAACTGAAACAGATGTTGCTTATCGTTAATATTGTAATCATTTTATGTTGGGTGAAGGGTAATTGTATGTTATACATTGCAGCCCCAATTTAACCACTTGCCCTCCAGGGGATTTACCCCCCTTCCTGACCAGGCCTTTTTTTTGCTATTCGGCGCTGCACTATTTCAACTGGTAATTACGTGGTCATGCAATGCTTTACCAAAACAAAATTTACATCCTTTTTTTTTTCCACACAAATAGAGCTTTCTTTCAGTGGTAATTGATCACCTGTGCACTTATTTTTTGTGCTATAAACAAAAAAAGACCAAACATTTTGAAAAAAAACCTTTTTTTCAGCTTATGGCTATAAAAAAAAAATATATAGTAAACTCAGTAAACTAAGTTAGCCATACATTTAAGCCAAAATGTATTCTGCTACATGTCTTTGTTAAAAAAAAATCCCAATAAGTGTATATTGATTGCTTTGTGTGAAAGTTATAGCATCTACAAACTATGGTATAGATACTGCAGTTTACGCCATTTTTTGCTATACAGTGCTGTACTAGTTTAACCGACAATTATGCGGTCATACAATACTGCACATAAATTAAATTTGTCTTTTTCACACAAACAGAGCTTTTTTTTGGTGGTATTTGATCACCTCTGGGGGTTTTTTTGGGCTATAAACAAAACAAAGACTGAAAATTTTGAAAGAAAACGATATTGTCATTTCTGTTATAAAAAAATATCCTATAAACTCAAAATTGTGCCATAAATTTAGGCCAAAATGTATTTTGCAACATGTCTTTGGTAAAAAAAAAAAAATCCCAGTAACTGCATATTAATTGGTTTGTGTGAAAGTTATAGCATCTACAAACTATGGTATAGATAATGGAATTTACACAGCTTTTACTTTCTGACTGCCTATCACATTTCTTGAGGTGCTAAAATACCAGGACAGTACAAACACCCCCAAATTACCCCTTTTCGTAAAGTAGACACGCTAAGCTACCTGCTGAGAGGCATGTTGAGCCCATGTAACATTTATTTTTTTGCCATTCACGGCGATGCATGGTGCATCCGCGCACGGGGGGGTGAGGGTTTTTTCTTTTTTACATGGTCTCCATTTTTTTTTTTTGTATCACTTTTATTGCTATCACAGCTAATTCTTTTTTGAGAAATCTGGAGTCTATTAGACTCTAGCTAAATCCTCTGCCCTTACATAATCAGATCTTATCAAGATTGGTGTGATCAGATGCTTTCTCAATTTACAAATGGCACGGTTTATATCCTGCGAAACTGAAGTCATGAAATGCTCGTAGCTTCCAAATTCTTAGACTATAGAGATGATTTGCGCCATACCGGTCTCCATCAGCTCTATGGTCAGCTAGCAGAACCACCGGCTGCATTCCCAGGTTCTCCCAGTAGCACGGGACTGCCCAAGAAGGCCATGGAAAATAAACGGGGAAATGGGGGGGGGGAATTGCAGACATCATCCTGGTATTATAACCACTCAAAGTCCAGTGATGTACCAGTACGTCGCTGGTCCTTGTTGGGTATATATGGGATGTTCTTTTTTTTTTTTAAGCAGCCTGTGGGAAAAAAGAAAAAAAATTGTGGAATGCCCACCATAAGAATATACCGTCCTGCATCCACCCACTTCAAATGGTGTGCACACATGAAATGTTCTTTTTTTGTCATTCAGCTCGTGAGCCGCACGTACGCCCTACCCGTGCCACCATTTGTGGCCACGGCTGTCAATCACTGGGTCCCGGTTGGTGATTACCCACTGGCGCCCGATGATTGCCGAACATCTCCGATGGGGAGGACGACTGTTTTGTTTACTAACAGTCCTCCTCCCTGTCAGCTCGGACACACTGCTCTGGATGGCTGTGCACAGCACAGCCATCCAGAGCAGTGTGATTACAGTGAAGCTCCAACCCACCACCCCCTATTAAAACACTCCCAGCACACAGTTAACCCTTAGATCACCCATTAAGTTAACCCCTTCCTGCCCAGTGCCATTAGTACAGTGTCAGTGCTTTTGTTTTAGCACTGATCACTGTATGGGAGTCACTGGGGATGTCAGTGACACCAAGTCAGTTCCTCCCAGTGTCAAAATGTCCGCCGCAATCCTGCTATAAGTCACTGATCGCCGCCATTACTAGTGGAAAAAAAAAAAACAGTATCTATACCGCCATTTCTAGAACTTTCACACAAACCAATTAATTTACACGTACTGGGATTTTTTTTTTTTTTTTAGCAAAGACATGTAGCAAAATACATTTTAGGCCTAAATTTATGACGAAATTTGGTTTTTTTAAATTTTTTTACTGGACATGTTTAACCTCCCTAGCGGTCTGATTATGTCCATATTTCTGTGCTCAAAGCAGTACATGTTTTTGCATGAAAATATGTATTTTTTTTATTGTAGGCCTGTAATTTTTAGGAATAACTCATTGAAATATGTCCGAACAAGAGCCTAGTAAACATCCCGGTAGGATAAAATTTGAAACATGAAATCATAAATTATAATTTAATAAATAATACATTATAATAAGAATTTAATTCAATAATATAATCAAACCAAAAACACTGAAATTTGAAATATAGCGCCAAGTTCGCACATCACTGAGCAAAGTCGCAAAATCGTTTTCAGTGTCTGATGACGAATTTCCCCACGAATCATTACCACTCAATTCTGTAAGTAGTTCTGATTTACTATCGCTGTTCTCTAGCTGGTCTAAAATCGCTTTTGACCTAAAGGGACGCTTTTTGGATGCCATGAACGTTTTTCAGTTTCCAGGCAGAAAGAACAGTAAAAATGCAGTCAGGGCACAGGACAAAGCACTAGGGACAAAATGTATGTGAAATGGTTTGATACAGTAATGTTTTACTATGTGATTTTAGTGAATGTCACTTTTTGTCTTTCAAATTTCCCGCCGTCCCATCCCCCGTATGTCCCGACGCTCGCAGGGGACGGAATCCAGATGACAGATGCTGGCATCTGCCGGATTACATTGCCGGGGACACTGCAGGAGGGACATCGCGGGAGCGCAGGACAAGGTAAGTGATCGAGAGATCCCGGAGCAGCACTGCAAGGTATTCCTGAGTGTAGCTCGGGGTTACCGCTTGTGGTACTGAAACTTTACCCCGAGCTACACTCAGGAATACCGCCAGGGAGGTTAATAGCAAATAGTAAAAAATATTGTTCACATTTTCATGGGAAAAAAAGGACATAAATTTTATTTAGGTGCAGCGTTGTATGACAGTGCAACTGTCAGGTAAGGTAACGCAACGGCATAATGCAAAAAATGGCCTGATCGGGGGGGTGTTAAACCTTCAGGAGGGCAAGAGGTTAATAAACATAGGATACTCATTCATGACCATCATTTTGGGTTGCCTATCACAACCCCCAAATAACAAAAAATTTGTGGAGTTTTTCTTTACAGATGCAGGTTTTGCTGGATTACATTCTATATACACATTTTATACCTGCATATACTATCTTGCCATGCTTTGTTAGGAAAAGACACGCAGACAGGCAAATACTGTGCATAGCCAGCACACATATGCATGAAATACAACTCAGAATAAAGGAGGAAAACACAATATTAGTGTACATTACTATAAAGAAGACATGTATATATTTTATTGCCATTGTAAAATATAAATGACAATTTATTTGCAAGTTACAATTTCATGTTGAAATATTCGATTTTCTTTGACACATTCTCTTCAAGCTAAACAGTACTAAAAGTATCTACAACCCTGAAACACATTTTAAGTATAAAAGCAATCAGCAGCAGGACCTACTGCTGGCAATCATAAATATATACATTTTCATTGTTTGCCATTCATTCTCTATTACATTTATTTAAAAACAAACATGGTAAAATGTGTATTTTGATAAAGGAAGAAGGTAACATTTTATTATGATTGTGTATCCCACAGAGAACATACAATCTGTGTGGTCTGGCAAGGCATTTCAACCACAATGCATATATAGCAACGTAATATTCACTGTAAAAGGATTGTAGATTGTAACCTGCTTGTTGGAGCAGAAAACATCTTTAAATAAGTAACATTTTACAAGTAATGTCTTTATGCGGACAAGTCATATAGTAACATTCATGTTACATCTGTAACCACAAAACAGTCTTATGTGGATACACGCTCATGGGCATTTTACCACTGGACACAACAGCATTGTGCCCAGACGTAGCAAAGGGTGAGGCACAGTGTTTTCATTATACATTATATATGACATTTCTTTGTACCCATCGGTGATAAAAGTGAGCTGCATGTATCAAAGAAAACAACTTATATAAATATCTAATGAGGTAAAAGGTACTGTGTTATCCATTTTCTGATCTGTGAGCATGCAGCAAAAATAGCGCACGTACGGTCGCTTAGAAGGGTAAAGATTTAAACATGAGAATATATGAACATTTATTGCATAACATATGGTCAAGTTTAATAGAATCCAATGAATATTGTACTTGTTATGGGGGAGTACGGCTAGGGAAAGTTTGGGCTTGAATCATAAAAATCTGGTCAAGGTGCAGTTCTACATAGAGCAAAAGCTCGATGTCCAAGATATTTTTGTTTCTTTTGTGGTTTTAGGGATTGAAGTGTGTTTTTATATGAGAAGCTGAAAATGGTTTTATATACCAATTCAAATTGGGCATATTTTATTGCAAGTTAATTGGATATGCCTGAAACGCTTATACAAAATGGGCCACACCGCTGCTGCTACTTTTTAATTAAAACTTTATTGTCAACTGAGTAGTAATATCCCATCAGACACAGCCTCCTCCCCTGACGTGTTTCACTCTAGACCCGCTACAATTAAGATTTACGTTAGGGCAATCTGTGTCAAGGGAATATCGTATGTCAATTGAGAGATTATTGCTCAGTGAACAATAACATTTTATTGAAAAGTATGTAGTGGTAGTGCAGCCCTTTCTTCCTATACAGTGCATACTACTCAGGAGAGAGATGCATCCCGTTGGTCCTTAAGCACCTGCAGCTGGTTTGGCCATAGGTCTGGGAGAGAAGTCAGGGTATTGTTTGAACATACCTGAACCCAGTGCATTCCCCAGCTCAGATTTTCTTTAATTAAGGAAATCTTAGAATTCTGCAACTTCCCTTAATATCTAACCTGTGTAGGTAAGCTGTACCAACTTCCAAAGCCAAGCTGCAATGGCTCCAGGTCAAGCTCTTCCACCAACCTGCTGCCCCAATGTACAGTCAATGGTCCCCAGTATTAAAATATATCTCAGGGCTCCATAGATTAGCACAGCTTTATACACGTTTTGTAATTTTCTATGAACACGCAAAGATTACTTTGGGTATACACTGTCTATGAAATGGCAAAAATACAGGTTCGAAAAAATGTGAGCAATCCCGATCAACACACATAGGTCAGATGAAAAAGAATTTAACTGCACACCATAACTTAGGGCAGAGAACTCTTTGGAGGGCAGGATGTTGTCAATTTTTTCAGTTCAAAGAAATGTACATTCAATATAAGATTATATGGCGTGGGCAGAAGAGAGAACTCCCTATGTAGGAATGTAGCTTTAAAACTTTGATTTGGCATCAGACATATTAAATTGAAGACAATCACCCCAGATTAATTCAGAAAGGCTAAATTCCAATCGGTCATGAAAATGCAAAGAAATTAGCCCAAAGCCCCGTTCATGTGATACACATTGCATAGCACATTGTTCCAGGCTTCTTGCACAGCAATTACCTGGAAGAGAGAAGAAAGCAGAAAGCAATCTGACAGATTAACACTGACAATATAAATATCTGACCTACTACGTATGTGGATCGTATTGACTCAAATTCATACCTATGAAAAACACTGTGTAGGAATACTTAAACTAATGTACAGACAGGCATACATTAGGAATACATTTTTGCAGTGAAATCTCCCACAAAATTTACATATGCAGGTCAGGTTAAGGATATAGCAATAACATTTCAGTGAGAATTAAGAACATGTTTATAATGAAATTGCAAACTTTGCACCTTTATAGTCTGTTGGTTTTTGGTCTTTGACATAATTTTCTTAGATATTTGTAAAAGCAGCAAACAGGCTAGGAAATTATAAAAAAAAAAAAAAAAATGTATTGTGGCAATTGAAAGCTTAAAACAACAGTGCCAATTCTTCTTCGAAGGTCAGTTTGGCAAATTTGATGAAAATATGAAACCCCCCGCCCCTATATATATAAAAAAAAAAAAAAAAAAAAAAAAAAAAAAAAAAAGACATTGATGTAATATAAAAGTTCCCTGAACTAAGGAATGGACGTAGCCACCTGGACTCCTTAATACGTTTAGAAGATAAAACTGTAAAATAGATTTTAAAAAAAAGGAAAAATATAGAGATAAAAAGAAGCTACTAACTATTTTTAACCATTATAAATAAGCCCCTTAAAACAGCACAAAGCACTGAAAGGTAAAACTGTGAACACGCTTACTTTATAAGGCCATGCAAAGAGCAAAGATAGTGTGCAAAGTGTATTCATTCACAGCAGCCAATCAGATTTACTGCAGTCAGATGAGCAACAGATTGATTGGTCGATAAGGTTTACTAAACTATAACCTGTGTCTTTTTAAACATGCCTAAATGAAGCCATTGTATGAAATTAGAGCAAGCAAATTTTCAAGAGGAAAAGTTGCACATAACAACCAATCGTATTTCTTTCCCAATTTCTCACTGCAACAAAGCTGGGACTAGATCGATGTCTACGGGCAACTGAGCTTCATTTTCTCCACATTTCATCACTCTATTTTTTTATGCATCTTCCCCAATGTGCTTTCAGGATACATGCTTTACAAATATGCAGTACTTGGTGCAGAAATAGTTGTAGGACTGGGAAGCACATGATTACACAGTACATGTTGTCCACATCATAGAGCTTTGGCACTGGTTGCATGTGTTATGTGCGATACTGGCTTCTGAGGATATCTGCTGTACATATACACCTGCAGCAAGATTGTAATGTCTACAATGACCTGCAGGAGGCCACAGATGGTAAACTGAAAAGGAGCTTGATTCAAAATAAAGTATGCAGTCTTAAATGTGTCTCCGCTGGTCCACATCAGAACCATTTTGATGCTGAAAAACAAAAATAAAACATAAATTAGAAAATGCACAAATTGATTATATAAGCAGCAAAACATCATTTCCAAACTTTTTTTATTATTTTTTTATTTTATCAGTGTATTTATTAGTTATTTTCTAATGTATACAAAATATTTAGTAATCACATTCTAATGATTTCATTTCCGAGAAGAGATCCTGAATACATTGTAAGCCCCCCCCCCCCCATGTGAACATGGAAGTGTTCCTATACAGTAAAAGCAATAAAACATCTTAGATTGTAAACTCCAAAGGAGCAGGGCCCTCCTAACCCTCTTGTATTGAACTGTATTGTTGCTGTGTTTTCGGTGTACTGTTGGCGCTATATAATTCCTGTATTATAATAATAATGATGATGATGATGATGAAACAAAAATATAAGCTGTGTCAATGCATTGTAATCCTTTCTGTACTTGTGGTGGCTTTTTAGGATAAGAACAATTTTAGCAAGTACAGAAAATACCTGCTGATCTTGCCTGAAATGCAGTGTCCTTGTCTAGGTCTTCAAACAAAAGAACTGGTAAGTTGCAATATATTAAATGTTTATTTTTAGGTTCCATTCACATTTAAACAACTTTGCAACTTTGGATGGGTGCAACTTGAATACGGCTTTGGCTTTCATTAATGATGATGGACAACTGTTGCATGTATAACATTTAGGTGCAACTTTCATCCGATTTTTGAGGGTTTACATTGCAGCCTACCGCACTCAAGTTGCATGAAAGTTGTACCAAAGTAGTGCATGAACTACTTTGAAGTCGATGCAACTTTGAAGTTGCATATATTTGAACAGTTCTCATTGAAAAACATGGGGTATAACTTGTCATGCAACTTTAGCGTCCAAAGTTGCATGGCAAGTTGCACAAGTGTGAACAGAGCCTTAATACCACTTTAAGACACTGAGCCTTAGACTGCCAGTTTTACGAACTGTGAAGTGAGATCTGGTGTCACTGCTGTGAAAAGAACTGGCACCATATTCATCTCCCTGCTCCATTCAGTATATAGATCTGTGCTTCTCCTACTGTTCGATTATTCCAAGTTCCCTCAGCAGATTACCAGTCATCAGAGGGATAGCTATGACCTAAGGAAGCAAAGCCCTGCTCCTTTAGCAGGATGACCACCTCCACACAGAGACACCATCCAGATTATGGAATTGTAAATTAGTAATGGGGGAACGATCAACTGCAGGGAGTCTAAAGGCAATATTGGTGGCTCAGTCTTCTGATTGGAATTTTAAGGCACATCTTCCAGAGATCAGGACCTCTAACAGCCAGTGTTACATGTGAATGTTAAAACTGTTACATTGGTTACAATTCGATCTACCAGAATGCTGTCACACAGGGGTTCTGCTGGTTTATGCCTGTAAGTTACTCTAGGATTAGAAAGTTCCAAACAAATGGGCCACTTAATATACTGGCTGCACTCTAAATTGCCCTAGGGTACACAGAGCCCACCCTGCGCCAGAGCTGATCTTAAAGGCAATAAGTGGCTGTGACTTACTCTAAATAGCTATGGTAAGGAGCTACGGGTTAACATTTGACTTATTCTTGGTGAGCATATTAGAAAAAAAAAAAAAAGTATAGATTGGAGAATTTTTTTTTTTTTATAGGCATATTCTTTATTGGGAGAAGAACATAGTGTACAGTACAGTACAATGGGGTACTTCCAATTTCAAATATTAAAATAAGGAAACCATACTAGCTTGTAGAGGAAGGAGTACATCTCAAATACAGCGAAAAGAATAAATGAATTATACATCATGTATAACCTGACTCAATTTGTAAGGCAGTATACAGTTAGGTCCATATATATTTGGACACAGGCACAATTTTCATAAATTTGGCTCGTATGCCACCAGAATAAATTAAAATGAAATAATCCAAATGAATTTCAAGTGCAGACTTTCAGCTTTAATTCAAGGGGTTGAACATAAATATCAAGTACAAATTTTAGGAACTGCAACCATTTTTATACACAGTCCCTCCATTGGACAAATGAATATAATCATAAATAAAATGTTCATTTTTCATATTTTGTTGACAATCCCTTAATGGCAATGACTGCCTGCAGTCTGGAACCCATGCACATTACCAAACACTGGGTTTCCTCCTTTCTGATGCTTTGCCAGGCTCTAATTGCAGCTGTCTTCAGTTATTTGTTTATGGGTCTTTCTGCCTTTAGCAAGGGAAACACATGCTCAATTGGGTTGAGATCAGGCGATTGACTCAGCCATTGCAGACTATTCCACTTTTCCTTCAAAAGCTCCTGAGTTGCTTTTGCAGTGTGTTTTGGATCATTGTCCATCTGTACTGTGAAGACAGTTCAAATTAGGTTTGCTGCATTTGGCTGAATCTGGGCTGACAGTATATCTTTAACTAGTAGCCGACCGCAGATAGCCGAATGACGGCTGCACTGCGGCCGGCCAGTTCTGGGTGGACGTCATATGACGTCCCACCAGAACGCGCTCTCCTGCGCGCCCCAGGGGGCGCGCACCTGGCGATCTCCGTGATCGCTGTGTCCTACGGACACAGCTGATCACGTGATGTGGTAAAAGGCCAATCACAGCGGCCTTTTACCACCTGATCAGCGGTGTCCAATGACACGCTGATCAGAGGGAAATGCAAGTGCCGGTTCTGGGCTGCACTTTCCTCACGCTGTCAGATCGTGAGGAAAGTACTGCCGAGAACCGGCAGTTGTCAGAGCGAGGATCGGCACCGATCATCAGGGCACTGATGATCAGTGCCCTGATGATCGGTGCCCAGCAGTGCCACCCGCAAGTTCCGCCCACCTGTGCCCAGCAGTGCGCCCACTAACTCCGCCCACCTGTGCCCAGCAGATCACCCACCTGTGCCCAGCAGTGCACCCACCTGTGCCCAGCAGTGCACCCACCTGTGCCACTCTGCAGTGTCACACACCTGTGTCCAGAAGTGCCACCTACCTGTGCCCAGCAGTGCCACCCACCTGTGCCCACCCACCTGTGCCCACCAGTGCCACCCACCTGTGCCCACCAGTGCCACCCACCAGTGCAGCCCAGCAGTGCTGCCAGTCAGTGCCACCAGTCAGTGCCCAGGGGTTGTGCCAGTCAGTGCCGCCAGTCAGTGCCATCTATCAGTACCCATCATCAGTGTCACCTATCAGTGCTGCATATTAGTGCCGCCTATCCGTGACACCTCATTAGTGCTGTCTATCAGTGCCGCCTATCCGTGCCACCTCATTAGTACTGCCTATCAGTGCCCTTTAGTGCTGCCTATCAGTGCCGCCTATCAGTGCCCATTAGTGCTGCCTCATCAACGCACATCAGTGAAGGAGAAAAATTACCTGTTTGAAAAATTTTATAATAGAAACAAAGAAACTTTTTTTTTTTCAAATTTTTTGCAACTTTTTTATTTATAGCGCAAAAAGTAAAGCACCCAGTGGCGATTAAATACCACCAAAAGAAAGCTCTATTTGTGAGAAAAAAATGATCAAAATTTCATATGGGTACAATGTTGCATGACCGCGCAATTGTCAATCAAAGTGCGGCAGCGCTGAAAGCTGAAAATTGGCCTGGTAAATAAGGGGGTATAAGTGCCTGGTAGGCAAGTGGTTAAACACTGCAGAATTCATCCGGCTGCTTCTGTCATATCATCAATAAACACCAATGACCCAGTGCCACTGGAAGCCATGCATGCCCATGCCATCACACTGCCTCCACCATGTTTTACAGATGACGTGTGCTTTAGGTCATGAGCTGTTCCAAGCCTTCTCCACACTTTTTTCTTCCCGTCATTCTGGTACAGATTAATCTTTGTTTCATCTGTCCAAAGAATGCTTTTCCAGAACTGGTCTGGCTTTTTTTTTTTTTTTTTAGGTGTTTTCTGGCAAAGTCTAATCTGGCTTCTCTATTCTTCAGGCTTATGAATGGTTTGCACCTTGTGGTGAACCCTCTGTATTTGCTCTCATGAAGTCTTCTCTTGATTGTAGACTTTGACAGTGATACGCCCACCTCCTAGAGAGTATCCTTCACTTGTCTGGATGTTGTGAATGGGTTTTTCTGTACCATAGAGTGTATCCTGCAATCATCCACCACTGTTGTCTTCCGTGGACGTCCATGCCTTTTTATTTTGCTGAGCTCACCAGTGCATTTGTCTTTCCTCAGAATGTACCAAACTGTTGATTTGGCTACTGCTAATGTTGCTGCTATCTCTCTGATGGATTTGTTTCGTTTTTGAAGCCTTACAATGGCCTGTTTCACTTGCATGGACAACTTCTTTGAACGCATGATGTAGGTTCACAGCAATAGATTCCAAATGCAAAATACCACACTTCGAATCAACTCCAGACCCTTTACCTGCTTAATTGATGAAGAAATAATGAAATAGTAGCCAACACCTGGCCATGAAACAGCTTTTAATTCAATTGTCCAATTACTTTTGGTCCCTTGAAAAAAGGGGGGATGGCTACTTTTAAGAGCTGTAATTCCTAAACCCTTCCTCCAATTTGGATGTACATACCCTCAACTTAAACCTGAGAGTGTGCACTTTTAGCCCATATCCATTATATTACTATAGCTTTTATAATTTTATGATATTTAGCAGGACACCCTCTGTGAATGTAAATATCTTTCTTGTAGGGTAGCGGAATGTTAACTGCGGCCACCATCTTGCACAGTTGGTGGTATTGCCCTTTGCCAAGTGCAAGTGATTAACATTCTAGCCATCAGTAGGGATTCTTTCAGGAAAATATGGTGAAATTTATCACTAGCTGGGTCAGGAAAAAAAATGCCCAATAGGCATTTCTTGGGGTAAAAGGGTGAGCGGGATGGCCATTTGAGAAAACCAAACCACCTGAGACCAACAGCCCTGAATGACCATAGTAAATGATAAAAGGTGCAGCTGGCCTCTCTGCATCTGGGGCAAAGAGGACTGAAGTGCGACAAACGAATAGGAGTAAAATAGGCCCTGTGAAGAATATATAAATGAGTGAGATGGTAAAAGAGGTTCGGGGAAACCATTGTGCATTGGTCTGGCACCTCATCTCAATCCTCATCCTCCAGCTCCCCCCCCCATGCAGCCTCAATGTTAGCCAGTAGGGGGAGTGATCAGACAGCACTCGGGGACTGAAGCCCACACGACTGTGCATTAAAGACTTAGAAATTAAAATGAAAACAATGAGGGATATGGTGGTATGTGAGGTAGAAAAGTAGGAGAATGCCTTAATCATAGGGTGCATATTTTGCCAGGTATCTACCATTTCAAAGTCTGTCAGAAGTTTACCAAATCTCATGACGTGAGATGGGGTGGGGACAGACAGGTCAGGACCTAGTTTGTCAAGATGGAGATCGATCACAGTATTGAAACCTCCCTGCCATACAGAAGGCATGGTAGGATACTGGGCCATAAAAGGGTAAACCCTCAGTCTAAACTGTAAATTGAAATGGAGGGGGAATATAATATGCCAACAGCAACAATTCAACCTAATTGAGAAAAGAAAGAAAAAGGAACCTGCCCTGAGGATCCAATTGCAGAGTCAAGAGTTGAAATTGTGCAGTCTTAGCAACCAGTATCGCGCGATTCCCTGGGAATTAGAGATGTAAGGAGCCTGATAGGCCCAGCTAACCCAAGGTTTTTTAAGGGCTAGCCGTAAATGGCCTGTAACATAAGTCAATCAACCAGGACTGAAACATTTGCCTGCTGTGACTTAAGGTGGGATGAAACGGCAGTTCATTTAGATTTTGCCCACATGCCTTGGATGTTCCAAGTCAAAAACTTTAAGATGGCCATGATGGGATATAGGAAATGGACATGTGCAAGCAGATCGACAGGAGCAAGCTAAATAACAAGCAGAGCATCTCATAGACCAAAGTAGTACATATACAATTTCAGATAAATATAAGCAAAAAAAAGAAAAAAAAAAAGAAAAAAAAAAAACAACAAATACAAAATGATAGCTGTAGAATAAAGATATAAGAAACTATATGTATACATAGCAAATAGGCCCCACATGGGGAAGCATCAATAGTACAGGTTACCTCATGGACACATCTCACATTTGCAACTAGAACAACTGATAACTAAAATCAAACCTAACAAGATGTAGTCCAATAAACAGACTCTGGACCAGCGGGAAAGAAACTGGAGAAGGCGCTTCCCAACTACACATGGCAAAGTGCAGGCTGGCCAAGCAAACAGTTCTTAAGTAGCAAAAAGAAAAAGCCCAAAAAAGAAAAGATGTACAAATCCCAATGGTATTCTAAAGGCTAGGGGAGCGAACCTTCGCTGAAAAGCATGTGATGGCATAGAGTGCTTGATGTCCAGTGGAAGGGGTAGAAGCGGCTGGAAGGGGGGAGAGGAAAGGGAAGGAGAAAAAAAAACAAACCAATAGACATCCAGCCGGGAGATTCTTGAGGTATGTGTAAATGGTAACTTCTCTTTTGCCATAGAGACTGGAGGGGAGAAAAACAGGGTTATGGAGAAGGATATGAGTTTAGACAAGAATGCTGGCCTACCAAAGGTGGTGATGAGCAGAGTTTCAAGGACTGAGGCTGGGTCTGAGCCCTCTGCGCCTTCAGGCAGGCCCACAAATCTAAGTTTACATTGCCCAAGCCTGTTCCCCATGTCGTCTTGTTTTTGAAGAGAATTCAGTTGGTGTTGGAACCGTTAGGTGGTGACCTGTAATGATGGCAGGTCATCCACTTGGCTAATCTGTGACCTATAATCTGTGTAATTCAATTAAAAACAAACTGAAATTGTTGATTAGTGGCGAAAAAATTAAGTTTTTTGGGGAGGAAGTTTACTACCGCTTTAATACGGACCTTGGATATTTTAAACATTTTAAGTCATCACCAAGAAGTCTTTTTCCACAAACTGAATGCACCCATTTTTTTTAATTTTTCACTGTAATTAAAATTTTGCAATTCTTTAATTCAAGATTGTGCCTTGCATCATACTTTATTGCTCGCAGCCAACATTTGCAATATATTAGGACTAAAACTTGGTGCTTTTCTGGGTGAAAGTTCCAATAGACTTTAGCAGCAGCACCACAAGAAAATATCAGAGACACTTCCATAATTGATTTAAGGTATTACTAAAGTCATTTTTAAAAAAATTAAAACAAACATGTTATACTCACCTGCTCTGTTCAGCGGTATTACACAAAGCGGACCCAATCCTCCTCTTCTCAGGTCCCCCTGCTGGAGATCTTGGCTCCTCCTCTTCTTCGTGTGTCCCCATAGCAAGCCGAGCACAGCTCAGAGCACCAATGACACACAGGGGGACTTAGCACCCCTTACCCCACACACTTCCCCCTCACTGCATTTGATTAAGGGGGAGGACAAAAAGGAATAGGAAACTTTTTCTTAGCTTAATACAAGGAATGCATTAAGGTAAAAAAAAGTTTTTAGCTTTGGTATCACTTTAAGATCCCAACGGGGTAAAGGATCTTAGATGGTGTCAAACACATGGCGTTAGTGTGAGGAATATATGCAATGTTGAGTTAGTAACTAAAGGATATGGTTACTGTAAATATTTTTACTATTATTAAAGCAGAGTATGTTAGAACTACATTTATGGTTAAGTTTATAGCTTTTAACTTAAAAAAAAAAAAAAAAAAAAGCTAGATCCTGTGTCTTTAAAGGACTAAAAGCGGCCATAGATTTCCGATTTTCTTGCCTAATTATCGGCCGATGGAAGAAAAAAAAAAAAAATAAATAAATATCGGCCGATATTCATACCGTTAGTGGGGAAAAATGTTGCCCGTTTTTCTTAATTTTAAGAGATTTTGAAAATCGTCCAAGGTGAAAAATCCTGGGACGATTTGTTAGATCAGCCGATTTTCGCGGTAATTTATGGTCAAATTGGCCGTTCTTCTGGCAGATTTGACAATAAATTGACTATGAAGAAAAAGAAGGAATAGAAGAAATAGATTTTGCACGAGAAGAAGAAATAGAATATCAAGTAGAAGAATAGAAGAAAAGAGAAGATGAAATAGATTTTGCAGGAGAAGACGGAAAAGAAAAAAAGGTGCAACATTGTATCTATTTGTATGCATTTCGGATACAGATGTTTCTATTCAAGTACAAATAGATACAATGTTGTTTCTCTTCTTCTGCATAACCTATTTCTTCTGTCAAATATAATAGCGGGTCTCTATGCAGGGACATCGCTATTATATAAATTGACGGCCGTAGACGGGACTAAAACCCGCCGACTATTTTTTTTAATTAGTGGCTGCGTCGGCCGTCTGAACGACCGATTTACGACTTTTGAAAAAGAAAAAAAAAACGGCCGATTGTCCCCACGTCTATGGCCTGCTTAAGTCATTAAGCCCACTTCACTTTAGGCTCAACTGTGCCAAAGGATCCTCCTAGCTTGCAGCAAGAGCATGTGACCTAATGTTAGAAGATTTTATTTCAGCTTTACAATTTCATTTTATAGAAGTTTTTAATGCACATGTTCCAGGGGCTTCTCTGCTGAACGATGTCTTTATTCTAATGTCTTGAGTTCGGCTTTAACCCCACACACACACACACTTATTTTTGGATGGACAAAAGAGAAATTATGCTCTAGCGTCTGGCCTGTGCCCTTTAATATAGCTCAAAGTTATCGTTTACATCATCGATCATACAGGATATTAGAAAGAGCTTTAAGGGATCCATAAAGGAGATATACTATAGTAATACAAAGCAAAGACTATGAAAAGCCTACAAGCCTAATGTCACTCATGAGTATTACAGCAATAGGTGCAAGTGGTAAATTCCATGTTAGTGATGGAGTGATAGAACAGTGTATGTAGTGTCCTCCAAAATTAAGTTACAGCTTTGCCTTTTTTTTTTCTTTATAGAAGGATTCACACATCACTTCTTCCACACAAATCCCAAAGATATTTTTCCTCATTTACCAATCTATGGCTCAATATATATCATATATTTAATAGCTGTTTGATCGTTATAGCTCTCTCCCATTTAAAGTGGTTCTAAAGCCTTAAGGTTTTTCACCCTAATGCCATCTATGGATTAAGGTTCTGTGCTGCACAATCCCCCCCCCATCCCCCCCCCCCTTTTTACTTACCTGAGCCCAACCCGATCCAGCAATGTGCACAAGAGCAACAACTCTGGTTGGCAGGGAGGTCTGGTTCCTATCATTTTCTTACTATGACTCAGGTCCTTCACATCACAGCCCACTTTACATCAGTATCCTCAGTTCCCTCGTTCACATCACAGCCCCCGACATCTCAATCCCCCCCCCCCCCCCATCTCAGATCACAGTACCCTTTCATAAAAGGCTCCTCTCACATCACAGCCCACCCCAACATTACAGCCCCGCATACATCACATCACAGTCCCCTTTGCAATCACAACCCCCCACATCACAGCCACCTTTCAATCACAGCCCTGGTCACAGGGCCTTCCTATCACAGCCCCGCCCCCCCACATCATAGCCCTCATATCACAGCTCCCCCTTCTCACATCACAGCCACCATATTGCAGCTCCCCGTCATATCATGGCACCCTATATCACAGCTCCCCCTCTCACAGCACAACCCCCCATATCACAGGTCCCCCGCTCACATCACAACCCCGAATATCACAGCCCCTTATATCACAGCTATTCATATCACTGCCCCACATATCACAGCTTCCCCTCTCACATCACAGCCACCCATATCACAGCTCCCCCTTCTCACATCACAGTACCTATATTTCAGCTCCCTCCATCCCATCATAGCACCCCATATCACTGCTCCCCCGCTCACATCACAACCCCCCATATCACAGGTCCCCCCCTCACACCACAACCCCCCATATCACAGGTCCCCCCCCTCACATCACAACCCCCCATATCACAGGTCCCCCCCCTCACATCACAACCCCCCATATCACAGGTCCCCCCCCTCACATCACAACCCCATATATCACAGCTCCCCTTCTCACATCACAACCCCCCATATCACAGGTCCCCCCCCTCACATCACAACCCCCCATATCACAGGTCCCCCCCCTCACATCACAACCCCCCATATCACAGGTCCCCCCCCTCACATCACAACCCCCCATATCACAGGTCCCCCCCCTCACATCACAACCCCATATATCACAGCTCCCCTTCTCACATCACAGCCCCCTATATCACAGTTCCCCCTCTCACATCACAGCTATTCATATCACAGCCCCCCTCAAATCACAGATCCCCCTCTCACATCATAGCCCCCATATCACAGCTTCCCCTTCTCACAACTCAGCCCCCCATATCACAGCTTCCCCTTCTCACATCACAGCCTCCATATTGTAGCTCTCCCTGTCACATCATAGCACCCCATATCGCAGTTCCCCCTCTCACATCACAACCCCCCATATCACAGGTCCCCCCTCACATCACAACCCCAAATATCACAGCTCCCCTTCTCACATAGCAGCCCCCTATATCACAGCTATTTATATCACAGCCCCCCAATGTCACAGCTTCTCCCTCTCATATCCAGCCCCCCCATACCACAGCTTCCACCCTGACTTCAGAGCCCCCATATCACAGTTTCTCCCTTTAACATCACAGCCCCCTCCCCCCCATTTCACAGCTCAACCCACTCACTTCACAGTCCCTCCTAATCTTCTCCCTTCACAGTAATGCCTTAAAACAGCAGGGAAAAGGGGCAGGAGGAATGGCAGGGTGGACTCCTCTTCTGTTTTCACTCATCTGCTGGCTGCCACTGCAGGGTGGGAGGCACACATAGGGAAGTGGGAGGGAAGAGGCACAGAAGATCTGCAGTACTGAGGGCACGAGCTGCCCAACTCTTCTTGTTAAAAAGTGAGTGACCCGCTTGTTAACATGAAAGGTTGGACAGCTCCAGTTTCCCCTGTAGACCTGTAGTATCTCCTGTCCTCTTCTCTTCCCTGCTGTGAGTTGAACAGCGGCAGTGGTAGGCGAGTATATATAGAAGAGGAGCCCACCCTGCCATTTCTCCTGCCCTCCACAATGCTGTGACTTTTAACAGCTGCAGCAGTGGGGGGAGAGGAGTCCACTCAGGCTGCTAAGCAGTGCAGTAGCGGTCCGGAGCAGACTATCACTTGGTCCAGATCTGGATCGTGGTCTGCCATTTAGTGATGCCTGATCTAGGAGAACATATAGAAATTATCCTGGAAAATCCTAAAGTCTGGTTCAATACCCTTCTTTGCATAACAGATTAGTCAGTGTATAAGGGGTACAAATAGCATATTGACTTGGTCAGACTGACCTTCGCAGATCAGTCTACAGGTATTGTACAGTACAATTGTAGGACAAGGTATGAGTCTTTCAAATGGGTGTTTCCTTAAAGCTCTGCAAATGATTTGCCACTTTCCATCTGCTGAATATAGTGAATTTACATGTGTAATTTTAAATATTTTTAACTTTGCAGCTTTTATTAAAATAATACCCAGTAACCCTGCTATGAAGTTTCTTGTTCAGACATTTCCTGTTATAGATCAACAATACTCTCTCCCTGTCTCCCAACTGTGCTTTGCCATCCTTTGACGTGGGATTCCAATGCTCATAGGCTGCAACACACATTACACAGGCATGGTCTACTATTGTCAACATCAGGAAACCCGAGCTAAGAAATGTCATACAGCAATAGCTGGATTGTGTGCAAGTAGAC
Organism: Staurois parvus; assembly: GCF_062004578.1. Classification (NCBI taxonomy): domain Eukaryota; kingdom Metazoa; phylum Chordata; class Amphibia; order Anura; family Ranidae; genus Staurois; species Staurois parvus. The sequence continues at coordinate 25,061,796 of NW_028318083.1, read as the reverse complement.
GGGAAGTTACTGTAGAGAGAAACAACAAAGAATAAAAAAAGGTTAAAAAAGTATTTTAATTTTACAACATGTCAACTGTTTATGATACATGGTGCTTAACCTCTTCACGCCGGCGCCCCCCGGCCCTTTAAGGGGTTTCAGCCACTGGGAGGCGGGGCAGGGTTTTAGGGTCATGTGACCACCATGATTCGCTGTCACGATTGGAAAAGGATCCCTGATCGCAGGACGTGCGCTCTCAGCATGTGTTGTCAAATGGTACGCAAAGATGCGGCAGCTCAGCGTCAAGGCCCAGCTGCCAAGAGGACGCATATTTGTGTACGGTCGGCGTCAGGGGCTTAAGCAAACTAAAGATCATTCAAGGTTTACTTCAACTTTAAAGGCCAATTAAACTTTCAGCTGAAATAACGTCCTTATCGGATGTCTCCAACTTACAAGCCAACCTCAATGCACTGTTTAATTGGGCAACTACAGTATGTGGCAAATGAGGTTTAATGTTGATAAATGTAAGGTTATGCACTTGGGGGCTAAGAATATGCATGCATCATACGTACTAGGGGGGGGGGGGGGTACAGCTGGGGGAATCAATGGTGGAGAAGGATCTGGGAGTTCTGGTAGATCACAAGCTTAATAATGGCATGTAATGCCAAGCTGCGGTTTCTAAAGCAAGCAAAATCCTCTCTTGTATTAAGAGGTATAGACTCCAGAGAGAGAGATATCATATTACTCCTGTACAAATCATTAGTAATACCTCATCTGGAATATGCAGTTCAATTTTGGGCACCAATTCACAAAAGAACATTGGGGAACTGGAGAAAGTACAGAGAAGGGCAACCAAACTGTTAAGAGGTATGGAGGAGCTCAGCTATGAGGAAAGATTAGAGGAACTGAATTTATTCTCTCTTGAGAAGAGGAGATTAAGGGGGGATATGATCAACATGTATAAATACATCAGTGGTTCATATAGTGAACTCGGTGTAGAGTTATTCACCCTGAGGTCATCAGAGGACAAGGGGGCAATCTTTACATCTGGAGGAAAAGAAATTTAATCTCCAAACACAGAAAGGTTTCTTCACAGTAAGAGCTGTGAAAATGTGGAATAGACTCCCTCAAGAGTTGGTTCTGGCCAGCTCAGTGGATTGCTTTAAAAAAGGCCTGGATTCTTTTTTGGATACACAGAATATAACTGGTTACTATTTATAGGTAAGGTTGATCCAGGGAATATCAGATTGCCTCTCGGGGATCAGGAAGGAATTTTTTCCCCTGAAGGAGCAAATTGGATCACGTTTTGCTGGGGTTTTTTTGCCTTCCTCTGTATCAACTGCGGATGTAGGATTATAACTTTTTTTGGTTGAACTGGATGGACTTTCAGCCAGACTAACTATGTAACTATATAAATATATAGCAGGTACACAATAAAAGGTGTTTAAAATGTCTTACATTTTATTTTCTTTAGAAAGCAGAGATAATAGAAAGCCTTTCCTCTGCCAGCATGCCAGCAGACCCTTGCTCCCTAAGTGGAAGCGCTAGTACAATTACCAATTTTGTTTTGCAACTTGTCCTATTTATCACAACAAAAGTACAGTTGCAAGAAAAAGTATGTGAACCCCTTGGGATTACGTGGAGTTTTGCATGAATTGGGCATAAAATGTGCTCTGAACGTCATCTAAGTCACAACAATAGAAGAACACAGTCTGCTGAACATAATACTACACAAACATTAGATGTTGCCATAGTTTAATTGCACATAACATGTAAACATTCACAGTTCAGGGAGGAAAACGTATGTGAACCTTTGGACTTAATAACTGGTTAACCCTCTTTTGGCAGCAATAACCTCATTCCAAACGTTTCCTGTAGTTGCAGATCAGACCTGCACAATGATCTGGAGTAATTTTGGACCACTCCTCTTCACAAAACTGTTTCATTGTAGCAATATTCTTGGGATGTCTGGTGTGAATCGCTCTCTTAAGGTCATGCCACAGCATTTCAATCGGGTTGAGGTCAGGACTCTGACTGGGCCACTCCAGAAGGAATATTCTGTGCTGTTGCAGCCATTGTTTTGTTGAATTACTTGTATGCTTTTGGGTCATTGTCCTGTTGCATCACCCATCCTCTGCGGAGCTTCAGTTGGCGGACAGATGGTCGTACGTTTTCCTGCAAAATGTCTTGATAAACTCTGGAATTCATTTTCCCATCAATGACAACAATCCGTCCAGGCCCTGAGGCAGCAAAGGAGCCCCAAACCATGATGCTCCCTCCACCATGTTTTACAGTGGGGATGAGGTTTTGATGTTGGTGTGCTGTGCCTTTTTTTCTCCACACATAGTGTTGTGTGTTCTTCCCAAACAACTCAATCTTGGTTTCATCTGTCCACAGTATATTTTGCCAGTAGTGCTGTGGAACATCCAGGTGCTCTTTTTCAAACTTCAAACGTGCTGCAGTATTCTTTTAGGACAGCAATGGCTTCCTCCGTGGTGTCCTCCCATGTACTCCATTCTTGTTTAATGTTTTCCTTATTGTAGATGTGTCAACAAAAATGTTAGCATGTGCCAGAGATTTCTGTAGGTCTTTAGCTGACACTCTGGGATTCTTCTTTACCTCATGCAGCATTCTGCGCTGTGCTCTTGCAGTCATTTTTACAGGACGACCACGCCTAGGGAGAGTAGCAACAGTGCTAAATTTTCTCCATTTGTAGACAGTCTGTCTTACTGTGGACACATAAACATCAAGGCTTTTGGAGATACTTTTGTAACCCTTTCCAGCTTCATGCAAGTCAACAATTCTTGATCGTAGGTCTTCAGAGAGCTCTTTTCTGCGAGGCATGGTTCACATCAGACAGTGCTTCTTGAAACCAGTAAACCCAAAACAGGTGTGTGTTTTTTAAGGGCAGGACAGCTGTCAGCAACACATCCAATATCATCACACTGATTGGAGTCGAGGTTGGCTCACTCCTGGCTCCAATTAGCTCTGGGAGAAGTCATTAAGCTAGGGCCTCACATACTTTTTCCTCCCTGCACTGTGAATGTTTACATGTTATGTGCAATTAAACCACGGCAACATCTAATGTTTGTGTAGTATTATGTTCAGCAGACTGTGTTCTTCTATTGTTGTGACTTAGATGACGTTCAGAGCACATTTTATGCCCAATTCATGCAAAAGTCCACGTAATCCCAAGGGATTCACATACTTTTTCTTGCAACTGTACGTTATTCATTCAGTCCATGCTGAAGTTCAAGCCATAATTCTCTCTATAAAAAAACAAAAAAAATAAAATTCAGCTGCTACAAAACCTGTAGAGGCTGACTTTTAATAAAAGGACACTCGCCTGTCCAGGGATCCAGCACCATCCTCACCTGGACTAGTTCTGCACTAGTCTTCAGGTTCCCGATGCCGGAATCTTTATTGCGGGCAGCAGATTGTGACAGCTTGCGGCTTCTCAGCTGGCTTCCTACTGCATATGCACAAGCACCGCTGTGCTTTGTGAATGGTCCCGAAGACCTGTGACATGTCCCAGAAAGCTGCAGGTGAAGGGAGTGGGGCTTGAACTTTTGTTCAGATTGCCTAGGTGATCTGAGCGGATGTAGGAGCAGGTACTTGTCAAAAACTACGTACCCCCCCACAAAAAAATATAAATCTTTCAAATATGACAGGGGTGGGGTAGGAGAACATAAAGCAGGACTTCCTCTTTTAGGTGAAGTTCTGCTTTCATTTCAAGTTCTAAAAAAAAACTTTTTATATATAGTTTTTTTTTTTTTTTTAAGTGTAATGTAAGCCATTAGGAAAAGTTTAAAACTCCTGTACAGTTTTCACCGCTTTCTGGAGCTCCGTTGCAGCTATGTAACCTCACATCCAGTCGTGATGACAATGATTTACCTGACAGGATGCAAAGGGAACTCTCTAAATGAAGCAGGGACAGAAATAAAAATGCTTTTCTTATTGTTGGGAAAGGACAGAACCCTTTTCAGATATGTATTTGTATGTGTGCCTGTGTTAGAGAGTTCACTTCACTTCCTGTTGGCTGAAACCACTGTCACTAGGACAGGAAGTGAGGGGAATTCTCTCAAACACAGTCCCCAAAAGCAATAAAAACAGGCAGGAGTTCTAATATTTCCCACATTATCTAAATTTAGAATAAATGATTTTGGCTTGGCATAGACTTAAAGTGTTACTAAACCCACAATAGTAAAATCAGTCTGTATATGCAGTAAAGCATGCTTGTTATACACACTGTGGACCCTAAGTGGTTAATTCTCTGCAATGTGTAAAAAGGCTGTTTGATCATGTCTTGTCTGATTCTCCCCTTTTCCAGTGTCCCCCTCATCTCCTGATAAGACATCATGTGGAGTCACTCTGCACATGCTCAGTTTGGTGTGTATTGCTAGAGAGGTTTTTCTTTTTCTTGCAAGGGTGCATGTGATCAGCACAGGGCCAGTCAGTGGTCAGGGGTTCTGCATCCTTTCTAGAGCAAAATTAAAACTCCCCCTACAAGCTTTAACATGTGCTCTGCTGGACACTGATATAAGTCACAAGACTGATCTAACTGCTGAAAAAGGTATTTAGCAGTTTATAGTTACTAAAATAATTGCATTTCCATGTTGTGTGCACTGTGGGAAACCAGATATAATGAATGCAGGGTCCTGGGTTTAGCAACACAATAACAAACTAAATGTAAATTCCCAAAGCACATACCAACTAGAAAACAATACAGTGGCAAAAAGGTAAAAGGAAAAAAGAAATGGAAGGGGTTATTAGGATTAATAAATGGTTAATTGAGAAAAGCATTGTCTCCACTGATCAGGTTTGCTCTAGCTCAGTAAGGATCCGACCATAAAACACATCTGTTACCTGTACTAACGAGGCTGCAGCAGTGGAACTTTATAGCAATTTAACAAATGTGCACTGAACATCAAACATAACCGATTGTTGCAATGATCATTCAAGCACAAGATTCTCTGAATGGATTTAACCTGACTGCTAGTCCTAGGTGTTATACGGAAAGTGGGAATATTGGGGGTGGGGGAAGGGGGTTATTAACTTTTATAAACACCCTAAATGTTTAAATTTGAACTGCATGCAAAATGCATATACACAGAAGGAATACAAATAAGGGAGTTGTTTTTTAAGCTGCCAAATTATTTATATTTCTGATCATCCAGTTCTGAGATTTACACAGCCCTGGCAACACATCATAGCCTGGTGAGTGACATGGTTTTTCAGTTACAGTGAAGCTGACCAAACACAAATAGATTTACTTTACTTAGTCTGCAGGCTGAATGAAAGGAATTCCAACAGATTCGTCCATCCGCACAAATGGATTGGATGGACGAATCCCTCCAGCTCGGCAGTTGTATTCTGACGGTTGTGAGCGCCAGCTGTCAGAAAACCTAAACAGTGCCTGCAGCTGATTGGCTGCAGGTGCTGTTTGAAAAACAATTTTCAACCCAGGTCCGTGCACAAAAATTCAATGAATAATTGACTGAGTGAGCCAGCAGGGCTGCCTAATGCATTCCTAACAGTGTGTTGTGATCTTCTGTGTTCTGGGCATTAGTCCCTGCGTGCATAGGACTCTAACAAGAGAAACGATCGGTACAGCATTCATTGCCATCCAGCCGCAACCAGACGTAGACTTCGAGCGGCTGCAGGCAGCAGATCTGCATGTTGTACCTGTGCCTCCCAGGTGGATGCACTTGAATGGCGCGATGCACACTGGGTAGCTAGATGCCCCCATGTGCAAGGGGCCTTAGGGTGCAAACATTAACCCCTTGATGCCGACGCAAATATGCGGTCTCACAGAACTAGGCTCTTTTGCGTGCGACCACATATTTGTGTATCTGTCTTTGTGCTGGGAACACATCACACGGCTCGCTCCCAGCACAAAGACTGGGGTGTCATGGAGATCCCAGGGTCCCATACAAATGACTGGAACCTGGAACGCCCGATTCCGGGTCACCTGATCGCTGTGATAGCCTGGGATTGACTTTCACAGTGATCAGTCACTGTGAAGCCTGCCCCCATGTTTTCTCTCTCTCTGAATGGAGGAGAGAGATACATTATATCTCCCTCTCGCCTTGCAGAAAAATAAATATTAATAACGATAGAAAAATAAATATTAAAAAATAAAGAAAAAATACCTAGATCTAGGTCAGTGTCATGGTTAGTGTTTGGGTCAAGATCAGAGTCAAAGGTTAGGACTTTTTTTTTCCTTCTTTAAATTAGTATCAGTGTCAGCTAGTGTCCCTGTGTTTTAGGTAGAACAAAAAAAAAAAAAATAAAAAAGCAAAATGCGCACTATTGTTTTTTTAACTGTACTACGGGTACAAACAACAAATGACAGACATATGTAGTATGGCTGCGATCATTAGGAGCTGGAGAATTTATCTTGGGTTGTTCTTTGGTGGTAGGTTATGGCAGTAACTAGAAACACAGCTAAATTTAAAAAAAAGATTTTGTTTATTTTTTACCATTTTGGGCTAGGATTCCTTTGATAATAATAAAAACAAATCAGGAGATATCCATTCCATTTACCATCAAATGAAAGCCCAATTTGTTCTGAAAAAAAAAACAAGGTATAATTCACCTGGATGTACAAAGTAGTTGTGATATTTATAGTTTTACTAACACATATCAAAGATGCAAAACTTTTCTTTGGCATTAAGATTTATTTTACCCTTAGGCGTGAAGTTAATATTAGATACTGTATGGGGAAATCATCTGACAGGATACAATGCTTTGCAATAATACGAATGTTGCTGAGAAGTTGACACATAATCAGCACAAGGTATAATCGGTTTATTTCAGTGGCACATTCAGAGAAATATGCTGGTATACTCCAATGCAGAACTGATTGCCGTTCACATAGGTACTGTATACAGCCAGCCATTCACTTGTACTGACAGCTGTACTGAGAATCTGTGGCTCCCCTCATCTAGGAAAGAGCCAGAGACTTCAAACTGGAGGACTTTGCAGCCTCTACACATCCGTGAGACCTAAACAGCACATTATAGAGTAGGCACGGTATAGCAGTATTCTGCAGAGACCTGCCTCAAATGCACTAACTGCTGGAAGCAAGTGGTAAGCATAATAATATGCTAGCTTACATATTTACCACATTTGAAAAAGGGTTTTTTTTTTTCGGTCCTAAACTTTATAATTAAAGCATTAACAAAAACAATGTATACTTTCTAAAGAAAAACTATAGTTTTCTTAATGCTTTTTAGATGTACACATAAAAGTTATACGTTAACCACTTGCCTTCCTGAGGATTTACCCCCATTCCTGACCAGGCCATTTTTTGCATTGCGGCACTGCGTTACTTTGACAATTGTGCGGTCATGCAATGCAGCACCCAAATTAAATGTATGTCCTTTTTTTTCCCACGAATAGAGCTTTCTTGCGGTGGTATTTGATCGCCTGTGTGGGTTTTATTTTGGGAGGAGGAGGAGGAGGAGGAGGAGAAGAAGAGCAAAAATTTTGAGAAAAACCCCCCACTATTTTTTACTTATTGCTATTAAACATATCCAGTAAAAAAAAAATGTAAAAATCACATTTCGTCATAAATTTAGACCAAAATGTATTCTGCTACGTCTTTGCTAAAATAAAAAAAAAAAATCCCAATTCGTGTAAATTAATTGGTTTACGTGAAAGTTATAGCATTTACAAATGGTGGTATATATACTGTGATTTCTTTTTTTTGCCTTCGTAGTAACGGCAGCGATCAGCAACTTGCGGGATTGCGGCGGGCATTCTGACAGCGGGGGGGAACTGACTGTGTCACTGACATCCCCAGTAACACCAATACAGTGATCAGTGCTAATAAACAGCACTTAGACTGTACTAATGACACTGGGCGGGAAGGGGTTAACATGTGGGGCACAGGGTTAACTGTATGCCGGTTTTACTGTGGTAAACTGTGTGCTGTTTTACGGTTTTCAAATGTAAGCACACTGCTTTGCATGGTTCTGCCATGCAGAACCATGCAAAGCAGTGTGTAGGAGCTGACGGGGGAGAGATCTGTATTGTTTACATACAGTGCTCTCCCGCCGTCTGTAATGCGCCTCAATCCCGGGTGCTGGTGAGTAATCACTGGCTGGGACCCGGTGATTGACAGCCGAGGCCGCAAATAGTGGCGCAGGTAGGGAGCATGCACAGCTCGCATGCGCCCCCTACCCTGAAATGCAAAATCACACACACCTATATATATATATACACACATATATACACACACACACAGACTTGATTTTGCACACCCCTGCGGTCCCGTAGCAGTATATCTGCTATTGAGCGGCGGGAAAGCGGTTAAATTTTGACTGCATTAGACCTCAGGCACAAAAGTGCATGAAGTTGTATAATGTAAATCGCAGAAGCTTTTTCATGCCTGGTTACACAGCTGCCACGTACAGCTAGTCAGAGAAATGAATGGCTGTATGCAGGTTTACACCGCTACTTGCGGTCTGTATCCAGGGGTGTATGGCTTTATACAAATAGCAGTGTAAACCTGGCATACAGTTATTCATTACTATAGTCGATTGTGCACCAGCTGTGTAACCCAGGATACTGGGATGCCGAAATATGCCTACAATATATGTTATATGGTCTTATGCACCCACGTGCATGAGGCATTAACGTTTTAAAACTTCTGTTTCTATGTGATAGCCTATTAAGAAAAAAAATGTAATAATGCAATTGCATGCTGTGAACCATTTGTACACCATTCATAGTCAGACTTTTCATCATCCCACCTAAACCAGCTATTGATTGCAGATAAAATGATTCTACGTGATCCCGAGTTACTGTGATGGATAGCTTGAACTTCTATTAGCTTTGATACATACACGATTTTAATCTATTTTTAATTTGGTAAAAAATGTACCACATATTGCAAGAAGATATGACAAAGGTCTGAAAATGGATACATGCCCTGGACTCTGGAGTTGTCAGGTTGCTCAGAAAGACAGATAAAATGGTACATGCCATGCCTTTGGCTTGTTCATTCTCCTTTACTACTTTATTCTTATAAAACAGGAGCAAAAGAACAAGTACAAAATATTCCAGCTAAGGTCAGTCCTTTAAACAATACATAGAACATGGGAACAAAATATCTGTTTATTCTTCTGTGGCCACTGAACATGACAAAAGTTGCTATGACATCCAGCAGCAGTTATGAGTCACTGGTAAAAGGAAGATGTAGCCTTTTATTCTAGGAAATTAATCGACTGGAGCAAATATGTACATTTGCATGAACTAGAAATATCTTAGCGTTTAAAGGAACATGCCATAGTAGAGTATGGAAGCTTCAATTGTTAACACATTTCTAGGGCTGTCATTCTGTATATTGCTTTTATATTTAAAGGGTACATCAAGTCAAAAAATGTTTTCTAATTTTGGACAGAGTGGGGAAGGAGTAGAACTGTTGGGTTTATACGCTTATCTAGGGCTCCTTTAGAGAGCGTTTACTCGCTTCCCGTCAAGCTGACCACATTTTACAGGACAGGAAATTAGGGTAACTCACAAACAAAAATAAAAATGTTTTTATTTTGTAGAAGAGGGGAAGGCTAGATCTCCTTTTTAGATGTATTTTTCTGTCTCTGGCCCTGCTACAGTTTTATCCTCCCTTCCTGTCTGGTAAAATGTGGTCAACAGGACAGGACACAAGGCTAAACCCCCCAGAGATATCATTAAAAACCCTACAGGAGTTCAAATCCTTCTCCACTCTATGTAAAACTAGAAAATGTTTTTGACTTGACATACCCTATAAAGCCTTTGTCATGGAGTAGAAATTGCTGCATATATGAGGTGTTGGGTATAATACCAGCAGCTTTCCAAACCTTCTTGCCAAGGCTGAACGTCAGGCTATTCTAAAAAGGCAAAGCTATTACCCTTCTGAGTAATAGCAGAGCTTGCAGCTCAGCCCCATCACCACACATTCCTACTAGCCTGCCTCCATTATAGGCAGCCTCACTAGTCAATAGGAATGTATAGAAGGTAGGAACATAGGGCATTCGTCAGCATTTCCTGAAGCCTGAGGGTCAGTTTTAACAGAATTTGAAGGCTGCTATACCTATGTAAGCAGTTCTGCCTTCTTTCCCTCAATGTCTCTTAATTAAAGTCAGCAATTTCATGGTTAGCATACTTGTTCTTTAGGTCAGTGGTTGACCATGTAGTGATGCAAAGGTAAGGATGACAGCTTCAAAAGGTCAAACTTTCAAACACAAGCCAGTTCTGGCAATTCCTAAAGATTCCTTTTAACATTCAGGGCTCCGTCACACTTTATGTTCTGTTCCATTGGGTTTAGGGGGCTGGATAATTTAGAATGGGTTACCAACAAATAGCAATGAATGAAAAAATGCCCCCTGGGACATTGCCAGAGAGTTGTGGTGCACTACAACAGGGATTCTTTGCCACCAACTGTAGATGTGAATACCAGCCTTACGTTTTTTTTGGACACAGAAAATACATAAAGGGACAGTCCATCTAAAAGTGACATTTCCATTGCAGGAGTACTCTTGTGTGCTAAGTCGCATATTCAGTTCTGATATGTCTTATGGTGGCCATACACACTTCAGTTTTTTTTTTTGTTTTTTTTTTTAACAGATTGATGTTGAAATGATAGAATAGACATAACTTCCCTTTCGAGTTGATCGGGCAGGGCAAAAAATGATTTGCATCAATTGGCAGAACTTACACAATATGATCATATTCATGAACAAAGAAGCTATCAAATTATATGGTGGAAACAGAGAAGTTATGATTGTATCTTAACTAATGATTGTACATCTTAATTATTGTTTGAACTCAACTTCCCTGTGTGTAGCATATCGATTGAATGGGTCGCTGACTATAGATCAACTATTCAGATCAGAAAAGAAAATCAATTAGCAAAGAGTGTATAGCCACCATTAAGGACTCCATTTGTGAGATCTCTTGCCAAAGTTTACATTTATGTTGTTAACCATCCTGGTGTTTTTGTATATCCTGCCAATGTGGGATGTTGCCTCTCCAAAATCCAGGACATAATAAAATCCTAACCCAACAGGAAGAGTGTGGTGACTATGTTATGGCTGTAGCAGGTGTGCAGAACCAGAACTCAAACTCTGAAATTTCACAAACAGAGACCCTAAGAGGAAAAAAAAATAAAAAAAAACCCCAACACATTAGGTGCTTTAACTCGCCATCATCTGCCAAAAACTGAAGTACCATTTTTTGAGAGGAAGGACCCATTAGGCATTTGCTGTGTTTTTTTATATATAAAGATATTATTAAATATTACTAAAGAAACAGGAGCAGCCACAAAACATGAGTAGGAGCGAGGATAAATACAAACATCTTATCAAATTGATGTAACTTCTATAAAAAAATATAAAAAAAAAAACCTGCTAAAATGTCACAATGACATGAAATGCCAAATATAATTGACCAAAACTTGTTTTTTTCCACATGATTTGAAATCAGCACTGACGCAAACAATTTCAACTTAATCTCAAGAGGTTTGTTTTTCTTGCCAAGTAATCCAGTTTCCAAAATGGATATTTTTAGGATTCACAAAAAATCATAGGAATCATTTGGCTTGAAATAATATGTAAATATCATGGATTCATAGGGGCTTTCATCAAGAATGCAAAAACACAACATTAATGAATCCTATGGTGAACAGAATGGCTATTCCCTTATTGACTATTGCTTTATTCTTCAATAACCTTGGAGCTGTTCATAGTTGTATGCTGCAGTACTATAGATCTGGATTCCTGCTGAATGCATTGTTTTTTTTTAAATTCAGGGCCTAAACTCACTGGAAAAGTCAAGTCTCCAACCCTTACAGTTGTCCAACAAATTAAATGCTCACAATATTCTAGATAGGCTAGGCCAGTGGTGGGCAACCTTTTTTTTTCAACTGAGCCAAATCTCGCCAAAACCATGATTGAAATTTATTTTGAGAGCCACATTTTTAAAACTGAAAATACATCTCCCATATAGTAATTCATCCCCCATATAGTAATTCATCCCCCATATAGTAATTCATCCCCCGTATAGTAATTCATCCCCCGTATAGTAATTCATCCCCCGTATAGTAATTCATCCCCCGTATAGTAATTCATCCCCCGTATAGTATTTCATCCCCCGTATAGTATTTCATCCCCCGTATAGTATTTCATCCCCCATATAGTATTTCATCCCTCATAGTATTTCATCCCTCATATAGTATTTCATCCCCCCATATAGTATTTCATCCCCCCACATAGTATTTCATCCCCCATATAGTATTTCATCCCCCCATATAGTATTTCATCCCCCCATATAGTATTTCATCCCTCATATAGTATTTCATCCCTCATATAGTATTTCATCCCTCCATATAGTATTTCATCCCCCCATATAGTATTTCATCCCTCATATAGTATTTCATCCCCCCTATAGTATTTCATCCCTCATATAGTAATTCATCCCTCATATAGTATTTCATCCCTCATATAGTATTTCATCCCTCCATATAGTATTTCATCCCTCCATATAGTATTTCATCCCTCATATAGTATTTCATCCCCCACAGTACTATTCCCCCCCCCTTCTAGTAAGCCAAGTCCCCCGTGTCAATTCACTTACCTTTGCTCCGCGCGTTCCTCTCGCTGTCTTCCCGCGCCGTTCGGGTCTTCAGGGCGGACTGTGAGAGGAGCCTAGCTCCCCTCCCCTCACGTTCGGCACGCTGCCCCGCCTACACACATCCTGACAGCCACATCCGCGGGCCGGATTAAAAGGTCCGCGCGGACTTTTGGGGCGGCCAACCGAGAGGAGGCAGGGGAGCGGCCGACCGAGAGGAGGGAGGGGAGCAGGCGCCCGGCACACAGAAGAGCCGCATTAGAGTGGGTAAAGAGCCGCATGTGGCTTGCGAGCCGCGGCTTGCCGACCACTGGGCTAGGCAGCTTTTTTATCCTCACCTCAGAGCCGGTGGTACAAAAGCTTTTGTGCACACATGGCTGACATTCTACGATGGAGATTAATGTACATCCCATCTCATTGAAAGACTGCAAGGAGAGCATCAGAAACACATATCTGCCTGGTGATTGAAGGATTATACAAGTCAACATAAGGGGAAACTGATCACAAGGTCTAAATCACCCTCTAAAATTTTAAGGAAAATTCATATGGGACCATGAAAATCTGATATACAAAAAAGGTGACAGTTAAAGGCTGTGTGTATACCCATAAAAGGGTGTATAAATACCAAACAAGAATGCAATGCAGGTGACTCATGTGTGAACAACATTAAAAAAGTAAGGTAGCAAGTTTGTGGCTCCAGTGTTCTAAAAAGCTGTACCCATGGCTATATAAGGTTTACAATGAATAATGGTTTCAGGACAAGTCAGCCTAGGAAGGGTTTGCAGATGTTATCCTTGGATAAACGGTCGCTTCTCCAGAGCGCTGTTGAACTTTCCACTAAATCTTTAAAACCTTTGTTTTAGACTTGGATAGAATAGGAAACACCGTTTTTTTTTTTAGTCTGAGTGGGGAATTTTGCCTTCACTTCCTATCCAAAAATACCAGCAAATGAGAGGCAATCTCCACAGGAGAAATCCCATTAGACAGATGTCCCCATTGGATTACTGCCCCTTCAACCCTTGTTTTGGTGACAACTGCAAAATGTTTGAATTAATCCAAATTCACAAAATAAAAGTACTGTAAAGATTGTGGTTGTACTAGAGAATGGTTGCCTATATAAATCAATTTATATCCAGCTGTAGGAATATCGAAAGGAGATTGTGCACTCAAATCTTGTATTTTGTAAAAGAGAAAGTTTATGTAGTTGTGTGCTAATGCGAAAAGTTGATTTTGTGTATAGTTTGCAATTACATACAGTTGTGTTCAAAATAATAGCAGTGTGTTGAAAAAAGTGAATAAAGCTCAAAATCCTTTTAATAGCTTTTATTTCCATACACACAAATGCATTGGGAACACTACACATTCTATTCCAAATCAAAACATGAAGAAAAATATATCAAATTTGTGTTGTTCCTCTAAACAAATTGAAGAAAAGTGAATATTAGACTGTTCAAAAAAATAGCAGTGTTTGTATTCTTCTTTACAAACTCAAACATTCACTATATCAACTGAAAAATGTTTGAAGATTTTGCTTTCCTTTGAATCACTTAAATTAATATTTAGTTGTATAAGCACTGTTTCTGAGAACTGCTGTACATCTGTGTTGCATGGAGTCACCCAACTTCTGGCACCTGTGAACAGGTATTCCAGCCCAGGATGATTGGACTACATTCCACAGTTCTTCTCTATTTCTTGGTTTTGCCTCAGAAACTGCATTTTTTTATGTCACCCCACAAGTTTTCTATTGGATTAAGATCCAGGGATTGGGCTGGCCACTCCATAACATCAATCTTGTTGGTCTGGAACCAAGATGTTGCACGTTTACTGGTGTGTTTGGGGTCGTTGTCTTGTTGGATTACCCATTTCAAGGGCATTTCCTCTTCAGCATAAGGCAGCATGACCTCTCCAAGTATTCTGATGTATTCAAACTGATCCATGATCCCTGGTATGCGATAAATAGGCCCAACACTGTAGTATGAGAAACATCCCCATATCATGATGCTTGCGCAACCATGCTTCATTGTCTTCACAGTGTACTGTGGCTTGAATTCAGTGTTTGGGGGTCGTCTGACAAACTGTCTCCGGCCACTAGACCCAAAAAGAACAATCTTACTTTCATCAGTCCACAAAATGTTGCGCCATTTCTCTTTAGGCCAGTCAATGTGCTCTTTGGCAAATTGTAACCTCTTCAGCATGTCTTTTGTACAACAGTGGGACTTTGCGGGGGCTTCTTGCAGATAGCTTGGCTTCACATAGGCGTCTTCTAATTGTAACAGTACTCTCAGGTAACTTTAGACCTTCTTTGATCTTCCTGGAGCTGATTGTTGGCTGAGTCCTTGCCATTTTGGCTATTCTTCTATCCATTCGAATGGTAGTTTTTTGCTTTCTTCCACGTCTTTCAGGTTTTGGTTGCCATTTTAAAGCATTTGCGATCATTTTAGCTGAGCAGCCTATCATTTTCTGCACTTCTTTATATGTTTTCCCCTCTCCAATCAATTTTTTAATCAAGGTACGCTGTTCTTCTGAACAATGTCTGGAACGACCCATTTTCCTCAGAATTTCAGAGAAAAGCACTGTAACCAGCATGTACAACATTTGCTGCCTTCCTTCCTTAAATAAGGGCAAGAATTGCCACCTGTTTTTCAAATGAATGACCTCACTAATAGAACTCCACACTGCTATTATTTTGAACATGCCCCTTTCAATTAGTGATTCAATTACACAGAATCAGCAGCATGCATGTCATGACTGTTGGGTCTGTTGGATTTCTATTACTCTACTACACCTGCTAGTAAATTATTTGCCATGTAGAAATATCATTTCTACCAAAAACAGTGATTGATCAGGTTAGTGATGTCTGACTGCTATTATTTTGAACACAACTGTATATACTGTATATGAAATGGCCATATTTGCTCAATAAATATGCAGGTTCTGCTTCCTGCTTTGCAGTTCTGCATAAGGGTTGAGTTTTACGGCTTCTAACAATGCAAGTCTTTGAATGAGCCAGCTGATTGAAAGAACCACACAGCCTATCTGGAGGATACCTAATCTCAGTTAAGAAGGGAGGCAGAAACATTTCCTCATGAATATTTACTTCCTCTGCTGGCTTTTTTTTTTTTTTCAAATCTCCAATTTAAAGTGTTTGTAGAGGCTAACTAGAAATATATATATATCTACAGTCAGGTCCATAAATATTGGGACATCGACACAATTCTAACATTTTTGGCTCTATACACCACCACAATGGATTTGAAATGAAACAAACAAGATGTGCTTTAACTCCAGACTATCAGCTTTTATTTGAGGGTATTTACATCCAAATCAGGTGAACGGTGTAGGAATTACAACAGTTTGCATATGTGTCTCCCACTTGTTAAGGGACCAAAAGTAATGGGACAGAATAATAATAAATCAAACTTTCACTTTTTAATACTTGGTTGCAAATCCTTTGCAGTCAATTACAGCCTGAAGTGTGGAACGCATAGACATCACCAGACGCTGGGTTTCATCCCTGGTGATGCTCTGCCAGGCCTCTACTGCAACTGTCTTCAGTTCCTGCTTGTTCTTGGGGCATTTTCCCTTCAGTTTTGTCTTCAGCAAGTGAAATGCATGCTCAATCGGATTCAGGTCAGGTGATTGACTTGGCCATTGCATAACATTCCACTTCTTTCCCTTAAAAACTCTTTGGTTGCTTTTGCAGTATGCTTTGGGTCATTGTCCATCTGCACTGTGAAGCGGCGTCCAATGAGTTCTGAAGCATTTGGCTGAATATGAGCAGATAATATTGCCCGAAACACTTCAGAATTCATCCTGCTGCTTTTGTCAGCAGTCACATCATCAATAAATACAAGAGAACCAGTTCCATTGGCAGCCATACATGCCCACGCCATGACACTACCACCACCATGCTTCACTGATGAGGTGGTATGCTTAGGATCATGAGCAGTTCCTTTCCTTCTCCATACTCTTCTCTTCCCATCACTCTGGTACAAGTTGATCTTTGTCTCATCTGTCCATAGGATGTTGTTCCAGAACTGTGAAGACTTTTTTAGATGTCATTTGGCAAACTCTAATCTGGCCTTCCTGTTTTTGAGGCTCACCAATGGTTTACATCTTGTGGTGAACCCTCTGTATTCACTCTGGTGAAGTCTTCTCTTGATTGTTGACTTTGACACACATACACCTACCTCCTGGAGAGTGTTCTTGATCTGGCCAACTGTTGTGAAGGGTGTTTTCTTCACCAGGGAAAGAATTCTTCGGTCATCCACCACAGTTGTATTCCGTGGTCTTCCGGGTCTTTTGGTGTTGCTGAGCTCACCGGAGCGTTCCTTCTTTTTAAGAATGTTCCAAACAGTTGTTTTGGCCACGCCTAATGTTTTTGCTATCTCTCTGATGGGTTTGTTTGTTTTTTTCAGCCTAATGATGGCTTGCTTCACTGATAGTGACAGCTCTTTGGATCTCATCTTGAGAGTTGACAGCAACAGATTCCAAATGCAAATTGCACACTTGAAATGAACTCTGGACCTTTTATCTGCTCATTGTAATTGGGATAATGAAGGAATAACACACACCTGGCCATGGAACAGCTGAGAAGCCAATTGTCCCATTACTTTTGGTCCCTTAACAAGTGGGAGGCACATATGCAAACTGTTGTAATTCCTACACCGTTCACCTGATTTGGATATAAATACCCTTAAATTAAAGGTGACAGTCTGCAATTAAAGCACATCTTGTTTGTTTCATTTCAAATCCATTGTGGTGGTGTATAGAGCCAAAAATGTTAGAATTGTGTCGATGTCCCAATATTTAAGGACCTGACTCCATCTATCTATATATATACGCATATCTATATCTATCTATATCTATGTACTCTTTTTTATTTTTCTTTTTAAATCTGCTCCAGCCCAGTCAGTTCCAGCTCCCCTGTGTAAGGGATTGCTCAAAAACTAAAAAAAAAACTAAAAAAAAAAAAATGGGTAGGGTAGAAGGGAACATTTCCAGAATAGATATAGTTAACCTCATCTTCCACTGTAATTAAATATCATGAAGGTGCAAGCCTGTAAAAATGTGAATGTGATAAGAATTATGTTAAAGGAAACCCTGACCAAAAAAAACCCATCTACTATCCTTTAAAGTGCAATATCAAAACAGAAACAAATGTTGCCATAGCGAACCCTTTCTGTAAATGCTTGTTGCTTGGCTGTCAAGAGTCTCTTGCAGGTCCCTAAACAGGAACATGTATGCTGAAAAGCATTTAGGCCTTTCTATATCCAATTTGCTAAAAATCCCTGAAATAACCAACCGGGAGCAATTTTTTTTCCCCCTTAGCAAAAGTGGAGTGTTGAACTCGGATGGTGCTGCGAGTGTTGTCACCTTAAATAAGTGATTAAGATCTTACAAATGCTTTCCCCAATCATTAGCACTTCTTAAAGTTTGCTGAAAGCCTGCTGAAGCCTAACAGCTCTTTTTGAAGCATAAAGTAAATTTATGGTTAGTCAGGGATGTTAAACTGGCATATGCAGATGTCTCTGGCTGGCTGCAATTCATTTATATTACCAGTTTAAATACTCTACACTAACAACCAGTTGACTTTTACAGGTACGGTTTGTTCTAAGAGCTCAAGGGTTACAATAAAAAGGACTGGTGAATCCAAGCAGCCTCAGAGGATGGTTTGTAGTATTTTAAAGAGGATGAAGTACGCCACATTATCTCATTGCTTTCGGTTTATAATAAAATGCCGTAATCGTGACAACATGCCATCCTGGAAGCCTGCTTTAAAAAGTATACAATATATTATCCCAGGATAGATATTTAAATGTCTCTTGAGAGATGCATCAGGTCAGTAAGCATTAGTGGGATAATTTTGATACTATCGCTATCCTGAGCATTCTGAATTGATGTAGTGCAGGAGTTCCTGCATAATATAAGGAATGAAACTCAACCACTGTACATGACCAAGTCCGTAACATCCATTTTCTGTAATTAATTATATATGTCTCCATGACTGCCCAGTAAATTGACAGCCATAATGTATCCAAAATCTAGAGCTATAAAATGGGATGCATTCAGTGCCCTGTTTTGATTGTTAGCTCTGCTGTATTTTACTCACAGCTGGTATGAGTATCGCCACTGATACATCCTACGTTTGGTAAACTTCTGTACCTTGAACACACACTTACTTTCCATTAAAATGTATCAGTCTTAGGCATGTTCTCCCTATATACTATACGTAAAAAAAAAATCTGAAAGCCAGCTGTCACCCAACATACAGTACTGGTTCTGTCCTGTTATTTTTATCTACACAGCCTAATCTGATTAGATATTAATCTCTATAAAATACAAAAGTAGTTAAAACCACAATTTTATTTCTCTGGAGCAGTGTTCAGGCCTGGATATATGTCTTTTTTCTGTGATTTTCATTTCTGCAATTAACTTAGTTTCTGTAATTCTATTTTATACAGACAAATGATATTGTGTTCCACTTGGTCCATAAATCATCTCCATGTTGAACATTACCATTTGTCTTTGTACCATTTGCAATTTGTAAATATCTCTGTGTGCAGAACAAAAGTGCAATCCATATCTCAGTGGCTATATTAAGACACCGGAATGTCAAATGACAGGCCAAAATCTCTTTTCTAGTTCTTTCGCAAAATCAGCATTAGTCCTGGCAGAGAAAAGTTGATGCGGGCATGGCCACTTTCCAAGCTTCGGTAACATTGTTCTACTGTATAGATATTAGATATTAGATTTCCCATGTACTAAAACCTACTCTTTTTAATATAAAAACTCTCAAATGAAAGTCATAAATTACAAGCATTACCCAACACAAAAAAGTAAACATACACAATGAGAGTGTCGGTTTCTATACAATCGAAGAACTTATTTTTGTAATTGAAATGTCATAGTTGTATTTATAAATTGCATTATTTTCCAAAAACAGAATGGCAAACAGCACAGTCCAATAACAGCAATAAATAATATGAAGCACCGTATTAACAAAAAAAAGGTTTAACTAACAAGCTCGAAAAAAAAAAAAAAATGTATATTATAATATATATATATATATATATATATATATATATATATATATATACACACACACACACACATATACATACATATATATATATACATACATATATATACACACACATACATATATACAGTGGGGATCGAAAGTTTGGGCACCCCAGCTAAAAATTTGTATTAATGTGCATAAAGAAGCCAAGGAAAGATGGAAAAATCTCCAAAAGGCATCAAATTACAGATTAGACATTCTTATAATATATCAACAAAAGTTAGATTTTATTTCCATCATTTACACTTTCAAAATAACAGAAAACAAAAAAATGGCGTCTGCAAAAGTTTGGCCACCCTGCAGAATTTATAGCATGCACTGCCCCCTTTGCAAAGCTGAGACCTGCCAGTGTCATGGATTGTTCTCAATCATCATCTGGGAAGACCAGGTGATGTCAATCTCAAAGGTTTTAAATGCCCAGACTCATCTGACCTTGCCCCAACAATCAGCACCATGGGTTCTTCTAAGCAGTTGTCTAGAAAACTGAAACTGAAAATAGTTGACGCTCACAAAGCTGGAGAAGGCTATAAGAAGATAGCAAAGCGTTTTCAGATGTCAATATCCTCTGTTCGGAATGTAATTAAGAAATGGCAGTCATCAGGAACAGTGGAAGTTAAAGCAAGATCTGGAAGACCAAGAAAAATAGACAGAACAGCTCGCAGGATTGTGAGAAAAACAATTCAAAAGCCACGTTTGACTGCGCGATCCCTCCAGAAAGATCTGGCAGACACTGGAGTTGTGGTACACTATTCCACTATAAAGAGATACTTGTACAAATATGGTCTTCATGGAAGAGTCATCAGAAGAAAACCTCTTCTACGTCCTCACCACAAAAAACATGGTTTGAACTTTGCAAATGAACATATAGACAAGCCTGATGCATTTTAGAAACAAGTTCTGTGGACCGATGAGGTTAAAATTGAACTTTTTGGCCGGAATGAGCAAAGGTACGTTTGGAGAAGAAGGGGCACAGAATTTAATGAAAAGAACCTCTGTCCAACTGTTAAGCATGGGGTTGGATCAATCATGCTTTGGGGTTGTGTTGCAGCCAGTGGCACAGGGAACATCTCACGAGTAGAAGGAAAAATGGATTTAATAAAATTTCAGCAAATTTTGGATGGTAACTTGATGCCATCTGTGAAAAAGCTGAAGTTAAAGAGAGGATGGCTTCTACAAATGGATAATGATCCTAAACACACCTCGAAATCCACGGGGGATTACATCAAGAGGCGTAAACTGAAGGTTTTGCCATGGCCTTCACAATCTCTTGACCTCAACATAATTGAAAATCTATGGATAGACCTTAAAAGAGCAGTGCGTGACAGACAGCCCAGAAATCGCAAAGAACTGGAAGACTTTTGTAAGGAAGAATGGGCAAAGATACCTCAAACAAGAATTGAAAGACTCTTGGCTGGCTACAAAAAGCGTTTACAAGCTGTGATACTTGCCAAAGGGGGCAGTACAAGATATTAACTCTGCAGGGTGCCCAAACTTTTGCAGACGCCATTTTTTTGTTTTCTGTTATTTTGAAAGTGTAAATGATGGAAATAAAATCTAACTTTTGTTGACATATTATAAGAATGTCTAATCTGTAATTTGATGCCTTTTGGAGATTTTTCCATCTTTCCTTGGCTTCTTTATGCACATTAATACAAATTTTTAGCTGGGGTGCTCAAACTTTCGATCCCCACTGTACATACATACATACACACACACACACACATACATATATACATACATACATACACACACACACACACACACACACACACACACACATACATACACACAAGTTTTACCAAGTTGAGATGATCCCGAGGCTCCCTTCTCAATAGGTTAGTGCGTGTAAAGAAACTGTACCAGAGGCATAGGCTATATTTCATTATTTATTACATGTACTTATATAGTGCTGTCAATTTATGCAGCATTTTACATATATATTGTACATTCACATCAGTCCCTAACCCTCAAGGGGCGTACAATCTAAGGTTTCATTCACACATACACATAATAGGGCCAATTTAGACAGGATCCAATTAACCTACCAGCATGTCTTTGGAGTGTGGGAGAAAACCAGAGTATCCAGAGGAAACCCACGCAGGCACACGGAGAACTCCAGGCAGGTGATACCCTGGTTGGGATTCAAACCAACTACCCTAGTACTGCCAGGCGGAAGTGCTAACCATTTATTCAGACACAAAGCCCTTTAAAATTTCCATAGCTGGTATGACATGTCAGTTTAGATATATTTATTTGTGCATTTACAGTATCTCACAGAAATGAGTACACCCCTCACATTTCTGTAAATATTTTATATCTTTTCATGTGACAACACTGAAGAAATTTCACTTTTCTACAATGTAAAGTAGTGAGTGTACAGCTTGCATAACGGTGTAAATTTACTGTCCCCTCAAAATAACTCAACACACAGCCATTAATGTCTAACCGCTGGCAACATTAGTTTCAAAATCTTAACATACTTTGAAGGAAGCCTCAAGTTTTTCTGGGTGGATGTCCACTTCAGTATAAGTTTCCAGCATATCAATGTTAAATTATCCTTTCACAATCTCCATATTGTGTAGGGTCATCATAGCTATGTTGTCCTATTGCAACTTCCCCATTAAACCCAAAAGCAAACATCTATTATGTTGCAGCTTACCAATTCTAATTCTAGGATGTGAGGGCTGTCTTGGTTTTCATTTTGAGACTTTCTTTTATCTATTTTCATTTGGTGTTTTGGCTAGAAAGTGTTTTAAAAGAGCAAGCCCACATGCTCATGCATCAGTTACAGGGATGAGACAAACCATTCAGCAGTGGCAGGGGTGCTTACAATGATAAGCTTTTTTTATTCATGTAAAAACTTTATCCTAAAAAGGAAAAAAACAGTTTTTTTGCAATGGATTATAAAGTGTTAGATGGAGTTTGACTTCAGTTTGTTAGTGTATTTAAATCAAATGAGTCCCCTGTGCAACTTCATCAAGAGTGAAGGCACACCAATACAGATGTGTTATTGGCCAGAACACCTGGTGAAAACAGCAAAAAAATAAAACTAATTTAGCCACCACATCGAACGACTGGTCAGCTGCAATATATTACATTTTTGGTTCTGGGTTTAATACAGCTTTAACTGTCATCACAGGTTCACTGACAATTAACAGTATGTATACCAAAAGGACTGTCAAGGTGAGTCTCTGTACTCATTAAGAAAAGAAAAACCTGCCTACCAACCTAGTCTGTATTTATAGACACTATACGGTCTTTTGTGACAACAGATGTATATCATGGATTATTAGCATTAATAAAGCAAAGGTCCATCATGATGTGTAGTGTACAAAGTTATCAAAATAAGCAACAAAAAAAGCATTAGCCATGCTTTTCAAATACTTGAGGGTCTACAGCTCAAGTGAAACTTCCATGAAGTTAAATATCCCAGGGCTCTCTGCATAAGAGAATTACCATTTGATTTATGGTACAAATCTGCATGCTGAAGGCATCGCTTAGATTTTTTTTAATACATTCATGTAAAGTCTGGGGAGATCCTGACTTGGGATCAACCCAGCATCCTGACCGGCAGCTGGTTTGGCTTCTCAGCATGCTGCCGAAAGCCTGAGCCAGCTGCTACCGCCCCACCCCAGTACTCCAATGAATGCTGGAGGGACACAACAGAGAGCAGGTGACTGACAGTCACAGGCTCTCTGCTCATGGAAGACCTAAAAACAGGCCAATCAGAATGCTTGGTTTCTCAGTCTTAGAAGCGGCAGGGGATCAGATGCAGCAGAAGACCCATGTTGCAACTAGGTACATTTTCTTTATTCCCAAACTTCTCTTTTTAACATTCTGTCAACCACACGATACAAGTGTGTGGTGGCATGGAGCATGGGCCTTAATACCTACATGCAGCACATATACATCCATGGCAGCCTAGGTTTCTGTACTGAAAACACTCTCTCCCAGTCTGTTTATGATCAGGAGCTGGAGGAATGGGTTCCTGATCCTGTGACCACTGTGACAGCCAATCACAGTGATTACATGATGAGGAAGACCATCCAGCCTCCCGGCGTTAAGACCCAGTTAAAGGCTTGTCAGGTAGAGGCAGGAAGAAGTTAAAACACAGTGCTGAAAATGATCAAAACATACTAGAAATCCCAAAGTGCCAAGCTTATAACAACTTTGCAACTTGATATAGATATATCAGGTCCATTTAATGCCCAGACCTTGAAAGATCAACTATGCCGTGTATAAAAAGTTGACTCTGCTGTTTCAGTAGACCTTGATATCCCCATGAGTCTACAGCCCAATCAATTCAAATTATTTTCTAGAATTCATTACCCTACTTTCCAAACTTTCTGTCAGCACATATCCTATTGTGGAATAAGAGAAAAAAGGTTCTTATTTGCAGAACCAATTCTAAGAAATGTCATTTTTATTTTCTTTGAGCTGACAATTCTATTAAGGTTCTGGTTTATTTTGAATTTCAGTGCTCCCTCTGAGCAGTATTTTCCACTTCAATTTACCAACAGGCAAGCTATATATTCTTTTGCCTTATCTAGTATTTCTTCAAACTGATATAGAAACAGTGCACTGGCCTCCCAGGATACATTCCTATTTCCTCCAAAAATCACACACAGTCACTGAAAAGAACATAAAATGTTGTTGAGGAGTATAACCAAAACACGAGGGTTCAGCAAATCGTATGCTTACTCCACAGCAAAACTCCCGTGTCAGACATCAGTTGTTCTGAAACCTCTGGAAGTCATTCTTCAGATTTAGCTCTCATTACTGTTTAGATGCTTGAAATGGAAACCATTACAAAGAAATAACCACACTTCAGAGATCAACACTTTCCCAAGTTAATAATCATTTTAGCCATGATTTGTACATTTCAAACAAAGCCTTGTTCTATAATTGATGTATAATAACTGGATCATGAGGGAAATAATGAACCTTTAAATTCGTTACCACAACAGGATATCCTTGAAATAATTTGTATATGGGTTATGACCGTTACTACTGTGATGCTTTGATGAGATAGTCCTAGAAATCAACAGCACAGCTGCGGTTCACGTATGTGAAAACAGGAAAACTGTAATAAGCACAGGGATGTAAGCTTTACGGCTTCTTCATGCTGGGTTTATAAAAAGCAGACCGGTTTTGGAATGGTTCTAAAGCAAAAATTTACATTTTTATATTTGAATAATAATATAGAACTAGCAAAAGTGTTCCCATTCCAGAATAGGCAAGGTTGGGGTAAGGAAAGTATAGGGGAGGGGGGTTGTAAACAGAGAGGTTAGAGCAAGGGTGGCTGAAATTCAGGGGTATTAGGTCTCAAAGGAGGAAAGGTGGACTCATTTATAGAGTGCCACACCAGTTTTTGTGACCCATTCCTTGGTAGATCGGTGTCTTTGTACACTGGGGCTACAGCACCGGTGTTTTATTTCTGCCACGTCCCTTCCTGTGGCCAACCGTAAGTGACGGGTATCACACTTCTGGTTTACCTCTGGCAAGGCTTGCATTCCAGTGGCCATGGACACATACAGCAATCAGACACACTTGTATGTACAGGATATTCCGGTGCAAGTGATTACTACTGCAACATGCTAATGAGGGAGTGCAGCGAGTTCCTGTTTTGGCCTGCAGTTTGTTCTAGACATGTGATATATGGACATAGGTGTGCATGCAGTGTTATACATTGGCATTTGACCCTTGACCTTTGCTTCGGTCTACATCCCTTCCTGTGGGACAATTGTGAGGCCTTTATGGTTGGCCAATTTGATTGGTATGTGTGTATATATATTTAGGTATCACAAATGCAACAACTCCTCCTGCACTCAGAGAACTAGATCCATAGGGGACCGATGGACCAGTACTCTTGAAGAGTATGGAGATTCGTCCAGGACCGATCAAAGGCTGTGCAGCTCAAACGAAAAGCTGGGGAAGCACGATACAAACTGTGGTGAAGAACAAAAGACAGAGCGCACCAGCCCTGTGCATTACCTCAGTAAACAGTTAATAGATTTATTGATTTAGGAGATATAGTCCCAAACATAGTAGTAAAACAAGCATGTAAAGTCCAAAGTTGAACCACACGATAAGGAGACACGTGCATATCCCATCAGAAGCAGAGATTCTCAGAGTGACACTGAAGCGTTTGGAAGGGTAGCTCTGATGAAGGGATCCCCCTTCAAAACGCGTCGTCACTCTGAAAATCTCCCCTTCTGATGGGATACGCACGTTGTCTCCTTATTGTGTGGTTCAACTTTGGACTTTACATGCTTGTTTTACTACTATGTGAGTATGTCTCCTAAATCAATAAATCCATTAACTGTTTACTGAGGTAATGCGCAAGGCTGGTGCGCTCTGTCTTATATATTTAGGTATGGCAAGTGTTGGCCAGTGTAGCTCTGAGGAAGGTGGTGCGCCCCCGAAATATGTCCGCTCGCCAGCATAGCGGGGTTGCTTGTTGGGACACGCGGTTCCTACGTCTTGTATTATCTCGTGGTCCTAATCCATGTCTTCTACTTTTGTGAGTGCTCATTTGTTGTGACACTTGTCTTTAACAAATCTCAGGCAATGAACTAGATGCTTGCGCCATCCTGTTTGTTCTTTTTGTAGTTGCTACCTTGACTATATCTGTTGCACTTGTATGTAATAACACAAAATAGGTAAAAAGTTCATCAGGAAGATCTTTTCAAAAACAGACTAAAAAATTATAGAACGCTGACCTCACCTAAGAAGCTAGAGCTGATGCAGTCTAGCCAACGCAATTTCTGAATCACCTCCCTAAATAACCCCAAGAACAAGTCTAAAAAGCAAGGCACCAAGAAAAAGAGATTTTTTTGTTGGGCTATGTAAATTAATATGGAGAGAAGAAATTAATATCCAGCTGGTATATATGACAAGAACGAAAAAAAATAAATAAATAAAAATATATGAAAAAATACGCTCGAGACCCAGACCCAATAAAAATCAACTTTATTAATGTAGAAGTATTTAAAAAATGATTTTTAAAAAGTAAAATCAATGTTAATTTTACTTTTTGCCATTTTTTAAATTCCATGCAGTGATTGGGGTCACCAGACTAATATACATTGGTGCTTGGAGCAGCACTTTTGTTAGTACAAGCCATTTAAAAATTGTCCCTCATAAGTAACATTTTTAATTTAAACACTTGAGATCTCCCCCCCCCCCCCCCCTTCCTGACCAGGCTATTTTTGCATTACGGCACTGCGTTACTTTAACTGACAATTGCGTGGTCATGCAGCGGTGCACCCAAATTAAATGTACGTCCTTTTTTTCCTATGAATTGAGCTTCCTTTCAGAGGTATTTGATTGCCTGTGCAGTTTTTAATTTTTTCCGCTATTAAAAAAAAAAAAAAAAAGGACCGACAATTGAGAAAAAAACAAACAATATTTGACTTTTGCTATTAAACATGTACAGTAAAAAAAATTTAAATAATCAAAATTTCGTCATAAATTTACACCAAAATGTATTCTGCGATATGCCTTTTCTAAAAATGGCACTGGGCAGGAAGGCTTTAACATGAGAAGCGATTAAAGGGTTAACTGTATGCTGGGAGTGTTTTACTGGGGGGCGGTGTGTGGGTGCTTCACTGTAAGCACACTGCTCTGGATGGCTGTGCTGTGCATAGCCATCCAGAGCAGTGTGCCGAGCCAACAGGGAGGAAGACTGCTGGTAAACAAAGAAGCTCCCCTCCCCGTCGGAGATCATCGGTAATCACGGGCCACGACCCGGAGATTGACAGCCGTGACCGCGAATGGCGGTGCGGGTAGGGTGCATGCCCCCTACCTGGAAACACAGAATTAGGTATATATACACGTGAATTTGCGCTGCCCTGCAGCAGTATATCTGCTATAGGGCGGTAGGGATGTAGTTAAAGTGATCGTAAGCCATTACGTATACCCAATGAAGTGACTAGACTTGGCAGAAACACAGATGAAACAAATCCTTCTACATAGGTTGTACCTGTTTATCTGCAGCTTTCTCTTCTCTACATCCATTCAAAGTGAAGCGTTTATATGGCTTGTGTGAGCTACTGGAAGAAGGGGGCGGGGAGCTGTAGTTATACTCTGGAGATCTCAGTGGGAAGAGCCTTAAGAGCTGTTTGAAGGAAAGGGACACACCCCTTCACACAACTGTAACACAGATTATTTAGTGACTAAATAATAGCAAGTACTATTACCTTAATATAAAAAAACTCCACAATAAATACTGTCCCCAACTGCCACATATGGAACCACCTGGAGTGGTGGCAATAAAAGTCTTAGTCCAAACCAACAGAAAGCACTCAGGGGCAGATTTCAAAAGCAATCCAATTGCTGCAGATTCTCAAATGATACACATTCTGCAGTCAAATCAGGCAATTATATTGCAAAGAAACCAAGTTTAATAAAATTATAATACAAAATTCAATCCATCATCCTAAGCGCCAGCTTTTTTTTTATAAGTGAGAACATAGATAATTATGTCATGTGACCACAAAACACAAGCATAGGTGGATGCCACAAATCAGTGCATGCCTACATAATCTGCAAATCCGGTGTCCTGTGTCAGTGAAGTTGTAAATAAAATTGAAGTAAACGAGCCGGTGAGCACACTCGGAATCATAGAAGGACATGGCAGCATTAGGCTCTGCTGTGGAACGCTGGATCCATCCTGGAAGACAGCACGTTACTGGAAATGGGGCACCGGACGTGATGTCATGAAATCCCAATGGTCAGAAAAAGAACACAGATGGACTGCAGGCTGGAACGCAACCAAGATGTTGCATCATCATTTGCCACAACAGTGCACTTTAGGGGGTGGCTTTTTTGCCAAGTCCTGAATTTTAATCAAATTGGACTCTGCAGTATAATTGGCTGATCTGAGTGAAGATTTTTATTCATGTGAAAATCTGCAGAAATTTGATTGCTTTTGATATCTGCCCGAGTCCTTTCTGTTGGTTTGCACCAAGACCCCCTTCACACAGCACTCAGAACAGAGCTGAGGCTATCAATCACAGACTGTGGGCTGTGTGCTGAGCACCCCCATCTTTTTTCTCTTGCTGTCAGAAAAACTCATAATAGGTGGTCTCATGCAGATAGAGGAATGGGGCAGCAGACAAATGACACTTGGTGCTCTGGACTGAGACAAGTGCACACTATAGAGGGTTATGCTTTGTTCATATTTCATGTCTGAGGTTTACAACCACTTCAAGCTCATACCTATCTGTCTATGAATGCATCAAATCTGCTTGCCCACCATTCCTACACTACACTATTAGTATTTTGACAGAATCATCATTTTTATGAATATTGTCCATCTCCAAGATGTATAAACTTGAATACTTATTGGATTTAAGTATATCTGGTGATGTGTATTTGTGTAATGAGGGAGTGTGTGGCCTAGGGAAATCAACACCCTATATCAAGGTGTGCATAATTATTAGGCAGCTTCTTTTACTCAGGCAAAATGGGACAAAAAAGAGATTTAACTTAGTCAAAAATTGGAAAAAAAAGTCTTTCAGAGGGATGCAGCACTCTTGAAATTACTAAGATATTGGGGCGTGATCACAGAACTATCAAAGGTTTTGTTGCAAATAGTCAACAGGATCGCAAGAAACGTGTTGAGAAAAAAAAGATGCAAATCAACTGCCAAAGATTTGATAAGAATCAAAGGTGAAACTACCAGGAACCCATTATCCTCCAGTGCCATCATATTCCAGAACTGCAACCTACCTGGAGTGCTCAGAAGTACAAGGTGTTCAATGCTCAGACATGGCCAAGGTAAGGTAGGCTGAAAACTCAACCACCACTGCGCAAGACACTTGGTGCTCTGGACTGAGACAATTACACACTATAGAGGGTTATGCTTTGTTCATATTTCATGTCAGAGGTTCACAACCACTTTAAGTGGACCACAAACATACCTATCTGTCTATGAATGCATGCAATCAAATCTGCTTGCCCAGCAATCCTACACTATAGGCTCAAAAAGAAGTCAAAGTGGTTTTTCTATCCATCTCACACTGACATGCATAATGATCAGATGTGTCTACTAACTGATGGCTGTTAAATCACTAAATTAGGTCTAAAACAACCTATATTGGTTAAAAAAAATTACAACATATAAGGCCGACCAGATAATAGCAAAAAAGGGAGCTGTAAGCCAAATCTCTTACTAGGGTTGACTTCGAATTTAAAAGTCTGAATCTCTGATAACGTTCACAGGATAAGTTAATTATGCATTCACAAGTTAATAATGTATAATAACCAAATTTAACAAGCCATTTACATTTGTCTAATTAATTTTCTATGAAACAAAAAAAAGCTGAATGGTTTTCTAAAAATCCTAGAGATTATAAAATAATTCTGTTTGTCTCTTGTGCCGAAGAAATTAACTAAACATGCTTAAAGCACAGACATCATGTTTGACAGGGCAGCACTTTCTATGACCTTAATTATAATATCATAATCTAAATAAATTATGACTGCTGAATAAGAAAGTTTGATTTATGGTTGTTCAAAGGGAGACAATTTAATTTTTTCCTTGAACAGTATTTACTTTTTTGTATCAAATGGCACATGAAACCAATTCATTTGGAGTTTAATAAAACCACAAAGACAAGCGACGAAGAGGGAGGTGCCAAAAGAAGCAACATGATAGTAAACAAAGAATCCCAAACATTACATACAGTAGGTGTGTCTCACGTAAAATACTATATGACACGGCCCTCCAGCTGTTGCCAAACTACAAGTCCCATGAGGCATTGCAAGACTGACAGTTACAAGCATGACTCCCAAAGGCAGAGGCATGATGGGCCACCAGTTTGACACCCCCGCTATATGACATACAATATGTAGTGGCAAAGTGGTTAGCACTTCTGCCTGGCAGCACTAGAGTTGTCGGTTTGACGGCATTACCTCCATGGAGTTTGCATGTTCTCCCTGTGACTACATGTGTTTCCCCTGGGTACCCCAGTTCTCTGCCACACTCCAAAGACATGCTGGTTGGTTAATTGGCTCCTGTCTGAATTGGCCCTAGTATTGTTATTATTAATATTATTATTATACAGGATTTATATAGCACCAACAGTTTGCGCTGCACTTTACAAAATGAAGGTAGACATTACAGTTACAACACAATTTGGTACAAGAGGAAACAGAGGGCCCTGCTCATTAGAGCTTACAATCTAAGAGGAAGGGTTGAGTGATACAAAAGGTAATAGCTGTGGGGGGGGGGGGGTGAGCTGATGAAGGAAATAAATGGCGGTTTACTAGGTAGAAGCAGGACAGACTTCTGTAAAGAGAAAGGTTTTCAGGGATCATCTAAAAGGTGGATAGATTAGGAGACAGCCGGACAGATTGGAGTAGAGAATGTGTATGTATGTATGTATGTATGTATGTATGTGAGTTAGGAACCTTACATTGTAAGCTCCTTGAGGGCAGGGACTGATGTGAACATATAATAAATATGTAAGGCGCTGCATAAATTGAACGTGCTTTATAAGTACCTGAAATAAATTTAAAAAATACAATATTTTGTGATTATTACTATATTTGAAAAATAATAATGCAAGTCTACCAACATAAATCTGTTGGCATGTAAACAATATTATGGTCCTAACATTGTGCATTTTTAAAACGCAGAGAATAGCAGGAATGATTGTTGGGAAGCAAGTGAAGGTGATCATACTATAAAATGCCTGCCTCTTATGCACCTCTAACAATATAAAGTGGAATTCCTGGCAATTTTTTTTTTTGTTTTATTGTTTTAGATGGGCTAGGTAACTGTATACATCACTCTTGGGAAACACAGTAAGGAGAAATCTCTTTACCAAGAACATAATGCAATAGAAACTGCTTTCTAGTAATGTTCTTTGGCTAGAGTAAGTAAACCTAAATCCTTGCTTTTGCTTTCGGTATCCCAGTTGAAGATTTTGTCTCACCTCAATCCAGTGACAACATTGTCAATTGCCACAGGGAGGTTCCACAGGAAGTCCACCCATAACTGAAATATCAGTGGGTGGATTAGCCCTTAATTGGGGTGCTAACATTTCTGTTAGGGCAAAGTTGAGATGGGATCAAGTCTTTATTGGTATAGCAGCATGGAAATAGCTGGGTGTTTGCTTTAGAATCTTTCCTGTTGGGAACTTTCAGTGCTCACTTGTGGAAAAAGAATGATCCCTTTTTCAGAGATGACTGGAAAGCGCATCTAAATCAGTGGTCTCCAAACTGCAGCCCTGGGGGCGGATGTGGCCCTATCCTTGCTTTTATCCAGCTTTTGGGACACTATTTCCCCCACTGTCAGCAACAGTAGACCATAGTTTTTAATAGAAGAAATGTTAGTGAGCGCTACCAAAAAGAACAACAAAGAGTATATATATATATATACTCTTTGTGTGTGTGTATATATATATATATATATATATATATATATATATATATATATATATGTAAATACATATATACACACATACATACAAACATGTATGTATATGTATTCAAATAAATAAGCAGCTGATACACCGAAAGGCAACCAAAAAAAACCTCCAATAGTATATATGTATTCAAATAAGTTGGTGCAGCGCTAAATGATAATACATATTAGTAAACATACTGCCATGCAATTTCAAATAAATGTGGATAGGTGGTATCACCTTAAGGTGATTAATCGTGATATATTTAGTTCAAAATAATCGTGTGGATCAAACAGAGATCACAATTCCAAAGTGTGTGGACGTCCTGATCCGGGAGTGACAACAGGTGCAAGCCAAACGAATGGATAAAAAACGCACTCACCAGATGTGCGTTTAAAATGCACAATAATAAATCCTGCGTCATCAGGTTATAGAAAGGTCATCAGATCTCGGGTCAGGTTACCATACGAATCACCATTCCAGCTCCACAGAAAAGGTCACCAGAAACCGCTACCAGGTATCACCATCAGGGTCATCTCCTCTGCTGCCACTTCCACCAACGTCTCCTCTCTACTACCTTAAGGTGATACCACCTATCCACATTTATTTGAAATTGCATGGCAGTATGTTTACTAATATGTATTATCATTTAGCGCTGCACCAACTTATTTGAATACATATAGACCATAGTTTCTGCCACTGGATTCCTCCTACTGACACCAATCATGAGGCACCAGACCTCTCACTAACACCAACAATGGAGCACAATTCCTCCCACTGACACCAGCGATGGGGCACCAATCCTCCCACCGATACCAGCGATGGGGCACCATTCCTCCCACCGATACCAGCGATGGGGCACCATTCCTCCCAATGACACCAACGATGGGGCACCATTCTTCCCACTGACACCAACGATGGGGCACCATTCTTCCCACTGACACCAATGATAGGGCACTATTCCTCCCACTGAAACCAATGATAGGGCACTATTCCTCCCACTGAAACCAATAATAGGGCACTATTCCTCCCACTGAAACCAATGATGGGCACTATTCCTCCCACTGACGCCAATGATGGGCACTATTCCTCCCACTGACACCAACAATGGGGCACCATTTCTCCCACTGACACCAGCGATGGGGCACCATTCCTTCCACTGACACCAACGATGGGGCACCATTCCTCCTACTGATACCAGCAATGGGGCACCATTCCTCCCACTGATACCAAAAATGGGGCACCATTCTTCCCACTGACACCAATGATAGGCACTATTCCTCCCACTGACACCAATGATAGGGCACTATTCCTCCCACTGAAACCAATGATAGGGCACTATTCATCTCACTGACACCAGTGATGGCCACTATTCCTCCTACTGACACCAGTGATGGCCGCTATTCCTCCCACTGACACCAACAATGGGGCACTATTCCTCCCACTGACACCAATGATGGGCACTATTCCTTCAACTGACACCAATGATGGGCACTATTCCTCCCACTGACACCAACGATGCGGCATATTCCTCCCCCTAATACCAAAGTTGGTGAACTGTTTACTCCCACCGACACCAGATCATTTTCTACATCCACTGGCCACAGTCCAGCTCCATAAAATTTGAAGACCCTTTATTTAGAAAGTTTGGAGACCCCTGATCTAAATCATAGTAAATATCAGTAGCGAGTTGGTGTGCAAGGAACATATTGCTTGTAACTTATACCATGGTTTAACACAAGACTGTTATGCACCTTTCTTAGCTACAATCTGAATAAAAAAACTGGTAAATGTGTCCACTGAATCAGAGTCATGTTTAGAGCACAGTCAGTAGGTGCAAGCATTACTAAACCCTTTTCAAGTATTGCACGAATATGGTGCAATATTGACCAATTATATATGGCCATTTATACAATTGCTAGGTCATCTGTTGGGTTTAAAGCCAGCAAAGCTGCAGAGATGCAACAAATGTTTCTGACATCTCCAGCAGGTCATGGGCCTCTGGTTGCTTCCAGTGAAGTCACATCTGACTTGAAAACAGAAGGTATCCTGGTGTCTGGATGTCTTGGTAATTCAACTGAGCTTAAAGGTGACAAATTCCCTACTCTGTTTCGCCTCAGTACCAGTTTGAGCTCCCATTCCAAGTCTTCGCGTCAGGAGAAGAAAGCAAGTAGAAGCATTGCTGTAGCAAGCTTAACATAATTATTCAAATATTTTTTTTCCTAGCAACAAGAGATGTGTTATCTAAGCAAATGCTTATTTAACTTTTAGAAATATCCACAAAGTACATTTTTTAATTCTGCAGTTTACAAACAGATTACTAGGAAACAGAAGCATTGTTCAATATAACTGGGAACAGATGACGGTCTGTAGATAAATGATAATTAGCCAGGAAACAGCTGTGCTCAATGCTCAATTTCTTTCATTGTAGCTGAGTTATAAAACTGAAGGCGATAGTAGCATCTGTGTTGCCCATAGCAACCAAACGTCATTTGTTTTTGGCTGTGCAGGTAAGAAAATGTAATTTGCAATCTGACTTAAAGCTAAGGAGGTCCCAGTACTCCAAATTATTAAGAACTGCAATGCCTCCCGAAGTAGAGAACTAGCACTGAGGCTTATTTGCATAGCCAATTCTCTCTCAGGAACGTCCTGTAATTTGGGCTGCTTGTTCTCATACTTGGACCTCAACTCATTAAACTATAGCAATAACTATAGGCCATATTGCTTAATATTGGTGGGATAAAACTTGCAGTTTTTTCAAAGATGTTTATGTCATAACAGGGACAAATAATCCATCTGCAGTAAATGATAGTAGTGTGCAGATCTACACTTTATATCAGATAGGACAACAAAACGTGATGGAGCAGCTGCAGGCATGACAGCAACTGACTCTTCCATGTGGGATGTCGTATGCAACTTTCGGCATGAGCTCACATCCAAAAGAGTATTTATAGGAAGGGCAAGGATAAGAATTCATATGAGGTAATACACGACCTCTGCCTACAGTCAGAAGTGACACGTCAAGAAACGTCATTTTTTGCGATCACTGGATCTCTCAATTTAGTTCTCTGCAGGTGAGAACTAAATAGTAATTAGATCTGAAACAGGCACAAGTAGGCAGAGAAAAAAAACAGTGCAAGTAAATATTAAATAACCAACTAAAAAAAAAATTTTCAAATAATACAGAGAAAAATTAAATTGTTGAATAGTCCCACTCCAAAAAATAAATAGAATATGGTGAATAGAATAAAATAAATCCTTGTTCCAAGACCCTTGACCAGTATTCACACTGTTTGTGCTATAATCACATACCGCACTCACCAGATATTGGTGAAAAAAATGCCTTGAATTTGGGCTCAGGAATCCTAGATCCCTTTGAATCAGCCTCCAATAACCAGGTAGAGATAGAAATTCCCCAATGTAGGTAAGACAAATGCCTCAGAACTCCAAACTGTAGTTTAAATCAGCCTCCAACTTTCAGGACCACCAGAGATCACTCACCATAGGAAGATGATTTGTACAGAGAAAAAATATATATAGTGTAATACTGTAAGACTCAAACAGGATGAATGCAAATACCAAACTACTCACATCTTAAAAGAATATAATCAGCATGTATTATTTATCTGGAGCCAAAGCGCCATATCACCAGGGTAAAGATCTCATAGTCAGTGATCATGACAGCATGCTTGAATTCACCCTCTAGCAAGATGGCCACCTGAGAGAGCCGCACACTGGCGTGCGCTCCACTCACTGAAAGTGACGTGGTACATCGGACGGTGAAGCTGGAAATGCGTGAACGCGTTTCGCCCCTCCTCCAGGGTGTTTTCACAGACACAAGCAGAGCAATGAAGGGAAGAAATGTGTTTCATCACATTAGCACTCCCACATCTGTGATACAACGTGGAGGAAAATGGTGAGGCATGGACTGAACGCTGTGTAATCCAGAACAAGAAGCTGCCTGTCCCTTCAGCAACTAGGGACAAACTAGGTAAATGAATACATAGTTTATACAAGAAAACTTATTCCTGCGCCAAAACTTTCCAAATAACACTCTAAAAATGCTGCTGTGCCAATCGTGAAAACACAAACAATATAAATATAAATAAACAGCGCAAATTTAGATAATTAATCAATATAATAAATCATATAAAATAGGTGCATAAATTATTCGTGTTTGCCTTTAATCTTAAACAAAAACACCCAAAAGTCCATGTGCTGAAAACATAATTAAATTGTAGAAATAAAAGTGCCAACTTCTTTTCTTCAGAAAATACTTTCACCTTCCACCAGTGCACAAACCAACATCGAATACACTCACCAGAACTTGGTGAGTAAAGGACCTTTAAGGAATTTTTAGGGATCCTAAACCCTCTTTGTTGCCACGCTAGGGAAAATCTTCACCCTCCGAATAGACTCCACCATCCAACCAAAAGAAAAAAACTCACATAGCATAATATTGTCACACAATAGTAACTTTTTCCAAATGGAGATTAAGGCCACTCACATGTTAAACACTTGCTAAAGGCATGTTTATTATGTATAAAAGGCTTCAGTTCCAGCAGATATACAAACTTTTCCTTCCAGGACTCTCACATCCACAGTGGAACAAAGACAGGACTCCTCTTAGACCAAACAGTGAACCAAGATGGCCGCTGGAACGCACCGCTCAGCGTGCGCTCCACTCACCGGAAATGACGTCAGGCGCATGAAGTGTGGACCGGAAATGCGTCAACGCGTTTCGCCCCTCCCATAGGGCGTTATCAAGACCACACTTCATGCGCCTGACGTCATTTCCGGTGAGTGGAGCGCACGCTGAGCGGTGCGTTCCAGCGGCCATCTTGGTTCACTGTTTGGTCTAAGAGGAGTCCTGTCTTTGTTCCACTGTGGATGTGAGAGTCCTGGAAGGAAAAGTTTGTATATCTGCTGGAACTGAAGCCTTTTATACATAATAAACATGCCTTTAGCAAGTGTTTAACATGTGAGTGGCCTTAATCTTCGGAGGGTGAAGATTTTCCCTAGCGTGGCACCAAAGAGGGTTTAGGATCCCTAAAAATTCCTTAAAGGTCCTTTACTCACCAAGTTCTGGTGAGTGTATTCGATGTTGGTTTGTGCACTGGTGGAAGGTGAAAGTATTTTCTGAAGAAAAGAAGTTGGCACTTTTATTTCTACAATTTAATTATGTTTTCAGCACATGGACTTTTGGGTGTTTTTGTTTAAGATTAAAGGCAAACACAAATAATTTATGCACCTATTTTATATGATTTATTATATTGATTAATTATCTAAATTTGCGCTGTTTATTTATATTTATAAATGAATACATAGACACAGGGGAATCGATCAGCCGTGACACTATAAACTGCAGTCACAAAATATGAGCCCATTACTACAAGACAAGGCGAACAAACAAAAAATAGCTTTTTATTGTCTTTCCCTGTTGCAAAATCTCCCTAATTTCCTGTCTGGTAAAATGCCCCCAGAGCATAAAGTGAGAGAAAATCTTTAACGGGTCCCTGAACAGCAGTAAAAGTCTTTTTAAACTTAAAAAAACATTTGGGCTACAGATGCATGTTAGGATATTAGAAGGTCAATTCAATAAGTAGTAATGAGTGATTGTATTGTGTTCATTAATTTATCTGAATTAATTTCCTCAATAACTATTCATTTCATAAACATAAATATGGCATCACTGTGCAACTGATGTTTTTTTGCATGAACTGGTTAGTTATCGATTGCAAACATTTTCATGGAATTGTAGCTCTTCTGGAAATGTAATTTTATCTGCACCTCAGATGTCTTGTATTTTCTGTTCTCCTCAAAAGGCAACTCACAGAAACTCGCAATTCAGAGAAGTCAAAAGCTAGTGCTACAGTTTATTTAATGAGGCGAAAGCTGTGCCATACATTTTGAGAATTTACTTTTACACACAAAAGGCAGAAAAAAAAAAATCAACTGGGAACCAAAAACTGTAAAATATGCTAAACACATAAGGCACATTTTACAAAGCTAGTATGTCAGGATAGGTATTCGTGATTAAAAAAAATAAATTTATTTTCATTTTAATCCAATGAAATTTGACATACCTGAAAAAAGAGTGTCTTAGGCTTGTGTTAAAGCTTTGTGAATTGAGCCTAAACTGTAGGCTTAATTCACAAAGCTAACAGACCAAGATAAGTGTCTTTATTTTCAAATTGAGTCCAAAGAAATAGGAAAATTACAGGTCACCTGCTTGAAAAGAGTGCCTTGGGCTGGTGTAAAGCGTTTGTAAATTGTGCTGTGTGTGCATTATGCTTACTTGAGGTTTCTGTACAAGGTAGTATCTAGAATTAATCATTCACCTGATTTATAAAAAAAAAAAATATTATTCCTGTCATTCATGCTTTCAGGATGATTTACCAATATCTGGATTTCTTCTTTCTATTGTAAAATGCTGGCCTCCCCTATTTATAAAGAGGGAAAAGTTACAAGATTCATCCACAACCATTTTCCACAGCAAATCGACACAAGTAGAAGTGTCGGTGACATCCAAGGTATTTATTAAATACAGGATTACGCTCCCAGGGCTGCCCTGAATCTCCATGTGCAGGAGCCCTAGCAGCAGAGTAGGACCAGAGTGAAGGATACAGAGGTCCATTCAAATGGGAAACAGCCAGAGTAGGACTATAAAAGAGCACCAGCAGGACTTTGAACAAGTACACATGCCCCTGAAACTATTCCAAGTGCTGTTAAAATACAATTAATTGCAAGATTCAGTTCAAATAAAGGTGATCCTGGTCTCCTCTCTCCAGGCTCTATTATAGTATGTATTGTGTCATCATCCACAACAAATGCTTTAAGATCTTTGTAGATATTTTGAATTTATATATTTTTTTTTTTTTTAAAGAGAAGTTTAGGAATCATTTTTTTAAACTATACTTATCTAGATGGATGCAGCATTGATCCGATGCTGCATCTGTCCCATGCCGGTTCTAAGTGTGAGAACGGAGCAATCAGACACTGCTGATAGCTCAGTTCTCTCCCTTCTTTCTGAGCAGACAGCTGGGACTGTCAGTCTCTGGCTCTTTGCCCTGCTGCCCAGAACTCTCTGGAGTGCTGGGCTGTAGAGGGGGTGAGAGGGGCTGGCTCAGGCTTTTAGCGGATCACTGAGAGGCTGAGCCAGCTGCCATTCTAGGGATCTGGGTGGATACAGACTTTAAAGTCAGGATCTTTGCCCAGCCTGGACCGGCTGAGTGACGTCAGCCAACAGCAGACTTCTGCCCGCTGTCAGCTGAAAACGGGTCACAGGAGTTCAGAGCAAAGTGCACTCCTGTGAGTCACAGGAGAAGTATAGCCAAATGAGCTTTGGCTGTACTTCTCCTTTATGAACATGAAACATTTCTGTACATCATCTAAAAAATATATAAATCGTACTATGGTTTATACAGATACATCATGACTATGTTTTATACATTTCCAACCAATTTCTATTGATAATTCTGTAAAGTCTATGCCAACGGAAAAAAAACCCAA
Source organism: Staurois parvus (assembly GCF_062004578.1). Lineage (NCBI taxonomy): Eukaryota > Metazoa > Chordata > Amphibia > Anura > Ranidae > Staurois > Staurois parvus. Next base: position 25,022,193 of record NW_028318083.1, on the reverse strand, counting down.
AAAAACAGAAGAACAACTTATTCAGTTAAAACTTGCTGCTTTCCCTAGTCTTCCAGACTGGTGAAGGTGAGCTTCTAAAGTGTCACAAAACCCACATGAAAGAAAAAAAAAAACAAAAAAAACATCTGTCAGTAAATGCTAGGGATGCACCAATGCCACTTTCTGAGCAAAGAGCACCAATACTTTTTTTTTTTTTTGTAAGTACTCGCCGATACCAATTAATGATACCTTTTGTTGGGAATTAGGGAGATCAAGATGAAGAGGAGGAGGAGCAGGGGGGTGGGCCTTCATCATCTATCAGTGTGCTGTGTAATATTAACACCTGGCTGAGACCAAGTGATGAAGAAACGCAGCACTCCCAACACTCACCACTGCTGGTCCCACAGCTAAGAAGATAGTGCTGTCATCCCATATTCCCCTCCTCCAATCCCATCTCCTCCATCCCACATCCCCCTCCTCCAATCCCATCTCCTCCATCCCACATCCCCCTCCTCCTGCAGTTCATACAACATATTTGAGTGCAGGAGTAACATAAAATACAGTGTATTGAGTGCAGGAAGAGAATGGGGTGTGGGTGTAGGGGGAGAGAGATGGAGAGAGCCAGAGAGAGAAAAAAAAAAAAGGGGGTGAGAGAGAGCAAAAAGATAGTGAAAGAGAGAGAAAGAGGGAACAAAGACAGATAAAGAGTCGAGAGAGTGAGAGTCGAGAGAGAGAGAGGAAAGAAAGGATATACTCTCTATGGTATGGGCAGCACAGGGTTAACAAATGTGGTCCTGAATATATTACAGCTTCAGTGAACAAAAGATAAAGCACACCAACCTTGCGCATTACCTCAAGTTAATTGATTTATTGATTTAGGAGATATACTCACAAACATAGTAGTACAACAAGCATGTAAAGTCCAAAATCGAACCACACAATAAGGAGACATGTGCGCATCCCATCGGAAGGGGAGATCCTCAGAGTGACTCTGACACGTTTCGAAGGGGGATCCCTTCTTCATCAGAGCTCTGCTCGTGCAAATGCCTATTATCGGCACCGATATTGGTACCAGTGCAACCCTAATAAATGTTGTATTAAATGCTGTTCATACTCACTCATTCACTATGAAATTCCTTTTCTGTATTCTGCAGAAAACTTGGTTGGTCCTGCTTTTCTTTATCGACCCCCTCCTGTCCATGTCCCCAATACAGCTGGGAATTTTGCAGAGCTGTGTTGACAGCTACCGCACATGCTCAGTTTTCAGTGAGTTTCTATGCTGAGCATATCCTCCCTCTCACATCTGAGCAGCCCATATGATTACAGAGTCACACTTGTGGGCATTAACACAGTGGTAAATGACAGCACACTCCCTCCCTCCCACTCCATGCCCACTAACCAGCAAAACACAATGAGAGTGGAATATTACATCCTGATTGATGGAGGCTTCATCTCCCTATTATTCTAAAACATGGGCTGGAGGGGTGTGACACAGTTTGCGACTGGCAGAAATCTACCAACACAATGTTATTACTAAAAATAATAAAGATTTGATTTCAAATATATATTTGTATGATGATTTAAAACAGTTTATTGATATTATTTATTTTTACTCTGTATCCCAAAAAGGTACTTGGCTTTTTTTTTATTAAAATAATTACAGTGCCGCCATCCACATACTGTACAGAAAGAGAAGAAATAATGTATTATATGAATTAAACAGTGTGTGTTTAGTATCACTTTAATTAAATCTGTGTATATTGGCTAGGTCTACTGACATTTGACACTTTGAAATTATGCTATTGGCTTTCAAATTAACTTGTAGAATGCATTGTCATTAAAAATACTCAACTTAATCCACGTAGCTGCCAAATTTTCATTAAATGCCCTATAGGGTGCTGTCATTCATAGCTATATCTGAGCATGGATGTTCATCAGCAGGAGATGATGTGTTAATTCACTTTACCCATAGCATTGTCATTTCAATCAGAGGTCATCCAGCACGGAAAACTTGTTCAAAGCAAGATTCAAGAACTATAGTATATTTGAATAAAAAATGCTGGTCTCAATCGAAAAATTGTGTGTGTCTTTAGTGACATTGTCCAAATAATGTCTTCAGAAAAAGCTCAGGTGACTTGAAAGAAGGAAGGTCACATTAAGGATTAATGATCCCCTGGATGTTAGAATGTCTGTTCTATTTGGTAGTGCTAAACTCTGGAGTAATTGCAAACCCATGTGGATTCCTCGACTATGCGGGTATCTTTAATTCTCTTTGAATGAATATCCAAAGTCCTATCTCAGTCCTAACCGTGCGTACATTTTAAAACAATCCAACAAAGCTTTTTTTTTAATCAAAGAGAAAAATGCATGTGTGCTTTCTAGTGGAACACTTGTGAAGTTAACCACATAGTGACTGATTGTCATGCAAATTAGATGTTCATATACCTTATAATCAGCCTAGCACACTATGTGTTTTACATATCTATATAACCTGTAATGTACTGTCTTTTTCAGCTCAGCAATTGGCAGGTATGGAGAGTTGTGTTAAAGAATAAGTGCACTTCATGCCTCCCAAAACACTTTTATGCAAAAAGCCAAGTAAAATACCATAGCATGTTAATGCTCTCCTGTAGCCTGTGCAGTGCTTACTAGTCAACCACTTGAGCGCCGGAAGGTTTTACCCCTTTCATGACTAGGGCATTTTTCTTGCTATTCAGCACTGTGCTACTTTAACTGCCAATTGCTCAATTGCAATACTGTAAACAAATTAAATTTATATAATTTGTTCACACAAATAGAGCTTTCTTTTGGTGGTATTTAATCACCACTGGGCTATTTTTCTTTACATATGAAAAAAATACTGAAAGTTTAAGGGGAAAAAAATTTTTTTTTCTTAGTTTCAGTTATAAAAGTTTGCAAACAAATCATCTTTCTTCATACATTTAGGCCAAAATGTAGTCTGCTACATTTCTTTGGTACAAATACCCTAAATCAGTGTATAACATTTAGTCTGTGTGAATGTTGGCGTTTACAAACTATGCACATACATACACATATACACACTGTGTGCACAATTATTAGGCAAGTGAGTATTTTGACCAAATCATCATATTTATGAATATTGTCCAACTCTAAGCTGTATAAACTTGAATGCTTATTGGATTAAGCATATGAGGTGATGCGTTTCTGTGTAATAAGGGAGGGTGTGGCCTAAGTAGTGTAACACCCTATATCAACATCTGCAGAATTATTAGGTAGCTTCTTTTCCTCAGGCAAAATGGGCCAAAAAAGAGATTTACCTGACTCTGAAAAGTCAAAAAATTTAAAAAGTATTTCAGAGGAATGCAGCACTGTTGAAATTGTCAAGATACTGGAGTGTGATTACAAAACCATCAAACGTATATAAAATATATACATACACAAATTATCTCCAAGAAGTGAGTACACCCCTCACATTTTTGTAAATATTTTGTTATATCTTTTCATGTGACAACACTGAAGAAATGACACTTTGCTACAATGTAAAGTAGTGAGTGTACAGTTTGTATAACAGTGTAAATTTGCTGTCCCCTCAAAATAACTCAACACACAGCCATTCATGTCTAAACCGCTGGCAACAAAAGTGAGTACACCCCTAAGTGAAAATGTCCAAATTGGGCCCAATTAGCCACTTTCCCTCCCTGGTGTCATGTGACTTGTTAGTGTTACAAGGTGCTGTGACTGGCCCAGGTACCATGTGATAGCTGTGGAAGCCATTTATGACAGTTTTGCTTACATGTTATCATGTGATTGCTATGATACCCCAGCCACTAACAGTGGACGGTTACCGAGCACTGTGGTCCGTTGTGTCAATGGGACACAGCGTTCACAGGATCACGCTGCTGTGTGCCCCAGGGAATTTTGAAGGGTGCACCAGCTATATACCCTTGCAAGCAGACTTTGCAATAAATAGGGATATTTGGTTCACACGTATTACAATATATGTTTAAGCAGGCCAACTGCATTCTTTAGAATTTATAGTGTTAATATGTGGTTACACCCCTTTAGCACCTGATGGATAAATGCATGTACTAGCTATCGGGATTTGATCACAGGTATATCTTGTGTGTGCCACAGTGCGCATGTGCATTCTGCTTGCGGTCGGCAAATTAAAAATGTCACATACACGCAAAATGGGCTAGTACTATAGGCAAGTTTAACACAGTGGATTACACAATTTGTAGCAGGCTTCCTCAAAGGAGAGAATGAAAAGTCCACCAAAACTCTTCAATTTAATTCGGCCATACACCGATCAACTTCTGTACAACCAGCCTGTCAGATCAATGCCATTCGATCAGCGCCACATGCTATAGCGAGCAGCACTGATCGGTGTATTCTGATGGCAGATGATACAAAAGCTCAGCAGGAATGATTCCCCCATCTCGAATGTGAATTGGGTTAGTTTTTGTTTTGTTTTTTCATTCAACCTGCTGGTTGAATGAAAAAATACTAAATCATCTATGTGTTGCTTTAGCGATGGTATGTACTTCTTATGCCTGTGTAGGAGTAGAAAAGCTAGCAATCACTGTGCTGGTTCCATGCAGGATAAGCAGTTGTAGTACACGATCTGATGCAGCCCTATAAGAGGCTTTTGTTTAAAAAACACTGGAAATAGCATATTTTCCACAAAAGATCAGTACTGCAGACCGCTATTTATCTGTTTGAACAAGACTGTTGACAACATTAAAGTGAACCTATTTAATTTATGTTATTAAAGTACTGGGTGAATGGCAGGCAACATAAATCACCTCACACCATGAGATGCCTTTAAAGTGTTACTAAACCCAGGACCCTGCACTTGCCATACCTGGTCTCCCACAGTACACAGAATTTGGAAATGCAATTATTTTAGTAAATATAAACTGCTAAATACCTTTTCTCATCAGCAGTTATAGCAGTCTTGTGACTTCTATCAGTGTTCAGCCGAGTACATGTTAAAGCTTGTAGGAGGAGTTTTCTTTCTGCTCTAGGAAGATGCAAAACCTCTGACTTCTGTCTGGACAGCGCTGATTGGCCCTGTCCTTATCACATGCACTCTCTCAAGAAAAAAAAAACCTCTCTAGCAATACGCACTAAAGTGAGCATGTGCATGTGGCTACGGGTTCAGTCTGTCTTATCAGGTGGACATTTGAACAATAGGAGGGCCAGAGAAGACAGAATCAAACAGGCTTTTTACACTATGCAGAGGATTAACCCCTTAGGTTCCACATGGAGTATGACAAGCATGCTTTACTGCATATACAGACTGATTTTACGGTTGTGGGTTTAGTAACACTAAGTACTTTTCAAATGGTTTCCAGGAAACCCCCATGTAGGACACACTGAGCAATGAAGAGGGGGAGAGATTAGTTGAAATCCAAGTTAAGGCCAACATTTTGGACACTGTGCCCACAATTGGCAGTCCACAAATTCTTTTTAGCACTTTTGGGTGGCTGATATTTAACCTTATTATTTTATTTACAGATATACATTAAGGAAGCTCATTCTAACATTTGAATACAAGTCCATCTAAATGCTTGGCAACCACCTAAAATTGCTTTTATGTTTTGCCTACACAACCTCTTTAAAAATGTATAAATGCAGTACACCATGAAACAAGGTGTTAATTATTTTGGGACCATTTGTTTCTCTACTTGCCATCAACAACAGTGGATTAATTCAGACAACAAAGATTCCCTCTGAGTACTCTATTTTCAATTACAAAGAAAGTAGCACGTTTTCATTAATACTGTTTCAATTTAAAGTTTTCTATACAAGAAGTTCTAATATTTTTATGGCTCATAAATATTTTCATATACAATCTTTAGGATTGATGAAGCATATCACTGCTGAATCCTTTCAGTTTGCTGATAAAAAAAAGGTACAGCTTTGTATTGTTTTTACCCATTCTCTGCTAACACTTGTAAAAATAGGAAGTAATGCTACAAACCCTTTATGTTTTTTTCAAATGATTCAGTAATTTTGTGGTTGTAAAATGGTTTACATGTGATCTCCACTAACATCCAGTGCAAACAGATAGCCAATTAAAAGGGACATTGCTATTAGAAAAAAAAAATAAAGAACAAAACAAAAACTACAAGAACAATGCAAACGAAGAATAGTAATAACAGAAGTAAATCTGGCCTTATTCTAGTAGAATCTAGCTTGAAAATGTACTTTGAATTTTCTAATAGTTAGTGGGGACTTGTGATAGAAGAGAAGACGTACACATTTCTGGGGGAACACATATGTCTTATGGGTGTTTAAAATGGTTATGTTGTACTATGCTGGCCAAAAAAAAAATCTCATAAATGAGCATATGACATCAAATGGATTTCTCTACAGAAGGCAGAGATGAACAGAGTTTTTTACCTCAATGGGTCATTTTTGCAGGACTTTGATGTGGAAGTCTGCCCTCTCCCCCAACCCTATTAAACCGAAACCAAGTAGGGAACAAACTGCCTGAAGGTAGGAGAACTTGTAAGTCTTAACTACCAAAAACTCCATTATCTGTCCCCTAGCATATGCAAAATGTAATGCACGCTCTTGGCTGACTGCCACCAGCTGTAAGATGGAGCTGGGGGCTGGAACAATAAAAACGCAGCAGGAGCCAGTGCATATCAGATCTAAAATTTCCTCGGTATATATTCCCTTCTAGATTTTATTGGCACGTCAAGATAAATACAACAGGCATATACACTCACCAGCCACTTTATTGGATACTCCTGTTCAATTGCTTGGTAACACAAATTGCTAAATCAACCAATCACATGACAGCAACTCAATGCATTTAGTAATCTAGATGAGGTAAAGATGACTTGGTGAAGATGACTTGCTGAAGTTAAAACCGAGCATCAGAATGAAGAAGAAAGGGGATTTAATTGACTTTGAACGTGGCATGGTTGTTGGTGCCAGACGGGCTGGTCTGAGTATTTCAAAAACTGCGGATCTGCTGGGATTTTCACGCACAACCATCTCTAGGGTTTGTAAAGAATAGTCCAAAAAAAGAGAAAATATCCAGTGAGCGACAGCTGTGTGGACAAAAATGCCTTGTTGATGTCTGAGGTCAGAGGAATATGGGCAGACTGATTCGAGAAGAAAGACAACAGTAACTTATGCCAATATGGGTCAAAACCTCTGAGGAATGTTTCCAACACCTTGTTGAATCTATGCCATGAAGAATTAAGGCAGTACTGAAGGCAAAAGGGAGTACAACCCAGTACTATCTAGGTGTATCTAATAAAGTGGCCAGTGAGTGTATGCAAACCTGCAGCATATTCTCACCACCTTATGCATGTAATGTAGAGGCTACCAATGAAGAGATAATACAGGGAAACCTTTCATAAATTAATATTTCATATTTCTGATCTGTTCTAGTCTGCTGCCAGATTAGAACACAAATTTCACATTTTAAAGCAATTAACAATATATGGGTTGTTGTTCAATGAAGGATTTAATGCATCAACATGAGCATCCCAACACCATAACACTCACCTCATGCCTTCTGTTGAGCTGTTCTGATGATTTCGGTACAGCTGAGGAACACCAAGCATAGCCTCTGTGAATACTGCTAGAAAGCCCAGGGTCTCTACATAGAGCACAGAGTCTAGGGACAGATAGGTGATGTATCCAACAACAGCAGTGAACGCCAGCACACACTGCAAGTAGTCTGTAAATCTGCTCCAGTGCCAGAAGAAGTTCATATCAAAATCTGCAACAACAGAAGTCGAGAGTTGTCTAAAACCAATCACAGAAAAGATGTTTTGTACAGTATTAAAACAATGGTAGATTAGATACCTTTTTAGTATATATTTTATTTATTACGTTCAGGGTTAAACTACAAAAATGTTTGGATTTTTTTTTCTAATTTACGTAAGTAAATCTCAAATGTGCACCTATGATTTGAGGAAGTAACTCATTGAGAGGGAGAGAGGTGGGGGGAGAGAGGTGGGGAGAGAGAGGGGGAGAGAGAGGGGGGGGGGGAGAGAGAGGGGGAGGGAGAGAGAGGGGGGAGAGAGAGGGGGGGAGAGCGCTCGAAAGAGAGAGAGAGAGAGAGAGAGAGAGAGAGAGCGCTCGAAAGAGAGAGAGAGAGAGCGCTCGAAAGAGAGAGAGAGAGAGCGCTCGAAAGAGAGAGAGAGAGAGCGCTCGAAAGAGAGAGAGAGCGCTCGAAAGAGAGAGAGAGCGAGAGCGCGCGCTCGAAAGAGAGAGCGAGAGCGAGAGCGCTCGAAAGAGAGAGAGAGAGAGAGAGCGCTCGAAAGAGAGAGAGCGCTCGAAAGAGAGAGAGAGAGAGAGAGAGAGAGAGAGAGAGAGAGAGAGAGCGCTCGAAAGAGAGAGAGAGCGCGCTCGAAAGAGAGAGAGAGAGAGCGCTCGAAAGAGAGAGAGAGAGAGCGCTCGAAAGAGAGAGAGAGCAAGAGCGCGCGCTCGAAAGAGAGAGCGAGAGCGAGAGCGCTCGAAAGAGAGAGAGAGAGAGAGCGCTCGAAAGAGAGAGAGCGCTCGAAAGAGAGAGAGAGAGAGAGAGAGAGAGAGAGAGAGCGCGCTCGAAAGAGAGAGAGAGCGCGCTCGAAAGAGAGAGAGAGCGCTCGAAAGAGAGAGAGAGCGCTCGAAAGAGAGAGAGAGAGCGCTCGAAAGAGAGAGAGAGAGCGCTCGAAAGAGAGAGAGAGAGCGCTCGAAAGAGAGAGAGAGAGAGAGCGCTCGAAAGAGAGAGAGAGAGAGCGCTCGAAAGAGAGAGAGAGAGAGCGCTCGAAAGAGAGAGAGAGAGAGCGCTCGAAAGAGAGAGAGAGCGCTCGAAAGAGAGAGAGAGAGCGCTCGAAAGAGAGAGCGCTCAAAAGAGAGAGAGAGCGCGCTCAAAAGAGAGAGAGAGAGCGCTCAAAAGAGAGAGAGGGAGAGAGAGAGAGCTCGAGAGAGAGAGAGAGAGAGAGAGAGAGAGAGAGAGAGCGCGCTCGAAAGAGAGAGAGCTCGAAAGAGAGAGAGCGAGAGATCGAAAGAGAGAGAGCGAGAGATCGAAAGAGAGAGAGCGAGAGATCGAAAGAGAGAGAGCGAGAGATCGAAAGAGAGAGAGCGAGAGATCGAAAGAGAGAGAGCGAGAGATCGAAAGAGAGAGAGCGAGAGATCGAAAGAGAGAGAGCGAGAGATCGAAAGAGAGAGAGCGAGAGATCGAAAGAGAGAGAGCGAGAGATCGAAAGAGAGAGAGCGAGAGATCGAAAGAGAGAGAGCGAGAGATCGAAAGAGAGAGAGCGAGAGATCGAAAGAGAGAGAGAGATCAAAAGAGAGAGAGAGAGATCGAGGGAGAGAGAGATCGAAAGGGAGAGAAAGAGATCGAAAGAGAGAGATCGAGAGAGAGAGAGAGACACACACTGATCTCACAGTTTCTGTTTTGTCCTCTCTTTAGAATCCTGTGTCATGGAGGGGTGGCCCTACAATTTGTGCAGACTGGGCAGCTGCACAAGGGCCCTCTGCGTTTTAAAGGCTCATTTACTGTATACTGTATGTGGCTTGGGCAGATGCTGCAGTCATGTAAACCTGGACATTGCTCATTTCCAGGGCAGATGAGAAGTAGGTGCCATGAGATATGCAGAATACCTGTTCCATATCCTCTTTGCATTATATGGACTACAGGCAGAGAGTTTGTTGTCTGACCCCAATGGCTTAATATGAACAATGAGTGCAATCAGGATATTACCAATATATTAATTAAAGTAAAACTTAACCCTAAACCTTTTTATTTAGAGAATTGATAAGGTTTGAACTGTTTTTTATTGCTGTCTGTGTCCTTATTTGGGAATGTCTGTCTGCAAAACAATCCAAAGTTCTATAGTTGTCAGCAGAAGAAGGAATAGAAGAGATATTTTCCATGATCCCAATTCCAATGACAACTGGTGGGATTTCTTCTCTCTTTGGGGAAACTTTTGTTCAGTTCATGTGGTATTTGCTAAAGTGTGAAGACATTCCCTCAGATACAAAAAAATAGGGAAAAATGTTTGGGTTGGAGCAAAAACAGATATATACATATATATGCAAAGATTTTGTTTTGCATATTTTCCAAGGAGGGGGTCATCTTAGTCCCATGTTCAAGATTTACACTCTGGTCATTTGTTGGCATCAGTATATGGTAGGGTTGGGCATGTATTTATCACTATATAATTTGTTAGATCATTTGTAACCGCTCGATTTGCACCAGACTCACTATGCTATGGTTTTCCATTTTGGTAAACAATGAGGTCTGTTATATCGTTTCATACCAGCCCTACTGTGACATTTTGGCTCGAAGCATTATAGAATACAAATGATGGTGGGAGATAAGAAGAAAGTCTGCCACTACATGAGGTCATAAACTTACCAGCTCCTAACCGATCAGATCTTAAAATGGTTGTAAAGGCTGAAGGTTTTTTACCTACATGCATTCTATGCATGAAGGTAAAATAACTTCTGTGTGCAGCTGTGCCCCCAGCCCCCTAAGTACTTACCTGAGCCCCAATGCTATTCAGCTATGTGAATGACAGCCTCAGCTGTCCCAGGTATCTGCCTCCTCACTGGCTGAGACAGCAAGCGGGAACCATTGGCTCCTGCTGCTGTCAGTCACAGCCAGTCAGCCAATGAGGAGGGGGGGGGGGGGCAAGCCACGGATCAGTGTGTGAATGGACACACGGAGCAGTGGGTGCACCCCATATCAAGCTGCTTGCTGTGGGGGCACCCGACAGACAGGATGAGCCAGGAGAGCCTGCGGGGGATTTGAGAAGAGGAGGATCCAGGCTGCTCTGTGCAAATCCGCTGCACACTGTAAGTATAGACATGTTTATTATTTTACAAAAAAAGAAAAATGAAACTTTAGAAATCACGTCAATTAAAATGTATTAGCTAGTTTAGTAGTGCTATGTGCCCCAAGTTATGCCTGCATTGCAAATATGCCAGTAAAGACTTGATATGTAAAGCCAAAATATTATTTTATACTGAGTAGGGTATAGTTAAGACCACCTATAACTTTTTTGTACTGTCCTATTAGAGAAATCTTCTTCAGGGAGAAAAAAAAAAAAAAAAAAATATATATATATATATATATCTTGGGATCAAGTAATTATGGCCAGGTGCCCAAAATATTATCAGGTAAAGGCAGATTAAAATGCAGATAAAATACATTTTAAATATTAAACCTTATACATAATTAGGTGATCCTTTCAATAGTCCCTTTAAAAAAAAGAAAAGATAGTGCCTAAAAGATCACCAAACTTCTCATGTCTGTATTCACTCAACACACAATCGATCTCCACTGTCAGAAATTATTTGTGGTATGGGTTATTTGATATCTGGATTCCATTTCAGAATGTAATATCCTGCAAAATGACAAAAGGACGAGGTCATCCTTCATAATTGCATGTTACACATTCAGTGTCTGATGAGTGATATTTATTTTGATCAAGAAAACCACCACAAATCCATTTGTAAAATGACACCATTTTTAATTAAACTAAAAACAGAAGCTGATCTCAAGTTGGCAAACACCACATGGCATTTCAACACATAATGTCATGTCAATTATTTGTATCCTCCAAGTCAGACGGTTTAGAAGAGAAAGCCACTGCAGTCATTCCATTGACCACACTTGAACCAACTTTCACAGTACTGCAAGTTCCAATGCTCGGCAAAGCAACAGGTGTACTTAAAGCGTATCTAAACTCCCTCCCTCCCCCCCCCCCCAAAAAAAAAAACTAACATTTTGCAGTTTACCAGTCCTTAGATGATGTGGCTGCATTTTTACCCGGTAGTCCTGCAAAGAACAAACTTCCTGTCCTAGAGTGGCTTCCCTCACTTACTATACCATATCTAAATCTACAAATAATTGGCAAGATCAACAGGTATTTTCTGTACTTGCCAAAAATGTCCTTAGATGTCCAAATCTAAGGACTGTTAAGCGGTATCAAATTATTTTTCATTCTTGAAGTTTAGAAAACCTAAAACAAAAAAAAAAAAGAAAAGTATCTAAAGCCAAAACTTTTTCAGTTTTGGTTAGAGATGGGAAGGGGATCTGTTGAGTTTTTTGCTGCCAGTTTCCATCATGCACTCTATTTGTCACTATGGTCACCAACACTAACAGCAAGGGAAAATCCACATTTCTCAGAACAGGAACGGAGGAGAAATTTTGCAATGGAAAGAGTATTTTCTTCACTTTGGTGAAATGACCTTTCATGTTGTGATGTGTATATAGGACAGGAAGTGACCTTTCATGTTGTGATGTGTATATAAGACAGGAAATGAAGGGCAAATTTCCAAATTCCTCAAAAAAAAAAAAAACAAAAACTGAGAAATACCAGGAAAAAAAAACCCTACAAAAAAAAAAAAGGAAATCAGGCTTTATTTAGATATAATTCTACTTCCCCTGCTTTCAACACTCATTTGCTCTTCCCTCCCTGGCTGCATCATTCTGCTGCCAGAGTAAAGTGAAATACAGATTTACTCCCAAAATTGAGATGCTTTCCCATGATGCTACATTTTGTGTGATTATTGCCAGGTCCCATTTTTGTCACATGGGGTTGTAGGAGCAGGCCTTCGTAATGTCTAAGCTGACCAATTTGCCACAAAGACTTTTTGTTTTACAGCAACAGGAGAGACAAAAAGTGACTGACCTAAAATAAATAGAGTGAATAAGCAATGTGGGCACAAGAGCACTTTAAAATTTGCCTAAATTTATTTACCTTTTTAAAAGATGTAAAACATTAATATCTGTCATTAATATTTGCAAAACTGACAGATGGTAGTGTCCTGTAGAAACATAGGAGCTGGTTGGAGTAACCACAAATTGTGCTGGAAGCAGACATCTGAAAGTGTGTCATATTTGAAAATCCATCAGGTGGCTTTGCACAGCAACAGACTGAAGAAATACAAATGGGCTCCAGGACAGGCGAGTATAAAGTAATTTCTTCCACAGGAGAATTGGTATTGCATGTTGCACCATTGTAACATCTTTGTAGCTGTATGCTTATAAACACAGTGACCTCACAAAAGTACAATATTGTTATGTTTATCATTGCGGGTCTGGTCATCAGACACTGCAAATAATACATCTTGGGAGTATGTAATTGCCCTAGACCAACCTTTTTCAACCGGGGCACCCAGGCACCCCAAGGTGCCTTGAGTTTTCTTCAGGGGTGCCTTGGCAAAATGCCTAAAAATTGCCCCAAAATTGTGTTCAAGCCAGAGGTGGATCAAGCCTGCCTTCTAGTTACACAAAGCCACAGGTTTCCATTGTGCATCATTACGACCTTCTGGCCGACAGCATCCCAACAACCAATTACATCATCATCAGTTGATAAAGAGGATGTTGGTCGTCTGCACAGCATCCTTGTTTGACTCTCCCCTGCCCCTCTCTGTCAGCACTGGGGTCACATTAGCTGAGTGATGGAGAAAGAGAAACACTGGCGTACTAGTCAAATAGATCTCCGATCTCTCTGAGGATTTCAGTGATCTATCGGCCTCCTGGACCCATGTCCCGCTTTCTTGCTGACTTCTCCACCTGGCTACCCTACTTTCTCTCCTCTGAGCTACCCACTATCATTCTCGGAGACTTCAACATCCCTATCAACGTCAATAACCCGGCTACATCCCAACTCTTCCACATAACCTCTTCTTTTGTACTAGCACAGTGTATACAGTCCTCCACTCACTCTGATGGGAATACTTTAGACCTGGTCTTCTCTCATCATTGTACTTCCTACAACCTCACAAAACACACCTTTCCTCTCTCTGATCACAACCTCATCACCTTCACAATCTCATTGTCCTCAAACACCTATCCCTCAAAACAGCAAACAATTACCAGCAGAAACCTCCGAAACTTGAACCCTGCTCCCTTCCACTCTGCAACTGACCAACTCTATGACAGTATCTATCACCTGTCCTGCCCTGACCTGGCCACTGCTGTCTGCAACAACTCGCTTTCATCCGCTTTAGACTTGCTTGCTCCCCCAACAACACAAAGCATCAGGCCATGACCATTACAACCTTGGCAGACTGACCACACCAGAAATCTCAAACGACATAGTCATGCGCTAGAGCGATTATGGCGTAAAACCAAATCCCACCACGCATTCACCTGATATAAATCTGCCTTCTTAACATACACTTCCTCCCTTCACGCTGCCTAACAAGCCTACTTTGCCACTCTCATTAATACCTTCTCCTCCAGTCCTCGTTGGCTCTTCTCCCTTTTAACTCTCTACTTTCTCCGCCTCCACCCAGTACCTCACTCACTGCCTACGAGATTGCAAACCACTTCAAAAATAAGATTGACGCAATTCATAGGGACATCGCCACTGCACAGACATCCACCCCACTTAGCATTCCTCATACTAAACCTCCCTCAACACTTTGCTCTTTTGACCTTGCTACTACCGAAGAGGTCACTAAGGTTTTCTCAGAAGCCCGCCTAACCACCTGCCCCCTGGACCCTGTCCCCTCACAACTCCTACGGTCACCCTCTTCTTCCATCTTATGCTCCCTCACTCACATCTTCGATCTTTCCCTCTCTACTGGTGCCTTCCCCTCCCCTCTAAAGCATGCGCACATCACTGCCATACTTAAAAAATACTAGACAATATGGTAGTGTGACAAGAGCACCCCTACCTGAAAATAGAAGGTTACTAAATGATCCACGCGGAGTAATATGAATTCAAAAAATTCCAACAATACTTTATTTGATCACTTAGATCATACGGAGGTTAAACATGAGCACGGTGAACATGTCAAACAATTAAAATCATGTTTAAAATGCACTAGGCGTCTTCATTGTAGGGTCATTTTGGCAAGTAGGGCACCATATAAGGTGATGTGGGGTAGTGGTGAGGTAATACTCCTAGATTTCCATGGATTTCCAGCCTATATTGGAGTAGGCCATGTATACAGCAGATATTTTCCAATATATGTCAGGAACCTCCTGGTAAGTGAAAGCTGGAACACAGACAAAACACAATATATGTATAAGAATATAGGAGTTAAATCACCTCCAGGCCTCACCACACCTCCCTCTCCACCAAAAAAATGGACACTTCAATTACCTTCTCAGTTGTAAGACTGTCATACCCGCTTCTCAAATATAGGGACCTCCTGGGTAACCACCCCAAGTGAAACAGTGTCCACAGTACCAGATGATTCTGGGGATATATGTGAAAATGAATATAGGTATATAGATCACAGGCATCAAGTGAACCCAGAAAACAAAAAACATAGTATGGGTATATTACCATCAATGAAGATCAAGAGGACATCCGTCGACTTGAAATAAGATCAGGTCCTTGATGCTTGTACAGAGGTGCATAAGGGGGTGGGAAGCCAGGTAGTCACAGTACATAAATACCAGACATGTATACTGTGTATACAGCAGGCCGTGAGAACCTGAGTCTATATACCCAATGGAGGGTTTCCAAAAATTACTCAGAGAGAATTGAAGCGGTTTCATTAGGATATGGCTATGTCACAGCATACAATGCCTAAATAGGGTAGCGTGTATATATATGAACTCCATATATGCTCTATGAATCTAGACAGCTATAAGCTTAAATAACTTGCCACCGGTGGAAGATATATTCCCCTAGGGGATTGCCGTTTGCAGACCGCTGTAATAGTAGCCTTATGGTAGTTGTTCAGAGGGCCTCATGTCTTCCTAGCAAGGAGCTGTGACACCGCCGTTCCTTCCCACCTCGTGGACGCCACACCCTATGAAGACGCCGAGCGTAGTGACGTCAATACGTTGACGCGTTTCGTCCGCCAATCACCGCAGACTTCGTCAGAACTGGGAGGGGACTTCAATCCTTTGCCTTATATGGTGCACTAATTGCATACCAAAGAGTCTCCAGCTCGGTAAAACAAGAGATGAGCTTATAAATAAATCAAAAACTAAGGTAGGGGCGAATTCGGTAAATCAACCGGTGAGATTCATAACTAAATTTGGACAACAATGGGGTGAGGTTAAGAAGGCCCTGGACTCTCATTGGTACTTACTAACCCAAAATCCACAGATAGCAAGAGTGGTAGGGGAGAGTCCCCAAATGGTAGCAAAAAGAGCTCGGAACTTAAATGATATACTAGTACAATCAGAGTTTCAGAGGGCACCACAAAGAAATTGGTTAACTAGGAGGACGGGCCTATGTGGTATGTTCCCATGTGGCCACTGCCAAATTTGTCCATTTGTACATAAGTCTAATCAGTTCTTTAACAATGATAAATCCAAGGCATTCCAGATACGAAGTTTTATTAATTGTTCTAGCAGCAGAATAATATACATGATAGAGTGTCCATGTAAGAAGATGTATATAGGAAAAACTAAAAGGAATCTTAGGACTAGGATTGGTGAACATCTGAGAGATATCAGAAATGAAAATAGGAATATAAGAAAGGGAGAGAAAGAGAATCCACTGGCACAACATTTTAAAGAAGTACACGGGGGTAAAACAGAAGGTCTAAAAGTGAAAGGGATTTTCCTGCTGAATATTTCAGCTCGTCGGGGGGACTTTGATAAAGTCCTCCTACGAAAAGAAAAGTTCTGGATCTATACCCTGGGTGCACTTGTCCCATATGGACTAAATACAGAACTCAATTTTGGGGTGTTTTTGAATTGAATTTTTTGGAACCTGTAGTATACCTTTAGTTATAACCTGTATTGGGGAACTATTTATGGGAATGAAACTTTGATCTATTTGGATAAAGTATAAATCTAATTATGTGATTCTTTCCATTCCCATTATATATTTAAATTCCTATAATAACTAGATTGATATTATAATTGGGAAGTTGAATCTTGTCTTGATGTCTCCCTATTTGAATGATAATCACTATAATAATAGTTTTCTCTCCATTATCCTCTCTAAAGATGATCTGATTTACAGCAATATGGTCCCTCTTTTTTATTTCCAGCAGCCAATTTAAATTTAGTATGTGTGTTTTAGTTCACTTTGGATATTTCAAATGTAGTGATACTCTTTCAACACAAGATGGCGAGGTGGAGACTCTTTGGTATGCAATTAGTGCACCATATAAGGCAAAGGATTGAAGTCCCCTCCCAGTTCTGACGAAGTGATTGGCGGACGAAACGCGTCAACGTATTGACGTATTGACGTCACTACGCTCGGCGTCTTCATAGGGTGTGGCATCCACGAGGTGGGAAGGAACGGCGGTGTCACAGCTCCTTGCTAGGAAGACATGAGGCCCTCTGAACAACAACCATAAGGCTACTATTACAGCGGTCTGCAAACGGCAATCCCCTAGGGGAATATATCTTCCACCGGTGGCAAGTTATTTAAGCTTATAGCTGTCTAGATTCATAGAGCATATATGGAGTTCAGAAGGTATCTTATGTGGGCCCTATTTATTTATTATATATATATATATTACACACGCTACCCTATTTAGGCATTGTATGCTGTGACATAGCCATATCCTAATGAAACCGCTTCAATTCTCTCTGATTGAGTAATTTTTGGAAACCCTCCATTGGGTATATAGACTCAGGTTCTCACGGCCTGCTGTATACACAGTATACGTGTCTGGTATTTATGTACTGTGACTACCTGGCTTCCCACCCCCTTATGCACCTCTGTACAAGCATCAAGGACCTGATCTTATTTCAAGTCGACGGATGTCCTCTTGATCTTCATTGATGGTAATATACCCATACTATGTTTTTTGTTTTCTGGGTTCACTTGATGCCTGTGATCTATATACCTATATTCATTTTCACATATATCCCCAGAATCATCTGGTACTGTGGACACTGTTTCACTTGGGGTGGTTACCCAGGAGGTCCCTATATTTGAGAAGCGGGTATGACAGTCTTACAACTGAGAAGGTAATTGAAGTGTCCATTTTTTGGTGGAGAGGGAGGTGTGGTGAGGCCTGGAGGTGATTTAACTCCTATATTCTTATACATATATTGTGTTTTGTCTGTGTTCCAGCTTTCACTTACCAGGAGGTTCCTGACATATATTGGAAAATATCTGCTGTATACATGGCCTACTCCAATATAGGCTGGAAATCCATGGAAATCTAGGAGTATTACCTCACCACTACCCCACATCGCCTTATATGGTGCCCTACTTGCCAAAATGACCCTACAATGAAGACGCCTAGTGCATTTTAAACATGATTTTAATTGTTTAACATGTTCACCGTGCTCATGTTTAACCTCCGTATGATCTAAGTGATCAAATAAAGTATTGTTGGAATTTTTTGAATTCATATTACTCCGCGTGGATAATTTAGTAACCTTCTATTTTCAGGTAGGGGTGCTCTTGTCACACTACCATATTGTCTAGTATGCATTTTTTTGGGTTTATGGATCCACACTTATACAAGTGAGTCGGAGATATGATAATGACACTAGCTATTCGTGTCATTTTAGGTGGCTTGTTTCTGCTCTATTTTTGTGACATACTTAAAAAAACCCTATCTGGACCCCACCAACCTGAACAATTTAAGACCCATCTCCCTGCTGCCACTTACCTCTAAACTCCTAGAATGCCTAGTCTATAATTGCCTGAGCTCCCACCTCACCAACAACCTTCTCAACCCTTTACAGTCTTGCTTACGCCCTCTACACTCCACTGAAACTGCCCTACTCAAATTCAGTAATGATCTACTAACTGATAAAACCAATGGCCACTATACTTTACTCTTACTACTCGACCTCTCAGCGGCTTTTGATACGGTTGACCATCCCCTCCTCAAAAAACTAAAAACTCTCTTGGCCTCAGAGACTCCGCTCTTTCCTGGTTCTCCTCCTATCTATCGCAGCGCTCCTTCAGCATTACCTATAACGCTGCCACCTCCTCTTCACTCCCTCTCTCTGTTGGGGTCCCTCAAGGTTCTTTCCTCAGACCCCTTCTCTTCTCCATCTAAACCTCCTCCCTTGGTCAACTGATCAACTCCCACGGCTTCAATTACCATCTCTATGCTGATGACACAAAAATCTATCTTTCTACCCGTCACCTCACCCCTTCAGTCTCCACTCGCATTACCAGCCTACTAAGTGACATATCGGCTTGGATGTCACTCCACATCCTCAAACTCAATCTTTCCAAAACTGAGCTCTTAGTATTCCCCCCAGCCTGTGCCACCCCTCGACTTCTCCAGCAAGATCAATAACACTATCATCATTCCCTCCTCTCATGGCAGGGTACTAGGTGTAATTCTAGACTCCAATCTGTCCCTCAAATCCCTCTTGTATTGAACTGTATTGTTACTGTATTGTCTCCCACTATAATGTAAAGAGCTGAGCAAACTGTCGGCGCTATATAAATCCTGTATAATAATAATAATAATAATAATAATAATACCAGCGTGCAAAACTATATTTCATTTGGAAGAATAAATCACCTTTAACGTTGGGTGTCCTACGTGTGTGGATGTTGACGCATTATGTAAAACTTTTAGAATAGTTTTTTACATTTTAGAATGGGGTGCCTCGAGACTATCCATAATTGTAGAGGGTGCCTTGAGATTGTCCATAATTTTAAAGGGAGCCTTGACTGAAAAAAGGTTGAGAAACACTGCCCATCAGAAAAGCCATTCTCAGGTGGAAGGCTGATTTTTCACCAATAATGAATGTTATATCCAGTTCCTTTTTAAAATATAAACTCTAAATGCATGTAGAAATGGAATGTTTTTTAAATATTACCACAGTTCACCCTTTTGCTTTACAGATTTTTAAATATGGTTGATTTTGGAAGGAAAAAAAAAAAAAAAAAACGACAACTAATGGAAAAAGGTAATAGTTGTTGCCTTTGGTGACACATTGGTTTAGTTGTTTAATTTAAAAAGAAATCTGATTAGTCATTATGGGTAACAACTTTATATTTGCTTCCCTTATCTTTCATCATGTTTTTATCTCCACAAAAAATACGGCATCAAAGAAAGTGCCATGTAGAAAGAGTAAGGTCTGACGCGAACCATTTAGAGAAAAAAAGTCAATACATTTAGAAAATGAGCAAATGCAGAGTTTGAAAGGATAAAAGCCCCAGCAGCACCCGAGTATATTTCTGAAGAAGAAAAACATTTTGTAATTGCAAGTTCACAGGTATTATTTTACCCAATTTTCATTTTCAAAGTTGCAGTAAACTAAGCAGTGGCACTTTCTATGCGACGTGTATGTATTATAATAGATATAATTAAATGTGAAAGACTTCCTATTCAAACTTCACCTTTACACCCACACACTGATCTTGAATATATTTCATCCTGATTATACATAAAATGCACTAGTTTAGCTAACTTTTACAGTTGTAACAACTTGGGAAGCAAGTATATTTAACTAGGTTTTAATGAAATGGTTCTGTAACATAGTCCCCTGGTAAAAATAAGAGTTGCAGATGACAGGAGGGTGATGGGGAAATTGCATATTACATATTTCCATATTAATGTTGACCTCACAAAAATCTAAAAAAGTTTCTAACATCCTGGTTACTTAGGTACTCAAGCTTTGCTTTTTGTTTTGCCCAAAGCACATACTGTATATCCAGGCTTGCTTCAAACCTTAAAATTTCCAAACCCTGATGGTGGTATCTTATAGACCAGAGACTATACATTTATGGGGGCATTGGGTGCCTCAACTGCAGCCTTTAAAAAGGAAAAAAGAGCAATTGATATTCAGCATATGTTTTGCTATAGAGCAGGGGTCTCCAAACTTTTTAAACAAAAGGCCAGTTTACTGTCCTTAAGACTTTAGAGGGGCTAGACTGTAGCCAGTGGGAATAGACTATGGGGTCGATCTGCTAAAAACAGAGAGCACAAAATATGGTGCAACTCTGCATAGAAACCAATCAGCTTCCAGTTGTATATTGCAAAGCTTAATTGAACAAGCTGAAGTTAGAAGCGGATTGTCTGCCATGCACAACTGCATCAGAGCACAACTCCAATCTCAAGTTTTAGTATGTCTCAAGCCTAGTGGTGTTCAGTAGGAGAAGGAATAGTGCCCATCATTAGTGTTAATGGGAGGAATAGTGCTCATTGTGGGTGTTAATAGGAGGAATAGTGGCTCAATGTTGGTGTCAATGGGAGGAATAGTGCCCATCCTTGGTGTTAGCAGGCGCAATAGTGCCCCAATGTTGGTGTCAGTGGGAAGAATAGTGCCTCCTCATCAGTGTAAGTGGGAGGAATAGTGCCTCGTATCAATAGGTGCAACACTGCCCCAAGGGCCAGATAAAGGCAAGCAAATGGCTGCATCTGGCACATGGGCCACAGTTTGCAGACAACTGCTATAGTGGACTGTCAAAAACTGCAAATATACTGGAGGAGATGGTCAGAGACTGTAGACATGTTAAAGAAACCTACTGCAAAAGACAGTCAGGACTGTGGACATGTGACAGATCGCAATCATTGCCATTACAGAGCAAGGCTCATACTTCCATTAATAGGGTCTACAAAATGGACACACAACAAGGGCCAAAGCCTCGGCCCCAAAGAGCTATAGATATTTGAGTTGTCAGGGCTTTTTTATTCATGGTATCGTACCTTTATTTTACCTACTTTTCAGAGGACAAAAGCATTTCCTCTGGATAATGGTTCTATCTGAGCGAGTTTTATGCGTGCCAAAGAAATCCATTCAGAAACACTAGTATAGTGTATGGTGAATGATATAAAAGTACGTTTTTTTACAGGTTTGTTGCTACATATATGCAACTTTCAATACATACCGTATACTGTATGTGCTATACATAACTGCACATTACATGTCCCACATGTTATTCCCTTGTAGTGTAGATTAAAACATAGCTCATATCCTATCCCTTCTGACAAACAGTGGAATAGAATTAAAGACTTCTCATTGCTACACACAACAAAGGGTCTGGCAATATTTACAACCGGAGGTTTTTTCATTCACCTAATGCCATCACTACGATAAAGTCAATGTAGGCACCTGGGACAGCAGTTATTCGCTACAGCTTACTTTTAGGTTCATGGCATCCTTGCCATCCATAGGTGTTTTGTAAAGGTATACAAGAAGAGCCAAGAAAAACTGTACCTGTGGTAAAGTCATAAAGTACATTCAGTGTATTCCAAGCTAAGGTCTGTGTAATCTACTGCAGCCAGATTTCAGAGGTCTCCTCAGATGTGGGGTGTCTGGGTCTTCTGAAACAATTACAGAATAATATCTTCTCTCTATGTCTGATCTATGCCCAAGTTTAGGAAAACCTCTCCAGTATTGAAAAAACAAATCGAGCAAGAGTTTCACTGGTTACCAGAAGGTGCCATGGTCTGGAGGACTACAACTATGTCTGGATTAAATTCTGAAGCCCTTAAAAATAGGCCCTAGGTTATGTGTTTTTTTTTTCTTCAATCTTCACAAGAGTGTATTTTTAACTCAAAGTATATTTTTCATCCAATAACCTCAGATAATGATTAGGAAATGTCTATATCAATTTACTTGTCTTGTTGAGGTGTCATCTGGTCACCAACGCATTTCTAGTGTTTCAATGGATTCTCTATAAAGCTTTCCATGTTTGACGAAATTTGATCATTTAGAAACTAAAGACATAACCCTTGACAGAGCTTGCTTTCAACCAACACACACACCCAGTATTGTAGGTATGTTAGGAAATCTCTCAATTACTGTCTAAGAGGCAATACTGCACAGATTTATCTTCATTCATCTCTGCCTCTTCAACAGAGAAAAAAAGAATCTGAAAATTCCATCCTACCCAACTGCTAGCATTACAGGTCTCAGGGTTTGCCATTACAAATGTTCATGTACGGAGAGATCATTGCATGGTAATGCTAGAAAGGCTGCATTGTATGAAAAGCAATATTCATGTTTAATGGGCTGAAATTAAACTTTTTATCATTTGAAAAGTTTTAAAACTCATTTGGTTTGACAAATGCACAAAACAGGATGTGAGGTTTAAAGGAAACATACAGAGACAGAAATATTGGAATGCCATTGCTGAACTTCTGAATATACTACTTGCCTACATGTCTCTGGCATTAAAATGGAAATCAACTCTCTCTCAGTGAACACTGACTATCTTCAATCCTAACACCCCACTGGTTAATCTTGTAGGAGGAGTTTTCATTCCCCTATGAATATCCTATGAAGCTGCATGACTCCTGACCCTCTGTCCAAACAGTGCGGAGCTATATATATATTATATATCTAGCAATACACACCAAACAGAGCATGTGCAGACTTAACTCTGCTGCTCTGTACTATGCCAGATGGACTGGGGAAAGTAAAGGAAAGAGAGGATCAAAGAAGTCTGGATCAAACAGCCTTTTTGCACAACGTGGAGGATTAACCCCTTAGGTTCCACAGTGAGTATAACAAGCATGCTTTACTGCATATACAGACTGATTTTACTGGTGTGGGTTTAGGAACACTTTAAAGGGGAAAAAAAAAAAATTTAAATTCTGAGTTGTCAAATATGGTGTGGAAATTTTCCAATGGGGACATACGTTGTTGTAACAACTGTCTAAGTGGTATTTTAACTCCCTTTCGATAAATTTGCTTTTACTTACTCGTGTCTAAGTGAAGAGAAATCTCTTGAACAAGACACATTGCAAAAAAAACAGGCAAGGATTTTAAACCTTCCCTAATCCAAATCTGTAATCCCAATCCAAAATTAATAAATATATTTTAAAGTGTTATTAAACCCAGGACCCTGCATTCACTATATCTGGTCTCCCACAGTACATAGAACATGGAAGTGCAATTATTTTGGTAAATATAAACTGCTAAATACCTTTTCTCATCAGCAGTCAGAGCAGTCTTGTGATTTCTATCAGTGTCCAGCACAGCACAATGTTAAAGTTTGTAGGAGGAGTTTTCATTCTACTTCCTGACCTCTGTCTGGACAGTGCTGATTGGCCCTGTGCTGATCACATGCACACTCTGAAGAAAAGAAAAAAACTCTCTATCAATACACACCAAACTGAGCATGTGCAGAATGACTCCACACCATATGTCTTATCAGGAGATAAGAGGGGGGCACTGGAAGGGGAGGATCAGAGAAGTCAGGATCAAACAGTGTTTTTACATAATGCCGAGGATTAACCCCTTAGGTTCCACAGTGAGTACAACAAGCATGCTTTACTGCATATACAGACTGATTTTATTATTGTGGGTTTAGTAGCACTTTGATTAAAATGTTGCTAGCATTTGCAGAAGGCCATGTCTGTATATTGAATACGCAATCATTAAAACGTCACAAGGTCTGATGTTTAGTCAGGCCAGAACAGAAGTAGCAAACCTGGCATATAAATTAATCAAATCAACATTTTTTGTAGAATCATTTTTTATTCCACTTTCTTATTCTCAGGAGATGTCTCACAGAATTGTAAGCAGGGGGCAAAATACATATACTGTACGGTTGTATGGAAATTGATCGTATTGCCAAAACAGGACCAATGAGGGCTTAAAAGAACATTGGCTTGCCTCAATATTGCCCAGTAAAGAGCCTCTACATGGTCCAAGCATGGCCTGATTATTGCAAGAGATGCTGATATTCTCATTGCAATGGTCATGCCATATTAGCTGCTCCAGATCCATTTATGTAAAGGAAGAAGGGGTTAGGCATGTAGTCTTCTTCCACTCCTTGCTCACTTTCTCCAGCCAGTATACCTGAATGTCTGTCTTCCAAACAGCTACTTCCAAAATCAACACAACAGGCTAATTTCAATCTTATTAGTTCAGAAAAATTACTGTCACAAGATATGGGATGTGTAAGAAATATGAACATTTGTAAGTCTAAAATGACAGTTTTATTACATAATATCAGTCTTGTGAATCACTGTTTCCATGGTGAGTGTACGGGCTCTATACAATTGAAAGCAACTAACAGAGCAGTTTTAGGGCTTTATACAAAATCATATTAGGGCTTTATACAAAATCATATTAAGAAGAGTGGGAAAGTAGAAATGGACAGAAGAAAAAAAAGAACAGGAAAGAAGCGTCTTTCATTGGACCCAAACCGATCACACATTCCGCACAGAGGAGTTTTAATATAAATCAACCCAAGCAGACCAAATGTGCCATCTCTGTTTTAAAGTGGCAATATATCCCTTATAAACAGTCCAATGTCCTATTTTAAACCAAATAAATCTGAGAACTTTGTGTGTTGCTTGTGCTCAAACATCTGACATATCTCCCCTGGAATGTATACAGTCTCTTTGCCTTGCTGTGAAAGACATCATCCAAGCTTAATTATTAATAACAGAAATCTCTGTTACAGGTGCCAGTATTTGTAAAATTAGTGTTCCATTCAAGCAGAGTTTTTTAATCTGCATTGTAAAAATAAACCATGTTTTTAAGTGATACTAAAAGTAAATTTTTTATAAAAAAAATAAAAATAAATGCAATATGTCTATATATAACTAGAATGCACCTTCTATCTCTATTTTCCTTCGATCCAGCTCACAAATGCAAGCTTTTATCTGCTTTTCTCAGACTTCCTGTTCTAGGGTGGCTACGTTTGTTTTCCATGCCCCAGGGGTATGTGAAGGTAGCCACCCTTACCTGCTCGGCTCTCCCCCGAGATGGACTGCACATCTACCTGCAGACGCATTCAGCTCTATGGGAATAGTACACAAAAAGCAGAGCATGTGACCACAAACAATGGTACTGCTCACTCTACACTAGTAACGGTGAGGTGCATCAGTGGATAGATTTGGGCAGTTATTTTTCTCCACATCTCAGACTTTTGCCATTGTCTTTGTAATGCCAGTGCTTTGAGGTGCTAGTGCACCATCCTATAGAAGTACCTACATCCACCCAAGATTTGTCTGTCATTGGCAAATAGGCAATTATCTGCACAGGTACTGCACTGCTAAACTCTAGCAATACACACCAAACTGAGCATGTGCAGCTTGCCCCCAAGCCTCTGTTCTATTAGGAGATATTTAAGAGACAGCAGAAGAAGGGTAAAATCAAAGAAAACAGGATCAAACCTTTTTGTGGAGGATTAACCCCTTCGGTTCCAGTATGACTATAACAAGCATGCTTTACAGCATATACAGACTGATTTTACTGTTGTGGGTTTAGGAACACTTTAACTGTTACAGTGCAATTAAAATGCTGCTGTACTTTTTGACAGCACTGGATCTGAATGCAATGATGTGAACCAAGGTAACTAGAAAACATTGATTTTACTGTGTATGCATTCTGGATGCGTGTAAAAATGCACCCAAAAGCATCTGCTGTGAACAAGCCCAAGCAAATTTGTAATCACACATTTGGCTCAATGTACTAAAGCTAAGTACACACGATCAGAAAATTGTATGAAAAACACCGCTTTCGGCGCGATTGTACAATAATCTGATTGTTAGTACACAGCTTTCGTCCAAAATTATTCGAAGGGACAAACACGAACACTTTTCTTGTACGATACCCCATTGTACAATTTTCCTTTAACCTGAACCGTTTTCATCTGAAAATACAAAACAATTCAATACATGACATCGCTTTCAAATTTTTATTCTGTCATACAAGAATTTTCGTAACTTTAGTAACCTCCTCAACTTTTGATATGAGGCTAGTATGCAAAAAAAACAAAAACGGACGATCATTCACACCTTGCCTTAAAATGTTTCATCGACAAACCATGAATTGGGCATTTAACTCTTGGAAGGCCTTTTTTTGTTATAAAGGACTCTAATCACCATCACAAATGCCTCCATTTCCTGATCAGTTCAGTAGACAACACATTATAATTCACCAACATCACCAGAGTGTAGCCAGCAGCATTATAAAGAAGTGATGATGCCTGCAATAATCATTGTAAATGAATCATTTAAATCAAATACCTTTAAAAAAAAAAAATCAATAATGTTACATAGTGCACTAAATATAACAGATATGGGTTGTAGTGCCTTTAATAATTTAACAGATTGATAAATCTAATTTAGTATTAAAGAAAACAAAAACACACACGGTAACATACAGTAAAGCAAATGTCACAAACTAAAATGATGTTTATGCATATAGCCTTTTAAATGGCAGCAATCCTGTGGTCCAACACACTATCAGTATATCTTATCTTTCCTGAAGAAGCAGATTACCTAAAATGTCAAGCTGGGGCCAGTCAGTGCTGAGTGTACTACTGTAAGGGCACATTCACACCAGGAGCAGTTGTATGCATTTTTGGCTGCACTTCAACTGCATAGACAGTCCAAAATCAAGGTTATCCTGTGGGCATAGTTCACACCACTGCAGTGTAGTGCAGTGAAATAAAAAAATAAAATAAACCAGCGTGCTGCATTTTTCCACAGCGCAAATGCATAAAAACATGCGCAAATGCATTGCACCACATTACACACACAAAAACCCAAGGAAAGAAATAAGTAGTAAGTAACCTCACAGGACAAATGAAGATAGAAAACGTGCATCAACGCATAAAACATTAAATGCATTCAAATGTGCAAGAAAGAAAACACATACAGTAGCTGTGTAGTTTCTAGTGTGAATGAGCCCCAAAGAGGAGCTCCAGCAAAATGTGCTAGATTGACAGCACTGTGCTATGCAGTAGGGCCTTACTGGCTTGCAGCACTACCATGTCTACTCCCATTCACACCAGATGCAGTGGGATGTAATTCTGACTGCACACCAAATAGACAGTCCAAAATCCAGGTTATCCTATGGACATAGTTCACACTAGTACAGTGCAGAGAATTAAAAAAAAATAATTAGTAAGGACAGCAAGCTGCATTTTTTTTTCACACTGCAAATGCACCGAATGTAGAAGGTGTGCTTGACGTTTGACTGCCAGTAAGAGCACGGATTTGGTAGCAATAAAGTGGAATTTATTTATTTATTACAGGTACTTGTATAGCGCCATCAATTTATGCAGTGCTTTTACACATATATTGTACATTCACATCAGTCCCTAACACTGAAGGGGTATACAATCTAAGGTCCCCAACTCACATTCATACATACTGGGGCCAATTTAGACAGGAGCCAATTAACCTACCAGCATGTCTTTGGAGTGTGGGAGGAAATCGGAGTATCCGGAGGAAACCCACGCAGACCCAGGGAGGACATGCAAACTCCAGGCAGGTGGTGCCATGGTTGGGATTTGAACCAACGACCCTAGTAACGCCAGGCGGAAGTGCCAACCATTTAGCCACTGTGCTGCCCGTTTAGGAATTAAACCTAAAAAAAAAAAACAAAAAAAAAACAAAAAAAAAACAAAAAAAAAAAAAAACACTGACAGGTAGGAGCACTGACAACAAAACGCTGGAGGTGGCTGTTTGCTAGATAAGTCTGCCATAATGTGCCAATAAGTTGTGCATGCTAGCACATTATGGTTAAAAGCTCCTGGGACTCAATAAAAAAGCAAATGTCAGAGCTATATTGGCAGAGTATGGAGCGGTAGAACATCTGTCAGGCTTTAAGGCTAGGTTCATATATGTGCGGGTGGTGCCGCTGCGGATCCGCACGAAAATCCACCCACACAGAGGAATGTGGACCCGTGGGCCGGGTGCCATTAGTTCTAATGGCACGCCGCCCGCACTAAAAAACGCAACCGTACTGGGAACCAAGGTTCCCATGCGGGCTGCGTTTTCAAAAGTGCAGGGACTTCTTCCCTGCTTGTCACGGGGTACAGGAGTCCATGCAAATCAATGGGCTCTTGTGCCCGCGCAAAACGTGGCCCGTACGGCTGCATATATGTGAACCAGGGCTAACTGCTGTGTCTTTTTGAGATTACCTTTGTTTCCTGCCCTAGGGGTAGTGGTCACCGGGACACGGAACCTAGAAGACAAAAACCTAGCAGGTTCTAAACCCTTCATTTAGTAGCAATCCCACACATCCGCAATGTATTTATAAAATATAACACTGCCTACAGCCCCAGCTAATCTATTAACTGTTCATGGGGGAAAAAAAAGAACATATATGGCATCATTTTGTTAACGTTTCCCACATCAATACCTGCAAGCACAAGCCCACACGAATAGCTGGTAGGTGTAACTCTACTGTCAAAGAATCCTAACTGGTATTCAGTCACTTTTCACAAAAATATCACTCAACCAAAACAAATTTGTTACACAAAAATCAGTAACACAATTATGCACAGGAATCCCAAAGGTGGGCGAAACAATAATGAGGTCTAAAACCTATGGATTTATTTTATAGTTCACTGAGCGAAAATTTAACAAGATTTTCCCCTACCTTAATAACTACAGGTAATTGGGATTCATTGTTTCAGCACCAAGGGAATATTTGTGTTCGTAAACATACAGAGATTAAAACATTAGCAAGTTGTTAATTTTTTAATAAAAAGGAAAAAAAAAAAATGCAGACCAAAAAAACTGAGCCCTGTTCTCGGCAACTCAGAGGAACATCACTCTTGTTCTTAAAAATTAAGTCCGAAGCCACAAATACTGTAACTGCTGACTTTTAACAAACAGGTGCTCACCAGCCCATGGATTTCAGCGTCATCTTCCTTGGAGCAGATTCTTTGCCAGGTTTTGGAACCCTAGTGCTGCCATCTTGGATGTAGGGGCCGGCTGTGACTACCCAAGGTCTCAGAGCCAGCTCCTCACTGTGCATTTATGAGATTGCTTAGCATGGTAAGACTTGTCCTGCATCCTCCTGGGACATGTGAAGTGGAGGGGTATTGGGAAAGGATAAGGAGCGGTTCTTTTAGTCTGAGCGAAGATCCACTTTAAGCCCTGGTTCACACTAATGTGGTGCAATTTCTATGCGTTTTGAAGTGCGAATTCAAGAGCAGTTGCGGAGCGATTCTGCAGTGATTTTACACAGCTGCGATTTCTGTACTGGCTAATTTTGTGACATTAGAATTAGGTGCATCTCACACTAAATTCGCTTTGCATTTGAACACCTGTGTGTTCAGTGCCGTTTTCATTCAAGTCTATGGGCTCAAAAATGCACTGCAATGCACCAAACATGCACAGGATCTTTTTGTAAATAGCATGGCGTTTGAAAGGCATAGGTGTGAACAACCTCCATAGAAAGCCATGTCATCTCCCTTGACATCCAAATCTATGCATAAATATGTAGTTCTCCATTTTGTAAAAGAATGCTTACTTACTGGATATGTGAACTGGGACAGCCAGGCTGTTGTCCCTCCCAAACTCTTCCACGGCCCGAAATCCAGGAATCTTACGATCAGCCTCTTTAAAAAAGGGAGACTGGTCTATAATCCTCACCAGGCTTCCCTGAAGCCTACAACCTCCTGAATCCAGATTCTGGTCAACAAATACCTTCAATCCACCACCTTGTGTGTCATTTTAGTCCACATTCTGCCACACTACACTACAATTTCATAGTATATGTGAAAGACTGCATAAAAAGAGACTGGAACTAGCACCAAAGAAGTCAGCCGAGTTGAAAGATCTCAACGGTTTCTCTATTTTCTGCTGAAAAATTAATGAACTGCCAACTCTGTATAGTACTATTCTATACAAGGAGGACCAATCACCTGACATTCAACAAACATCAAAAGTTGCACGTGGAATGAACAAGGAATTGTGATGGTGTAATTGCTTGCTATGCCCATCTAAGAATCGGTAAGTATCAGAACAGTGACTTATCTTTAATAAAAATTAGGACTTGTCTCGGCCTGGAGAGAAGACAAGTCCTGTCTGGAAAGGTGAGAGCTTTCTGGGATGTGAAGTCTAAAAAAGGCTCAAGAGTCCAGTGCTGGCTGAATACAGGACTAGAAGCACCACAGTCCTTTGCTTTCAGGTTTGGGAATAAGATGCCAATGAGCGTTTTTACATGAATACGGAGAGGATTGGATTCATACAAAGTGTTGGCAAAGAGTGGGAAGATTTATTTATATACCTGCCCAGGTTAAAAGGGAAATGGGTCAAACTTTAAGGTGAGCACATAAATGTGTTGGAGGTGGAAGAGCACAATGGGATGACACAGAAGCACTGTACACTGGAATATAGCGGTGTGATTACACCTGTTCACACAAAGTCATTGTGGAATACAAGGGACTGTTTATCACGATTTATGTGGATATTACAGAATATATATATATATATATATATATATATATATATATATATCCATTGGAGAATATAACCATGACGTATGTTTGATCATTAAGTGTTCACAAGCACTGTAGAGCGTTGTCTCTATTTTGCTATCACTTTTTATTAGTGTACATTCAGCAGTTTTAAAGGTTCACATTTGACATACAGTGGGGATCGAAAGTTTGGGCACCCCAGCTAAAAATTTGTATTAATGTGCATAAAGAAGCCAAGGAAAGATGGAAAAATCTCCAAAAGGCATCAAATTACAGATTAGACATTCTTATAATATGTCAACAAAAGTTAGATTTTATTTCCATCATTTACACTTTCAAAATAACAGAAAACAAAAAAATGGCGTCTGCAAAAGTTTGGGCACCCTGCAGAATTTATAGCATGCACTGCCCCCTTTGCAAAGCTGAGACCTGCCAGTGTCATGGATTGTTCTCAATCATCGTCTGGGAAGACCAGGTGATGTCAGTCTCAAAGGTTTTAAATGCCCAGACTCATCTGACCTTGCCCCAACAATCAGCACCATGGGTTCTTCTAAGCAGTTGTCTAGAAAACTGAAACTGAAAATAGTTGACGCTCACAAAGCTGGAGAAGGCTATAAGAAGATAGCAAAGCGTTTTCAGATGTCAATCTCCTCTGTTCGGAATGTAATTAAGAAATGGCAGTCATCAGGAACAGTGGAAGTTAAAGCAAGATCTGGAAGACCAAGAAAAATATCAGACAGAACAGCTCGCAGGATTGTGAGAAAAACAATTCAAAACCCACGTTTGACTGCACGATCCCTCCAGAAAGATCTGGCAGACACTGGAGTTGTGGTACACTATTCCACTATAAAGAGATACTTGTACAAATATGGTCTTCATGGAAGAGTCATCAGAAGAAAACCTCTTCTACGTCCTCACCACAAAAATCATCGTTTGAACTTTGCAAATGAACATATAGACAAGCCTGATGCATTTTGGAAACAAGTTCTGTGGGCCGATGAGGATAAAATTTAACTTTTTGTCCGGAATGAGCAAAGGTACGTTTGGAGAAGAAGGGGCACAGAATTTAATGAAAAGAACCTCTGTCCAACTGTTAAGCATGGGGTTGGATCAATCATGCTTTGGGGTTGTGTTGCAGCCAGTGGCACAGGGAACATCTCACGAGTAGAAGGAAAAATGGATTCAATAAAATTTCAGCAAATTTTGGATGGTAACTTGATGCCATCTGTGAAAAAGTTGACGTTAAAAAGAGGATGGCTTCTGCAAATGGATAATGATCCTAAAAACACCTCAAAATCCACGGGGGATTACATCAAGAGGCGTACACTGAAGGTTTTGCCATGGCCTTCACAATCTCCTGACCTCAACATAATTGAAAATCTATGGATAGACCTTAAAAGAGCAGTGCGTGACAGACAGCCCAGAAATCTCAAAGAACTGGAAGACTTTTGTAAGGAAGAATGGGCAAAGATACCTCAAACAAGAATTGAAAGACTCTTGGCTGGCTACAAAAAGCGTTTACAAGCTGTGATACTTGCCAAAGGGGGCAGTACAAGATATTAACTCTGCAGGGTGCCCAAACTTTTGCAGACGCCATTTTTTTGTTTTCTGTTATTTTGAAAGTGTAAATGATGGAAATAAAAACGTTTGTTGACATATTATAAGAATGTCTAATCTGTAATTTGATGCCTTTTGGAGATTTTTCCATCTTTCCTTGGCTTCTTTATGCACATTAATACAAATTTTTAGCTGGGGTGCCCAAACTTTCGATCCCCACTGTAGACGTATCGCGGTGTTTATTTTTTGCGCTGCATTTTCTATTATTTTTGTTATATGAAGTAAGTATCACTGTGTTGTTTATTTTTTGTGCTGTATTTTCTAGTATTTATTTTGTTATGTGGGAACACATTACATGCTAGCTGCATAATTATAAAGGAGGTACCTATTGCGCTAAGGTTTCTTTTCTTTATATACCGACTTATCTTTATTATCATATGAATTTTACCTTGACACCACTAGGCGAGGGTCATTTAAGCTCAAGTATGCAAATCTCATGTATGTCAAGACTTCCCATGTGCCGATTGCATTTCCGTGATATTACTCCTCGAGTGCACATGTCACCACTGACATGTAGATACTTTCACAATAGACACAGTTCTTTGTTGTTTTTATATGGGGTCAGTAGTCAAGGGCTTAGGAGTACTCCGTGCATAGCAGAACACTCCCTGGATGCTGCAAGCTCTAATTTCGATAAATCAAGCACTTAGCACAATCCTCTCCGCTACAAATCACTGCTCAGTGCCTTCCTGAACAGCCATTCAAATATCAATTTTTACTTGGAGTCAACTCCAGTAAAATCTGGTTGATTGGTACCACTGTTTTCAATGTCTTATTGACACCTTCAACTACCATAATCAGTTGTCTTTGTTATGAAAGTGTCTTGCTACACGTCAGAATTTAAGCCATTGTGTGAAATAGAAAGATAACAGGCTGTCATGGTTTGATATCTAGGTCGTCAACCAACAGGTATTACAGAGGGGAACATCTACTATGTAGACCAGGCATCACTAAATGGTGGACCGTGGTCTGGATCCGGACCCAGTGAAAATCTTATCCAGACTGCAGCCTCGCCAAATACATGCCTATGTGTCTTCTCCCTGCCATCGGCTCACCTGCCTGCTGCTATCATCCTCAAGGAAAGACACAACATGGAAGATGCAGAAGGTCTGGATAGAGGGCGAGACTTATCAAGTTAAGAAGCGAGTGATTGTTGCTAGGCTGCGGGGTGGTCCAAACAATCATTCACCCGCCTTTAACATGAAAAGTCCTGCCCTTTGTCCAGACCTGCCACTCCTCCCATCTTATGTGAATAAGGAAGGACTGTTAAGGGAGTGGGAGGGAAGGCTGTAATGTGATGAAAGGGACAGGAGTCTGTAATATGGAGGGAGGACTGTGGAAGGGGGGGAGCCTGTGTTATAATGGGGGGCTCTGTAGTGTAAAGAGAGGACTGTGAAATAAGGGGGGGTGGTAATATGAAAGGAAGAGTGATGTAAATACGAGGGGGGACTATAATGTAAAGGGGACTGTGGCGTGCACAGGAGGCTGTGGTGTGAAGTATCGGAGTAATAGCACACATATGACACTTCCGCTGAAAGAAAATTTAACTGAGCGGACCCCCGTGAATTTTCATTTAGTACCCCTGTTGTAGACTAAATTCACCATAATCATCGTTTACAGCTAAAGGGTACATTTACACTTCTACTTCACAGTAACGCACATACGTAATATGCAATACTACATTGTAGTGCCGTTC
The DNA here is from genome assembly GCF_062004578.1 of Staurois parvus. Lineage (NCBI taxonomy): Eukaryota > Metazoa > Chordata > Amphibia > Anura > Ranidae > Staurois > Staurois parvus. Next base: position 24,987,918 of record NW_028318083.1, on the reverse strand, counting down.
ATATTGAATGGCACCCAATGCCATTTAGACGCGACACCAGTGTTGCAGTGCATTGCGTAAGAAAAAAAAAACAAAAACAAACAAACAAAAAAAAAGAAGGTCATATGCGGTAGAGTTTGCGATAGAAGTAAAATAAATGAATGAGTCTTAAATGCAGCTAGTAGAAGTACTTCACATGTGTCTTTACATTAGTTTCCTGCAATGCACAGCACAAACAATGTGTGCTTGATTTGCCCTGCACTTTGCAGCTCCTCAACTGTCTAGTGAACAGAATTCTCAACATTTTTGTAGGCTAAACGGTTCACATAAAAACTTATTTAAGAACTTTATTTTTGCAACACTGTTCTTAAATTTACTCCCCGACCTTCCCAACATTATCTTTAAATTCCCCCCCCCCCCCTTCCCCAACACACACACCTACCCAGAGTCTTATACGGTCCCGAGAGGTCCATGCTGTGTGCGGCCTACAGCCATCTATCCCTGGGCCACATTACAGTTAGTCTCTCCTTAGGGATAATTAGGAATTTTCCTACCCATGCACAGGGATGTGTAGGACAGACGTTTACAGTTGTGAACGTGTGGCTCTCACATGACTATTTTGGAGAGATTTCTTTATTACAAAGTTGCCTATCTAGAAAAGGGGTGTGCGTAGAAAAGAATGCAATTCATAGCTTAGGAAGATGGAGAAGACAAGAGAAAGATACTGCTACTCCAGTTTCCTCCCACACTCCAAAGACATACTGGTAGGTTAATGTGACACCTGACTAAATTGGCCCATGTATGTATGGGTGTATGTGAAACAGGGACCGTAGATTGTAGGCCCCACGGGGGCAGGAACTGAGGTGAATGTACAGTATGCCAAACACTGAAAATTGTTCAACACTGTATACATACAGTACCTGTAATAAAGATAAAGCTGCAAGCCAGGACTACACCAGTATGCATATGTTCTAAATACAGCCATTAAAACCTCAAAAGTTCTACATTGTGATTGGCATGGTTGTAAATTATACCTTCATAGTAACTGCCAAGTGGTAAATTGCCAGAATTCTACGTAAAGACATCAGGGATGTGCAAATCATATCGCCCGACACCCGGGACATGTAGTTCCAGGCAGCTTGTTTTTCCTTACATGTAGCCCTGTTGCGGGCTAAATTGATAAACTCCGGGGCGGACAGGCTGCAGTTGTGTATGCTCAGTGTGACACCCATTCACACAGCACACTTCCCCCCTCCCTCCACACAGACAGGAGAGGAGGGAGATTACATTTTGCTCCACCTCTTACCGCCCCTCTCCTCCATGACTGCCCCGTGGGCGGGAAAATTCAAGATCCATCCGGCTGTATGATTGCCGATGTCTGATGTTTGAGCCTGCAGCGAGCAGGGAGCTTTCATCACCTTCTTCCCTAATCTACATCCCCCCTCCCTGTTCTTCCAGGAGCTTCACACTTAACTATTTCATGTCCAGTTAGCAGCTGAACTTTGACTAAATAGGGCACCCCGCTGAGCTCTGACTGAAGGGGGCACCCAGCTGAGCTCTGACTAAAAGGGGGCACCCAGCTGAGCTCTGACTAAAAGGGGGCACCCAGCTGAGCTCTGACTAAAAGGGGGCACCCAGCTGAGCTCTGACTAAAAGGGGGCACCCAGCTGAGCTCTGACTAAAGGGGGCACCCAGCTGAGCTCTGACTAAAGGGGGCACCCAGCTGAGCTCTGACTAAAGGGGGCACCCAGCTGAGCTCTGACTAAAGGGGGCACCCAGCTGAGCTCTGACTAAAGGGGGCACCCAGCTGAGCTCTGACTATAGGGGGCACCCAGCTGAGCTCTGACTATAGGGGGCACCCAGCTGAGCTCTGACTAAAGGGGGCACCCAGCTGAGCTCTGACTAAAAGGGGGCACCCAGCTGAGCACTGACTAAAAGGGGGCACCCAGCTGAGCTCTGACTAAAAGGGGGCACCCAGCTGAGCTCTGACTAAAAGGGGGCACCCAGCTGAGCTCTGACTAAAAGGGGGCACCCAGCTGAGCTCTGACTAAAAGGGGGCACCCAGCTGAGCTCTGACTAAAAGGGGGCACCCAGCTGAGCTCTGACTAAAAGGGGGCACCCAGCTGAGCTCTGACTAAAAGGGGGCACCCAGCTGAGCTCTGACTAAAAGGGGGCACCCAGCTGAGCTCTGACTAAAAGGGGGCACCCAGCTGAGCTCTGACTAAAAGGGGGCACCCAGCTGAGCTCTGACTAAAAGGGGGCACCCAGCTGAGCTCTGACTAAAAGGGGGCACCCAGCTGAGCTCTGACTAAAAGGGGGCACCCAGCTGAGCTCTGACTAAAAGGGGGCACCCAGCTGAGCTCTGACTAAAAGGGGGCACCCAGCTGAGCTCTGACTAAAAGGGGGCACCCAGCTGAGCTCTGACTAAAAGGGGGCACCCAGCTGAGCTCTGACTAAAAGGGGGCACTCAGCTGAGCTCTGACTAAAAGGGGGCACCCAGCTGAGCTCTGACTAAAAGGGGGCATTCTGCCAGGGTCTGATGTAAGCAGGGACTCAACTGGAAACTAAGCAATGTTAAAAATATTAAAAATTTAAGTCGCCATAAAGCCCCCTTTTTTTTTTTTTAAAAAGCCCCAGATATTCCTAATATCACCTCCCCATATCACCACCTAATTAAACCAGGAAATGACTTTGCCAGGATGGAAAATATGAAGGGTTGAGGTTTGTTTTTTTAAGGGACAGTCATCCATTGCAAATACAGTACCAAATACTGTGACTACAGTAATTTTCAGAACATTCTGTTATTCGAAAGATTGTTTGCTTTTGATATTTTTTGGATTGAATGGACTTTACTGAATGAAAAGCACATGCACCGATAGAAATTCGTGCCTTTAAAAAAAAAAAAAAAAAAAAAAAAAAAAAAAACCACACGCCTTCAAATATTCTGGATATGGAGGCCGAAAACAAAAGTCAATTTGACCAACTAATTAAAAACAAAGAAAGATCAAAACTTTTCCCAAGAATTACCTTGTCCATTCTGGAATTGGCACAGTTTTGCTATGTAGTTTAAACCCTTGTGTTTTAGACAACTCATGTCTGTGCATTTCCTTCCAAATAGAATCTAGCACCCCCTTTTGTATAGATAAAACAGAAGAAAAAGAAAAACAGTGAAACACGCAATTTGTCCTATTCACTGAATTTGCATTTAATTCAGTTGTCCCTTTCACTGAAGACAAATTATGGACTACTGCAAAAATCTATACTACTCCTCTCATGAAAGTGACAGTAATTAGTGAGACCAACAGCCAACTGTAATCTGTCATGGGACAACACTGACTATACTATTAATTAGCAACCTTCATAAAGACAAACACTGACACATTTTTTAATATGCAGTTCCGACAGCTATTATATTGCAACAGGGGACTTTTAATAACGCTGTGAAGTCAAAATCTTGTAGTATTATTTTCCATTCTTAAATGCTATTTGCGTTTGTACTTCACTGTCAATTATTACCACTTTATTACCGTGATACCTATTTTGCAAATTAACTCAACCCAGGAATAGAACACTGGCTTTACTTCAAAGTGATTGTAAAGGGTTAAATTTAATTATGAAAAATAAGAAACATGCTATACTTATCTGCTCTGTGCAATGGTTTTGCACAGAGCAGCCCTGGCCCCCCTCTTTTGGAGTCCCCCATTGGCACTTCTGACTCCTCCCCCCTGCCAAGTGCCCCATGGCAAGCCCCTTGCTATGGAAGCACTCACGCAGGCTCGCTCCTATATACACACACATAGCGTGGCTCGGTCCTGTCCCCTTCTCACTGGCTCTGCTATCATAAGGGGGGGTGCATGCAGAAGCATTTTTGTACCTTAATGCATAGATTGAATTAAGGTATAAAACGTTCTGCCTTTATACCACTTTAAATTACTTGCTGACCGGAGTTCAACTTTAACATGTTTGGCTTGTAAGGGTTAGTTAAATCCTAGTCTAATTATAAGGAATAGGCAGAAACTTGACCGATCCCACAAAACTACTCCTCTTTGCCGATCATGTTACTGCCCCCTTGCAATGTCAAAGTACAATGCTAGACCAACGTTTCTGAACTGTACGTGAGGACATTCCAAGAAATGTCACATTCCAAGAAAAAAAAAAAAAAAAGAAGAATAGGTTAAGTCTTTCTTCCCATTTCCTACCCACTTCAATGAACAAGCTTTTAATGCTTGCATCCCAGTGAGGTCATAAATATATTTATATTACTTCCTGCCAAGTTCAGCCTATATGCCTTTATATTTTCTCAACATCTTAGTCAGCTTTAATCTAATGTGTTCTTTAGACCAGCGATTAGATCCCCTGTGTAAAGCCCCTAATCTTATATCAGTCATGATAAAAACCCATTTCTAGAGGACTGATTTAAGTCATAAGTAGTAAATATTCACTGGGACTTTTTTTTTTCAGGTAATATGTTCACCAAACTCAACTCAATCAAATTAAACACACCACTTCTAATAACGTGCTTAAAATATTAATCACCATTAAAATGAGCTTTAATGATTTATGCTGGCATGATTCCAATTACTTTATAGTGGCAATATCATTCTTTCCAGGGACATATTTGATTTTTAACTCAACCATGTCAATGCTTGGGTAGAGTGTGTGAGATATAGACTAGTATGTTGCAATAAAGTGCTTTCAAAGCAATACTTTTCTATTTGGTTTTGAATAGCATAGTGAAGGATTATAACCCCCCCCCCCTTAGATGTTTAAAGCCGGATGTGTCCCCACTGTGGAAATTCACCCTCCCTATTTTTCCATGTAACCACTATCACTGGGATTTAAGTCAGGGAAAATCTGAAATCTACAGACTTTCAATGGGGACTTGTTTTAGTGACAACTGTCTAAGGGAATTTTTGTCATTTATTTGCTGCTTATCTAGGACACTAAATTAGGGGGGGATTACTGACAGTGGTTTTCCTATTTTTGAGTAGAGTAGGGAATAGTTAAACATGTTGTCTTTGACATACTTTAAATCTATATACAGGTGAAACTCGAAAAATTAGAATATCGTGCAAAAGTTCATTTCAGTAATGCAACTTAAAAGGTGAAACTAATATATGAGATAGACTCATTACATGCAAAGCAAGATAGTTCAAGCTGTGATTTGTCATAATTGTGAGGATTATGGCTTACAGCTCATGAAAACCCCAAATCCATAATCTCAGAAAATTAGAATATTACATGCAATCAATAAAACAAGGATTGTACATAGAACAATATCGGACCTCTGAAAAGTATAAGCATGCATATGTACTCAGTACTTGGTTTGGGCCCCTTTTGCAGCAATTACTTCCTCAATGCGGCGTGGCATGGAAGCTATCAGCCTGTGGCACTGCTGAGGTGTTATGGAAGACCAGGATGCTTCAGTAGCGGCCTTCAGCTCTTCTGCATTGTTCGGTCTCATGTCTCTCATCTTTCTCTTGGCAATGCCCCACAGATTCTCTATGGGGTTCAGGTCAGGCAAGTTTTCTGGCCAATCAAGCACAGTAATCCCACGGTCATTGAACCAGGATTTGGTGCTTTTGGCAGTGTGGGCAGATGCCAAGTCCTGCTGGAAAATGAAGTCGGCATCCGCATAAAGCTAGTCTGCGGAAGGAAGCATGAAGTTCTCCAAAATCTCCTGGTCGACGGCTGCGTTGACCCTGGACTTAATGAACCACAGTGGACCAACACCAGCAGATGACATGGCTCCCCAAATCAACACAGACTGTGGAAACTTCACACTGGACTTCAAGCATCTTGCAGTGTGTGCCTCTCCATTCTTCCTCCATACTCTGGGTCCTTGGTTTCCAAATGAGATGCAAAAGGTGCTCTCATCAGAAAAGAGGACTTTGCACCACTGAGCAACAGACCACGTCTGTTTTTCTTTAGACCAGGTAAGACGCTTCTGATGTTGTTTGTTGTTCAGAAGCGGCATGACAAGAGGAATACGACATTTGAAACCCATGTCCAGGATCCGTCTGTGTGTGGTGGCTCTTGATGCACTGACTCCAGCCTCAGTCCACTCCTTGTGAAAGTCCCCAACACTTTTGAATGGCCTTTTCCTGACAATCCTCTCCAGGCTGCAGTCATCCCTGCTGCTTGTGCACTTTTTTCTTCCACACTTTTCCCTTCCACATAACTTTCTATTAATGTGCTTTGATACAGCACTTTGGGAACATCCAACTTCTTTTGCAATTACCTTTTGAGGCTTTCCCTCCTTATGGAGGGTGTCAATGATGGTTTTCTGCACAACTGTCAGGTCAGCAGTCTTTACCATGATTGTGATTCCTACTGAACCAGACTAAGAGACCATTTAAAGGCTCAGGAACTCTTTGCAGGTATTATGGCTTAATTAGCTGATTAGAGTGGGACACTTTGAGCCGAGAATATTGCACCTTTTCACAATATTCTAATTTTCTGAGATTGTGGATTTGGGGTTTTCATGAGCTGTAAGCCATAATCATCACAATTATGACAAATTACGGCTTGACCTATCTCACTTTGCATGTAATGAGTCTCTCTCATATATTAGTTTCACCTTTTAAGTTGCATTACTGAAATAAATGAACTTTTGCACGATATTCTAATTTTTTGAGTTTCACCTGTAGTTAACATATCCTTACAAAAAATGTATTGTTTACGACAATACTTCAAAACAAACAAAATTGTAAAACAAAATACAGGTAATTATAAATAAAAAGGCAAAAAGGAAAAAAATGCATACATTATAATAAAAGCAACATTTGAGTGACCCTATTGCTGTAAAAAAAACTTTGATGACAAGGCAAACCATTCCTGTTGCCTGCGCAGACTCAGGAAATTTGAGAATTCCAGAAGCATTTGTTTCCCAGTGGATTTTTATAGACTATTTCTCAAGATCAGAGTGCCATTCAAGAGCATAGGCAGCAAGAAGGTGAGTAATTTGTCTTTTACAGGTATGCCTTGCACAATTTAGAATTGCGACCGAGTCACTTTAAATAAATATAATTTAGGATTAAAATTTAAAAGTATGATGCATAGCAGTATAACTTAATTTACATGGAATAGAATTCCAAAAGCATAAAACCGTAAGAACAAAAAGCAACATTTTACAACAAACTCAACCAGGAATGTACTTTATGATAATCTAGGCAATGTAGCTGAAACCTATCTGAAAATCACATTACTAAGAAAGGAAGGAGCTAGACCATGGAGACTTTTAAATATTAATAAAAGAATCTTAAGATCAATTCTAAATGTGAAGGATAACCAGTGATGGGACTTATACATTGGTATAATATAGTCCCTGACTAGTGCGTATAAGAAATCTAGCTACAGAATTTTGAACTTGTAAATATTTAATAGTACTCTTGGTGAAGTCAGGTAAAAGTATATTAGAATAGAATAGTTTGGGAAAGAAAAAGCCATGTTCATTGTCAGTAGTAGAAACAATAACACAGATTATTGGGAAATTACGCAAATAAATAACAGGACACTTACATACATTGCTAATGGGATTCCTAAAGTACACCTGTCATGAGTAATTTGTCCTTCCTCGTCACAGAATAGCTCTACAGTGCATGAAACAAGTTATTAAAGTGCCCAAACAAAAACATTACCCGTTTAATGCCAACCACCAATGTATTTATACATGTTATAAACTATAAAAACACTCAAGGGGCAGCGTAGTGGCTAAGTGGTTAGCAATTCTGCCTACCTGCCTGGAGTTTGCATGTTCTCCCTGTGGCTATGTGAGTTTCCTTCGAGTACTGTAGTTTCCTCCCACACTCCAAAGACATACTGGTAGGTTATTGGCTCCTGTTTAAATGATCCTAGTATGTGTATGTATGAATGTTAGGTAGAGACCTTAGGATTGTAAGCTCCTTGAGGGCAGGAGACTAATGTGAACATACAATATGTATATAAAGATCTACGTAAAATGACAGTGCTATACAAGTACCTACAAGAAATAAAGACCAGCAGGACCCTGCCATTTTAAATACATATGTGACGCAGCCACAACCGCTGACTAGAGTCCTGTGGTATTACAAAATCAACAACATCCATTGTATAGTAGAACTGACCGCCAGCCTCTTAATGCTGAGGAACAGTTTAGGGATAGGTGGAGGCCATGGAGATGCTTCACTTGTACGGACACCGATCTGCAGAATATGACCCATTCTGGGTTGACAGAGTTGAGCCACCTAATAACCTCTATCCAGCTTTTGGGACTTTCGCTGCAACGTCTCTATGGAGAGTGACCCACTTGTTCTATCTTTATTGTTACCTTGTTTTCTCCCTTTTTTGTTTTTTTTCTCTTCCCAAATATCTTTATTTGTTGACACTAAGAAAATCAGTTAACTTCTCCTTAACACACAAGATACACAATGTTGCCTTTTGATAACCCTGTGTAGCTGGAATACTGGTTACGCAAGCCTTTTCTTTTCTGCTTTATGTACGTTTTCCACATGACAAGTTCAGTTATCCCTGATATACTCGGGTTCTGAGCCTCACAGGTCTTTAGGCGTTCCTAGCCTTTTGGGCAGACAGAGTATACAGTTGTGCTCAAAAGTTTGCATACCCTGGCAGAAATTGTCACCTTTTGGCATGGATATTGAAAATATGACTGATCATGCCAAAAAATGCTCTTTCATTGAAGGATGATGATCATATGAAGCCATTATTAAATAGTTGTTTGGCTGATTCCTGTTATTACGATTTAAAAAAGGAGCCAAATGGCCATGATCAAACGTTTACATACCCTGGAATGTTTGGCTTTGGTACAGACACACAAGGTGACACACGGGTTAAAATGCCAATTAGAGGTTAATATCCCACATCTGTGGCTTATTAAATTGCAATTAGTGTCAGTGTATAAATAGTCAATGAGTTTGTTAGCTCTTACCTGGAAGCACTGACTAGGCTAGATACTGAGCCATGGGGATCAGAAAAGAACTGTCAAAAGTCCTGCGTAACAAGGTAGTAGAACTTTATAAAGATGGAAAAAGGACATAAAAAGATGTCCAAAGTCTTGAATATGCCAATCAGTACTGTTAAATCACCTATTAAGAAGTGGAAAGTTTGCGGATCTCTTGATACCAAGCCAAGGTCAGGTAGACCAAGAAAGATTGCAGCCATAACTGACTGACTGAAGAATTGTCCGGGATTCAAAGAAAAACCCACAGGCAACCTCAAAAGAAATACAGGCTGCTCTGGAAAAAGATGGTGTGGTTGTTTTTAAAGGAGGTGCATTTCTGACACTGGCCATCTTGAGTAAGGGCAGATGATTCATGTACCATTTACTTCCTGGAATCCATGTGCCCTCCCCTCCTGAAGACTCCTGGTATGTATGACATCATTTGCCTAGGCATGGAAACCAGGAAGCAACTAAAAAGTTAAAAAAAAAAAAAAAAAAAGTTTAAAACACAAGTAAATATGGTATACTTTCCTATCCATTTACTAATGCTAGCAGCATAAGGAATAAAAATAGTCAGTGTTGACAGAGAGTGAAGTTTCACTTTAGGTCAGAAAATTAGGTCCTGATAGATCACTTCATGCTGGCCCCTTTTGCAGGTATATCTATGTAAAACGTAAAAAATAAGTGCCTATACACTCCTATTTCAGGAGGGGTGGGCTCCCTCCCGACATGCCTGCAATTAATTTATCCACTGTTATATATCCTCCAACTTGAAAATTCTCAAAAATATATGGAGTTAGGACCACAACATACAGAGAAGCTGTCAGGGCTGGGCTCCTGCTCTTGTCTTTCAGTGCTCAGAAGCTGCTCAGCTGTCCATTAATTACCAGCCACTTGTCTCCATAGTGACTCACCTGGATACCATTACCTGCCTCATTAGTCCAGCCTACAGCCAGCCGTTGTGTGGTGTATGATCTCCAATGTGTTTCTGTGTACAATTCAGTCTGTCTGACTTCTCTTCTAATTCCTGTTCCTAATTTTTGGCTCCTGACTATTCTGACTTCTGCGCTATGTCTCTGCCTGGTTCATGGTTCATGGTTCATGGTTCCTGTCAGGAGCCTTGGAAAGGCATTGAGGCTTCCACATATGCAACTAAACCGGTTTTAACGTTACAGTTAGTGGTGCACCAAAATTAAAATTCTTTTTTTGCAGGCTAGCTAAGTGAGCTTGGAAATGTTTTGTTTGTTTGCATCTTCCATCAACAGATTTTCCCTTCTGGGCTCTCAGAATACCCAAACAGGATCTGCATCCTATTGGATAACTTTTCTCAATTCTAAATTAAAACTATAGATTTTGTATAGATACATCTTATCCAAAAAAAACACAAAAGCCAGTTATATAATTGGCTTATCTCTAGACCAAAGTAATAATAATTGAACTAATTTAAACCAAACCATACCTAGCAAACATGACACTGATTTGACGGATCACAATTGTTTGCAAATCAATTCACTGACCTTTACAATTTACCAATATTCTTCAATTTCCCTAAAACAATTTGGACACATCAATGAGTAGTTTATTGGTAGAAAGCATTTTTATGTGTAATTATATTTTAAAGAAAGACGTAGGTAGTTGCACACTGGACAACACTTTCATAAAACAGAAAAGTGACTTAAAATACCAGTAGAACAATCTCTGTACATATAGGATTTGATTTGCTAAAAATGGAGAATGCAAAATCTAGTGCAGCTCTGCAAAGACGCCAATCAGCTTCAAGTTGCCTGCTATGGGGGCACTTGTGCATGCTCGCTCCCGAGCCATGCTCTGTTTCCATAAGACACAGAGCGAGGCCCGGTCCCGCTCCTTCATCACTGGCTATGATTAACAGCAGCAAAGAGCCAATGGCTCTCTTTGCTGCATCTGAGCCAATGAGGAGGGAGAGAGCTGAGAGAGCCTCAGCTCTGGTGCACATCACTGGATCAAGATAGGGCTCAGGTATGAAACTGGGGGGTGGGTGGGTTCTACTGCATGCAGAAGGTTTTTTACTTTACTGGATAGAATGTATATCGATGGTGTCAAACAGTACACCTCTCTCTCCCCGTGGCCATCCGGCATTGTGACAAGCAAGATGCTGTCTGTTAACAGGATCTTGTCTCAGCTTTACCTGAACAAAGCAGTGGCAAAAGGAATGGTGAGGGACGGGAGGTTGATACACCCCTGGATTCCTCTGCCACCACTAGTCTCAAACAAGTGCTTGGAGCCGAGACAAGAGCCGGTTATCGAGCAGCGGCCTCCTTGCTAGCATTGTCAGATGGCCACGTGGGAATAGGGGGCCATCCTGTCTAACCTTGTAGCTAGGCTTACAAAAGCATCTAGGAACATGGGACAAAGTGAGAGTTCTTCTTTAATATGGTTTCCCACGTGTCTTCTGGAAAATTACAAATTCATTTTTTTTTTCCAGCAATGACTTTTCTTCTGATCTCTCTTCCAAAAGGCTAGACACTAAGGATTATAATTATTCCATGGATAGTTTCTCCCCTCTCAGCTGTGAATCTTTGCAGCTCCTTCATATTTACCAATGACTAATGCAATTTTCATCCAATTACTGAGTCATGGTGGATGGCCTTTATGGCGGCATCATGACTTTATGAATGGATTTAACAGTAATATAGTTCAAAGTCTGGGATTTATTTTTTTATTTTTTTATAAACACAGCCCTTATTGCTGCCTCTCAAGATCTTAATTCCAGACATGTTTTGATAGCTCACTAGTCTTCACCATTACTTCTTTCGGAAACAGGTATATTTATTCAAAGATCATGTGAGCTTTTATTACATACTGTACATGTGGATACCATTCAAGTAATTCAATGTCTTCTTGGGGCAATTTGTTACATCAGAACACAATGAAGGATAAACAATCTTTGCAATTAAGACCTTTTCAATTTTACTAGTAGCTAAATTTTGAAAACTACGATATTTTTTCCACCTTCACATGGACCTTTTTGTTTGTGTAGATTAGCGACATTAAATTCTAATAAAAGGAACTTGCATTCACTATATCTGGTCCCCCACAGTACACAGAACATGGAAATGCAATTATTTTAGTAAATATAAACTACTAAATAGTGCAGTATATAGCAGTCTTGTGACTTCTATCAATGTCCAGTTGAGCACTGGTTAATCTTGGAGGAGGAGTTTTCATTCTCGGACTATCCTAAGAGGCTGCATGACCCCCTGACCATCTGTCTGGACAGCGCCGATTGGCCCTGTGCTGATCACATGCACCCTCCCAAAAATAAACAAACTAGCAATACACCCCAAACTGAGCATGTGAAGAGTGTCCCAATGTCCAGGGTGGGTTAAACTGCACCACATAAACAAATGGCTGGATGATTTAAAAATTCATGAGAAACCTCTGCAGTGATAACCTATTAAAGTGTATGTCAACACCAATGATGAACATCTTTTAGTCTACTAAATATTTTGCCAGAAATTGTATGATTTGGTAACTTCCTGTGCTCTTTGCCTGTGTGCAGGGAGGAGCTATGGGCATGAGAAGAGTCCTGTGTTCATTGTAAAACATCAAAAAAAGAAGTGGGTAGGGCTGGCTATGCCCGATTTGGAATGCAGAGCCAAAAATACACTGTCATGTCAAAGAGGAAAGAAGGAGCATACTATATTTCTGGCACTTTAATAGTCACCTTTCTGTACCTGCATGGGGGAATGTGCAAGCATTACAGAGATGTACAAAATGTTTATTTTAATCTAACTGTGGTATATTGGTATAAATGAAAAGTATTTTTTAAATTAATTGTTCATTAAACCCCCAAAACCATGATTGGTACTAATAAATATACAGATTACTCAAATATATTACAGAGGAATTTTACCCATAAAAAAAAAAAAATAACGTTCTTTAACAAGGGACATACATTTCTCATTAATAAAGCTACCAAAATCAGCATGTGCCTTAAATTGCCTCCTGCGCTGCTCCTACTCCTTGCTGGAGGCTGCCATTTTGCTGAAGTCCAAAGCCCCTGAGCAGCAGTATATCTTTAAGTTGTTAGCAGACTGTCAAAAACTGGAGCCACTAGAGGCCAATGTCAAAAAATGAGAGCAATTTAGTATGTGCAAAGCAGGATGAGACAGTGTATCACTGAATTTAAAATCCCGTCAGATTTGTATTCATGTCTGTGTCCCCGTTGGGGAGATGTGCACTTTGTCTCAGTAATCATTGCCTCCAATACAAAAAAGTAATGGAAATGTCAAAATTTGAGATTTGACACCATAACTAGGGATGCACAAATACCATTTTTTGATCGACAAGTACGAGTATCTCGATACTTTCTATAAATTACTCGCCGATACTTTGTGATGCGATTTGCGTCCATACAAAATGTATGGACGCAAACTGCACCGCAAAGAATAGCATGCAATTTGAAAAGGAATGTGACTCCTCTCCAAATTGCATGCTGTTTCCCCACTGCTCCTGAGTGAACTGAGGCTGGTCATAGCAGAGTTCACACAGGAGTGGTGCAGGGAGGTTTCCCACAGTGGAGAGTGGGAAAGAAGGGCATGTGGAGATGTATACCAGACGATAGATGCTCCGTATTCTCAGCTGTAGGAGAGGAAAGTGGCGGGGATTTGAAATCCCTGTGGCTTGCTCTCTTCTCCTTGCAGAGATGACAGTTCAGGCTAGAGGGATTTTGATTGGTCAGCACCATCACATGGACGGTGCTAACCAATCAGAATCCATCTAGCCCATACCATCATCCCTGCAAGGAGAGGAGAGAAAGCTGCTTCACAGGTCTGGGAATTTGAAATCCCCCCTGGCTTTCTCTCCTCTCCTTGCAGGGATGACAGTACAAGCTAGACAGCTTCTGATTGGTCAGCACCGTCCATGTCTCCTCTCGCACAGCTGAGAATATGAAGCATCTGCCACCTGTATACATTCCCACACACCCACTCTCCACTCAGCATGGGATCGATATAAGGAGGCTTCCTGCACCGCTCCTGTGTGAGCTCCAGCTATGACAAGCCTGGGTTCACACAGGAGCAGTGGGGAAATCGCATGGGATTTCAACAGGAACTGCATTCCTGTTCAAACCGCACGCTACTCTTTATGGTGCATCGCACTTCAGAGTATTGTTTTGTGGTATCAGGAGCATTTTCATGTGTACAAGTATTCATTAAAATACTCTGTATCGGCACAGATAGTAGTATCTTTATTGGTGTATCGGTATCTTCCAATGTGGACAATGGTTTAAGAGGGATTTCCCCTTTCTTTGGAGAGATTTCCTCTTACTTCCTGTTGTGTTTCTGGGACAGTAAGTAAAGGGAAATCTCTCAGACAGGGCACTTGTCTTATATCTGAACTCCAGGAATGTAACCAGTTTCTAAAATGTGCCAGATTACTATGGGTTAAGTCCAACCAGATGCATGCCACCTCATGGACTTACCGCTTTCACTTACAACTCAACTGTTTTCTTTGCACTTTCGGTTCCCCAATGCTGGACCTTCTGATCTCAGTTCTAGGAGCTACAGAGCCACATACAGCCACTCTGTTCACCCCTCCCATCTGCCCAATGTGAACCCATTCCCAAAATACAAAGCCTTCTATGAATGAACAGTGAAGAGGAGGGAAGGGCAGAGCTGCTGTATAAGAAAATGCCCCTCCGTTCCTGTAAGAGTGACGGGAGTATTGATGCTCCTGGTGCTCAGTAAAACTTTCAGTTGTAAATAAAGACATGCACGTTGTTGGACTTATCCCAAAGTAATGCTACGTTCACACTAGCCTTGTTAGCAAGCGGCAGACAGGCGTTTGGGAAGCGTTTTTACCGTATCCCAAACGCCTGGGAAAATTCTGCACATTGCAGCACATGGTGCTGTTCAAACGGGAGCGTTAGCATCGCGGCAAAATGGACGCCTCTGGTTGAGTCAGGAGGAATTGAAGCCTCCTATACAAGTCTATGGTGCCGCTCCGCAAACTCCCGGCCGGCATTTGCGACGTGGTTGCGGGCGTTTCTGGAGCGTTAGCACTATTCAAACGTAATCATAGGCGTCTGTGGGGCGTTAACACTTGGCAAACGCCTAGCAAACGCCGCTAAACCGTGCATGCAGCGTTTGCGGAGCATTAAAAACGCTCCGAAAACGCCGGACTAACACTTGTCAAACGCTATAGGGGCGTTTGGCAAGAGATGGATAAACAGTCAAGTGTGAACGAGCCCTAAGCCAGCACAGTTTAGAAAGTGGATGATTTCCTGGAGTTCAGATTTAACCATTCACTACTCTGCCCAAAACTAAACAAATGTGGACATATGCACCCATTAAAAGCACGATCCCCTTTTACCAGTTGTGGACACTGGATGTGCAACACACACCCCAAAAAAAACTTCACTGAAGTACACAGGGCATGTGTAGTATGTCCTGGGCTTCTGCCCCACGTTATCCCACCTTAGCACTTCCCAGAAATTCCCAGTTGTGTAAATACAGCAACTTTTGTAGCTGCTGCTATCAAAAAATCAGACCAACTGACTGTATCTCTATCTGCCTCTGTACAGTTCCTATAAATACTAAGTAATGTTGTTACTTTTGTATTTGCGGTTTCATTCATCTGCAGGTCAAAAGGATGAGCGGAATCTGTGACATCTTTAAAATAAGGTTACTTGATAACAATCTTAGATATTTTATAGAAACACTTAATAAACCTATCAATATATTTATGACAATTGTGCAAAAATACAGACATCTTGAATCTCTGTCTAAGGCAGCAGTAAAATGCTGTCAACCCCTCTCTGTTAAATATGATGAATGGCTCCATAACAGTCCACAATCTGGAGAAGATATAGAATTCCAGAGCACCATCTACTGGATAAGAACCGATATACAACCATGCTGAAAAGATCACACAGCTGATTAATCCAGCACTATCCAGCACTACAATTCAGCACTAGAAGGGATAAGAAAGATAATCAAAGAGCTGCAACCCATCATAGCAGAGGATAAAACAAAGAAAATATTCCAACAACCCCCAATGCTGGCTTTCAGGCAATCACCAAACCTCAGACATAAAATAATGATCAGAAGGAAACTTTGCTCTGATTGCAAAGTCACAAATATACGAACCGAGCTTTGCAAAAAACACTGCAAACTGTATTGCCAAATCAGGACATTAAAAAATGTCACAAACATGCAAAATACAGCTGCCAGTTCAGGCTTGGTGGATCCTGACTGCAAAGTCAGGATCTTTCTCGAGCCTTGAGCAGCTGAGTGATGTCAGCTGAAAGGGGAGGTTGGCCTGCTGTCAGCTAAAAACGGTTCACAGGCATGAGGAATGAACTGCATTCCTGTGGTCCATAGGAGAAGTACAGCCCAAAAAAAGCTTTGGTCATACTTCCCCTTTAATGTAATGGCATACTGCAACCCGTGAACTCCTCAACCAGCGCAACAGCATCCATGCACATCGGCAATGAGCACCACTGAATCCATGCTTGTTTCACAGTAATCACTTTTATTAGTAACTATTAAAAGAGAAGCAAATAATAGTAACTATTAAAAGAAGCAAAAAAAAAGTCCTACTTCTATGGATCCCAGGCGTGCAGTTCTTTTTGCACTCCTGTGACCCAGCTGACTTCACTCAACCAATCCAGGCTCTGGATCGATCCAGACTTTACAGCGCTCCACTGAGAGCCTGAGCCAGCCACTCCAGACTCCTGCACAGTCCAGCGCTCCAGCAAAGAGCCAGTGACTGACAGTCACCGGCTCTCTGCAGCCTGAAGACCAAGAGCTGAGCGATCAGTGGTGTTTGGTAGTTAGGTTCTCAGTCTTAGAGCCGGTAGGAGACAGATGCAGTATTGGACCGATGCTGCATCTACCTAGGTGAGTATAAATGTTTATTTTTTTCTAAACCCAAACTTCTTTTAACAAGGGAACAGCAATGCATAAAAAAACGAAAAAAAAAAAAAACCTGGGTTTTGTTGGAATAAAATATTCTCTTTTTCAGAAGAATTTAAGCACATTTTAGTAGGCTGAAGGGTCACCGCCCTCTGGCCTGTCTTGGGATCCTTATGCTCCTACTATCTTGAGGATGTGGTGTTTTTGCCCTGCCCACCTTGTATCTTTTTCACCTGTACTATACCTTCTTTTTCAACTTACCACTTCTACTGTGTCCCATCAGCTTTCTGACTTGTTGTTCCTGTATAGAGCCATTATCGTTGTCGAACTCTATTGCATGTACCAATACTGGCCACCACTAACCAGGGGTATATTTACCACAAGGCAAACAAGGCATTTGCCTAGGGCAGCATTTTTCAGGGGGGGCAGCAGGAAGAAGGGACACACATGGCACGGGGACCTGGTGGGTTCCAAGAGAGGCTGCGGGTTTCATGACGGTGTATGCACAGCCTGACTCTCATTCCCCGGGATGTCCAGAGCTGTGAAGATAAGTGTCTCTCTGTCTCGCCATGGGGGATGGTGGCTAGTGTATGGGGGGCAGTGGTAGTGGAAGGCTCTCTCGGGTGGGGGGCAGGGGTGTTGTTGGTAAATATCAGGCTCTCTCTATGGGGGGCGCAGATTGTGTTGCCTAGGGCAGCACAAAACCTAAATACACCACTGCCACTAACATATGTGCTTTGTGCCTGGACTATCGTAATTTTAATTAATACTTCTATGCTCTCTGTATATTTTTTGAAAATGTATAAGGAATGCAAAAAAAATAAAAAATCCGATTGGTTGCTATACCTTACACCTCCTTACTAAATCACAGACTGCTCTCTGCTGAGACCTATCCAAACCACTATAATATCCAACAGATTTATTTCATGGGTTACATGGTTATCCACTCTCCGATAATGCTTCACAAAGACGCAATTCCAGTGTTATGCTGAATCTCTGAGTATTTTCCAAAATGCTACAAAGACAATTATTGTAAAAAGTTTAATGTTCAAGCTCAGTTGTTTTTTTCCCAGACATTTCAATGATGCAAGGATCCCAGGGAACATGTATTTGTGCGGACTTTAAAATACAGCATTCTTCAAATATCTAGCTATGCTCAAGCTGCTTTTCCTGTGAATCTTGTCAGATGTTTGACTCCTGCTGTGCGAAGCAAAAAAGCCGATGGGGCATTTTCCTAGCAGAAGTAAAGACAAGAAGAGAGCTGTGCTGTTTTACATACAGACTCTGAAGCAGGCTAGTCTTAGGACACCACAGAGAATCTGCCTAAAGCTTTGAGCAGATTCTCAAAGTAAAAGTGCCTGTACGTGATTGCTTAAAGGAATACTTCATGTATCTGCTAAAGTGTGGATTAAATAGAATGTCAGCCATTTAAGACTCCAAACTCGACAATAAAATGATGCCAGTAAACCGCACATTCAGATTAAAAAAAAAAAAAAAAAAAAATTGCGTAAAATGATAGTCTCATTTTATAAACAGAAAAAAAAATGTTGTGTATTCAGGTATAGATATCTCTGCTTTTAGTCAGTCTGCCCAGAAAACACATGGAAAGTAAAAACTATAAAGGCAAGGGGCACAAGTAGCTACAAATCTTCAGCTGTACGAATACTGCCCTCTAGTGGAACAATCACCTCATTTTAGAAGAAGAAAGAACTAAAGCCGAATTCAAAAACAAGATGTTTGATAACTTTAATTAGAGGATCCAAGTTATGTTTTAAACTGGAGGCAATGTTAAATTTTTTTATTTGCATCGTTCACTTGGAGCATATTTTGTTTAAAAGAAATCTTTATCCCCCCCCAAAAAAAACGGCATGAAGCCAGCATTCACCACACCCCCAGGACCCCCAATTTCTTACTAACCACCTGGAGGAAGCAGTGCATCTCATAATGCAATACGGGTGTTTCAGCAACCAATATACTGGTGCCAACATTGAACTGTGGGATGTTATACAGGAATGTCTATGCCAGGGGTCCTCAAACTTTTTATACAGATGGCTAGTTCACTGTCCCTCAGACCGTTGGAGGGCCGGACAATAGTTTAAAAAAAAATAAAAAAAAAATGAACAAATGCGGACACAGTACAGGAGATGACCAGAGACTGCAGACACAGTACAGGAGATGACCAGAGACTGCAGACACAGTACAGGAGATGAACAGAGACTGCAGACACAGTACAGGAGATGAACAGAGACTGCAGACACAGTACAGGAGATGACCAGAGACTGCAGACACAGTACAGGAGAAAACCAGAGACTGCGAACACAGTACAGGAGATGACCAGAGACTGCGAACACAGTACAGGAGATGACCAGAGACTGCGAACACAGTACAGGAGATGACCAGAGACTGCGAACACAGTACAGGAGATGACCAGAGACTGCGAACACAGTACAGGAGATGACCAGAGACTGCGAACACAGTACAGGAGATGACCAGAGACTGCGAACACAGTACAGGAGATGACCAGAGACTGCGAACACAGTACAGGAGATGACCAGAGACTGCGAACACAGTACAGGAGATGACCAGAGGCTGCGAACACAGTACAGGAGATGACCAGAGGCTGCGAACACAGTACAGGAGATGACCAGAGGCTGCGAACACAGTACAGGAGATGACCAGAGGCTGCGAACACAGTACAGGAGATGACCAGAGGCTGCGAACACAGTACAGGAGATGACCAGAGACTGCGAACACAGTACAGGAGATGACCAGAGACTGCGAACACAGTACAGGAGATGACCAGAGACTGCGAACACAGTACAGGAGATGACCAGAGACTGCGAACACAGTACAGGAGATGACCAGAGACTGCGAACACAGTACAGGAGATGACCAGAGACTGCGAACACAGTACAGGAGATGACCAGAGACTGCGAACACAGTACAGGAGATGACCAGAGACTGCGAACACAGTACAGGAGATGACCAGAGACTGCGAACACAGTACAGGAGATGACCAGAGACTGCGAACACAGTACAGGAGATGACCAGAGACTGCGAACACAGTACAGGAGATGACCAGAGACTGCGAACACAGTACAGGAGATGACCAGAGACTGCGAACACAGTACAGGAGATGACCAGAGACTGCGAACACAGTACAGGAGATGACCAGAGACTGCGAACACAGTACAGGAGATGACCAGAGACTGCGAACACAGTACAGGAGATGACCAGAGACTGCGAACACAGTACAGGAGATGACCAGAGACTGCGAACACAGTACAGGAGATGACCAGAGACTGCGAACACAGTACAGGAGATGACCAGAGACTGCGAACACAGTACAGGAGATGACCAGAGACTGCGAACACAGTACAGGAGATGACCAGAGACTGCGAACACAGTACAGGAGATGACCAGAGACTGCGAACACAGTACAGGAGATGACCAGAGACTGCGAACACAGTGCCCCATCGTTGGTGTCAGTGGGGGGAGGAATAATGCCCCATCATTGGTGTCAGTGGGAGGAATAATGCCCCATCATTAGCATCAGTGACACCAATGATGGGGCACTATTCCTCCCACTGACACCTATGACACTTACCTTGCTGACCCCTGTTCCAGCATGGTGCTGCTGCAGCCAGCATACCTGGTAGCAGCAGCACCACCATCCGCACGGCACACTTACCTGTCAGCTGTCCTCCTTCACTCCGGCCTCTCCCTCACTCGTTGTTCGTGGGGCCGCTCGGCTCTGCCTCCTCACAGGTGATTGGCCACCTGTGTGCCTTTCCTGAGCTACAGTTCTGGCGTCCAATCACCGGTGAGGAGGCGGAGCCGAGCGGCAGCGCGAACATCGAGTGAGGGAGTGGCCGGAGTGAATGAAGGAGCAGCGCTTCCTGGACTGGATCGTCGTGGGACTGGGACACAGAGCCAGGTAAGATACAACAGCCCCCTGCCCGCCCCTGTACTTAGTGTCCCTTCGTCGCGGCAAATATGCCCCTGCCGGCGGGCCGGATAAATGGCCTCGGCGGCCCGCATGTGGTCCGCGGGCTGTAGTTTGAGGACCCCTGGTCTATGCCATGCATGAAAAAATTGGCCTAGGACAGCTTAGGGCTTCCTGTGCTCTGTAGTTACTGTATAGTATTTAATAACTTGTTTTTTTTTCTAAGGAACCTGCAGAGCACTGCACATGCAATTAGATGATCACAGGTGCAATCTCAGGCTTCTGCAGACTCTCAGGATAGTGGTCTGCCCTTACCTCATACAGGCAGGCAGTTACTTGAACAGGAAGATCAATGGACTACGAGAATGCTCATCAGCTCCCTCGTAGTACACTTAGAAGCACAACCCATCAGCCGCAATGGATGATGGTACTTGTAGTCTATCCATTCACAGAAAACTGAATGAAGCAGCCCTGTGGGTGGAGCCCGCACCTGCTGTCACGGGGAATGGGGGGGGGGAATCAAGGGGTGAGGCTGCAGATGCTGGAAAATGTTCCACCCTATAAAATGGTGGAACATGTAACATGTTCCATTGGTGACCTTTTTCTTTAATGAAATTGTTTTCTGAAAGCTGGTACACAACGGGTGTTATTTGCTGCCTAATGTCCTTTTCCTCCACACTAAAAACAGAGATGCTGAATTTGTATCGCCCGACGTCCCTGAAATACCTTAGATTGTACGCCCCTTGAGGGTTAGGGACTAATGTGAATGTACAATATATATGTAAAGCGCTGCATAAATTGATGGCGCTATACAAGTACCTGAAATAAATAAAATAAAAATAAAATGCAGTTCCGGGCGCCAGGCAGGTTGTTTTTTTTTTTTAAATATAGTCCTGCTGCGGGCAAGCGGCAGGGCTTACACATCAGGTGGAAGCATTCAGACAGTGGCGCTGCCGCCTGAATGCTTTCACACACCCCAGCAAAGTGCCCATGCACCCCCGCCCCCATGTATCCCGGTTTCTACTTGCCCATCTGTGGGCACAGAAGGGGCATAGAGGGGTGGTAGCAGAGCGGACACGTCTGCTCCCCTCTCCTTCTTGTTCCGGACCTGGAAGTGACATATGACATCACTCCCGGGTCCCCACTGACCAATTCCCAGCCAGCACGGCCAGGAAAGAATATAATGCAGTGCGATCTGTACTGCATCAAATTTAGTGGAGCACAGGGGACAAATCCAGGGTCTTTTAGACCCTGGATGTCTCATTAAAGAGAACTGGTCACCAAACAATCATCACATAGTGGACTTTTTGTTCCCTTTGTGAAAAAAAAAAAAAAAAAAATTTAAGAAAAAAATGTTTCTTTAATTGTAAAAAGAAGAAAGTTACACCCAAGCACATAAAATCCATCCCCCCAAAAAAATATTGAGGCTCTCCATCCACACATACAAACCGTAATTAAATGCACCTGGGTGCTTATGATTAAAAATGTAGGTCGCAATACACATGTAACATATCGCCACGCACGCCAGAATGAGAGCAATACAATTCTAGCATCAGACCACCTCCGTAACGCTAAACTGATGACCTATACAGGGCTTTTAAATCAACACCTATAGAATATATAGGGTACTGAGGTTTGTTGCATTAAGAAATCATTTCACCAAGATCTGCTGTTGGAGTGACAAAAAAAAAAAAAAAACAACACATTTTTGTTCATTCTAAATACCAAATTATTTTCACTCCATGCATAACTTAAATGGTTTTTCTGCTTTTATGGATTTCAGTGGGTTTTCTGAGGCTTGTGCTGTCTC
The DNA here is from genome assembly GCF_062004578.1 of Staurois parvus. Lineage (NCBI taxonomy): Eukaryota > Metazoa > Chordata > Amphibia > Anura > Ranidae > Staurois > Staurois parvus. The sequence goes on along the minus strand of NW_028318083.1, from coordinate 24,965,347 downwards.
ATATGTACAAGACATTCATTACCCAACATTGATTACCTTCTGTTACTGTCACGCAACCATGGCTCTAAATAGATAAGAGCATTGCAAGGTTCAGGAGCAGCAACTCTGTGGATAACTGCAGACAGCAGGTATTTATATCTCTATAATAGACAGGTATATACATCACACAAGCAACTCAAATATATATCTTTGCTTGAAGTGTGTGATTCATGTAGACACAAAAAAGGAAGACATTCAGTACAAGCACAATCACAAAAAGGAAGACAAATTGAATACAAGCACAAAACACAAAAGGAAGACATATTCAGTATAAGTACATCACAAAAAGGAAGACAAAATTCAGTAGAAGCACAAAACACAAAAGGAAGACATATTCAGTACAAGTACAATCACAAAAAGGAAGACAAAATTCAGTAGAAGCACAAAACACAAAAGGAAGACATATTCAGTACAAGTACAATCACAAGAAGACTCTCCTAAACTAATAACCTAGCACATTCACATAGCAGAGCACATATCAATATATGAGACTCCTACCATCTGCTATCTCCAATATGCCAAGTCATTAGTATGACACTTAGTTCTATAAACGCTTACGGAGCGCAAAAAAAAAAAAAAAATTTCCCCCAGTCATGTTATTAATGATCTGCAACATGGCTGTGAAAATAAAAGCTGTTAGCAGGAACATGGTCCTTCACTCCCCAACTACCAAGTCACAGTCTAATGCCACTTAATTTTGTCCATTGCGTAACCCTAAGATTAATGCCCGCATGCACATATAAACTATTCCAAGAGCTTATGGTTTTAGCCAAATCTGTGATTACACTCCAAATTCCAGGAGGAATGAAGAAACAGAAACTCATGAAACAAAGCCCTATATTAATGACAAAAACAGAGCTTGATATGAGAGGACTGGAGTGTACTACAGTGTTTCTTTTACCTCTTCACGCTGGCCGAATGCAAATGTGGTTTTCTCTCTACCTCTTTTCTCAGGTTAAATGAAACACCATTATTTTACTGCTAGTACCTGTTTGATCACTCGGGCATAGCTCCTGAACCATGGAAGCCGTGATAGAGCCTTGGCCTCTAGGCGGCATTATATTGCTAATAATGTTCTTTACAATGTATGATCTTCGCCTGTCCCACTCCTTATTGGTGGTTTATTGTACAACACCCCTGCATGGGCGATCAGCTGTTTGTACTACTCAGCGTTTCAATAAAACTTTTTGACAAAGAAAGTCAAAACATTCTATACCTTAATGCATTAAAAAGGTAAAAAACGCCTAACTACCTGTTCTACCCACCCCTATCCTGGCATGGCTGCCACCATGGTACTGGCTTCCTAAGGAGGCACCTGGAAGAGGAAGAAGTGGACAGTGCTGGTGGGGGGGGCTGTCAAAGAGGATGTAAGGTACCACTCTAAGCAGTATCATTGCACAGAGCAGGTAAGTAGAACATCTTTTTTTATTTTGAACCTCCCAAAAATGATCCTTTAGTATCACTTGAATTACAAGTACTGTACATCTGCATGAAAAGCTCTCCTAGTACCCCTGCAGTCTACCTAATGCAGCTTCTTGTGACTGTGTGGCAACAATGCAGCCTGCTCCTGTGTTCAGTGCAGCACTGCCATTCTCATGTAGGCTGTGTTTGATGCACTACAGTGGGAAGAAAGAATGTTGTCAGGGACATGGCTATTAGCATTGGAACTGCCGATTCCCCAGCCTGTAGCTTGTTAGTCCGCTTCTGCCCACGCCTAGTTCTGCCCACTGCTTTCTGGAACAACAGCACTGCCTCTGCAGCCAAAACCCTCCCAATGTGAGCTGCAGTGTCTGGGAGGGGGAGCATGTGAGGCACAAACAAGGGAGGATTTGGCTCTGCCAAGGAACATAAGGAATGTAGCTTATGCATCACATAGTAACTTGACTTGGTACTAGTTTAGACTGTAATAGAGAAGTCTTCAGTTGTACCATAATACATAAAGGCCTCTTCCCCATCATAACTAGCAGCTTTACAGTGAAAATAAAAGATATCCCAAGGGGTAAAAACATTATTAAATATTCTTGTCTTACCCCTGGTTTCCACATGTGGCGCCTAGGCAAGGGTGACATTATCATACCTGCGGGATTCTTAGAAATGCCAAATATCCCAAAACTTGTGGATACTCATCTGTCATCCCTTACAGTAAACTGGGGATAAGGTAAACAGACCTTCCATTTTACTGTAAGGGGATGTGCTATGTCTCTAAGCAGAATGCCTTACTGGGGAACATCACATGAATAGTCAAGCCAAAAACTTTCCCACATTTTAGAGTGGGGAAGAACTAGAACTTCTGCGGGCTTTTACAAGTATCCAAGGCGCTCTTAGAGAGATTTCTGATCACTTCCTGTCCTGCTGCCAACTGTTGCATCAGAGAGAAAGTGAGAAAAATCTGTAACGGGGACACTGGGAAAAATAAAAACCTGACTGTGGTTCTAGCCCTCCCTTACTCTTCTAAAGAAATTCTTTTAACAACTTCCCGTCCAGCCCATGTCTATAAACGGCTGGACGGGAGCACCGCAGAAGCGGTTTGATGTTTCTAAATGTCACCTGCATTCACTGCCTGTGCGCGCTCCCTGGGAGCGTGCGGCCCCGTGATCCGGGGCCCGCTGTGTCCTCTGTGTGAGGTCCCGATTCATGTGATCACTGATTGGTCCATCAGTGATCACATGAGCAGTAGTAAACAAGATGTTATTTCCTGACATCATTGCTTACTACTTGTGAAATCTGTGAATGATTGCAGAGGTCACATAGTACAAGGCTATTCACAACAGCCTGTACCATATAACAAGCTGTGACCAATCACAGCTCACACAGCATTTCTTAATGGCTGCAAGAATGAAGCCAGAGGGAAGGAGAAATTATTGCTTTTACAGCCTTTACGGGTGTAAAAGCAATCAGTGTGAAAAAAAAAAAAAACAACAAATCTTCATCACCCCCCACAAGTAGTACAGTGTTACTAGGGTACTGCTAGGGTGACAGCATGTTAAAAAAAAAAAATAATAATAAAAAAAAAAAAGAAAAGAATGTAAAAAAAATTTTGTTTTGAAAAAATTAAAATTTTTTTGGTTATAAACTAATTTGGGTTATTTTTTTTCTTACTACAAACGATAGCTGAATAAATTTTGGCCAAGATTTATGAAGAAAGATTTGCAAAATTTTTTTTCAAAATGTTTAGACTTTCATTTATATACTGTAGCAAAAAAAAAAAAAAAAAATCCTAGTGGTGAATAAATACCACCAAAATAAAGTTTTATCTGTCTCAAAAAATGATAAAAAATTCACATGGGTACAGTGTTGCATGACCGCGCAATTGTCATTCAAAGTGTGATAGCATTGAAAGCTGAAAATTGGCCTGGACAGGAAGGGGGTGAAAGTGTCCGGACTTGAAGTGGTTAATATAAGTTTGTGGTGCTGTTGGAGAGTCACCCCTCCTCCCGATTTCCTGTCTGGTAAAATGTTGTCAGCAGGACAGGGAGTGTAAATCTCTCTAATGGTGCCCCAAATACAGCAGTATATCCAAAACAAAGAACGAAAGTTTAGGATGAACATACAGGCTGTCTATTTAGCAATTTTAGAGCTTGTGTAAAGGAATATTTAATTGCAGCACAACTACTTTTCACCCAATACAAGTCAACGGAAAAGTGGCTTAGAAAGTGGTCAGTAGCAGATCTCAGAAGGACTCATAAGTATCTCGGAAGTTCAATCTGAGCTGAATGAACCAGCAAGCATGATGCATTTACCCATTTGCAAGAGCCCCTAAAAGATGACAAGACCACTATAAGAACAGTAAACCGTTACTTGTTCATCCAATGGCAGCCATGGGCTAGAACAATTCTCCTCTCATACACATTAAAATAGGCCAGCTATAGCCAAATGAACACACACAAATATTTTCAGACAGTAACTGTTTAGTTGAAAACTTTCAGAACAAAAACTATTAAAAAAGCAAAATCAGGTCTGGGAGTGAATTGTAACATTGGGTTAAGGTCAAGGTGAAAAAAAAATTTAAATTAAAAGTGGTTACTATTAAAATGAGGTGGGAAGGTTATTATCCTCATGCAAGGTGGGTGTTAATAGTACATACCCAGAAAGCATCTCTTGGGATGAGTTTTGAATTCTTCATCCTTACTATCTGAGGCTATAAAAATTAAACAATAGAAGAAAAGAAAGAAGAAAACAGAGCATTGATACAGTGTTTTATTTTAAAAAAATAGCTTTTTAATGACTTCAAACTGTTCCAGTTTCATCTAACGCCAAGCTAAGATTTACACACCTGCAACTTAATGACTGATCCATTATACAGCACCCCACCCAGAAATGCATTTATTACAGCAATTGTCACAGTCTGAGGCTGACCTTCAAGGCTTGCTGAGTTCATGTCATCATGTTACTGTATATCATTACAGAGTGAAATGCTCAGTTTGTACATCACTAAAAAAAAATACAAATCCTTTTTGTAATTATTTAACATGAGACTGTATTTAACAGTAGGGATGACAGCAACATTTATTACAAACAAACAAAAAAAAATTGATATAGGTGGTAGCCACATAACACTGCAATAATGTTGAACAAACTAAGGGCAGCTTCACAGTGTCCTGCTGCGCTTTGGGCAAAGCGCAGCTAACCCATGTTTTGGTGCGGATTAGCGGAACTTTCCTATAGAGTTCCGTGGTTTTGGTGCACTTTTTGGTGCTGCAGTGGGGCAGTGTGAAGCCACCCTATTTTTACGGTCATCGATGGTACAATGGTGTCAATAGGTTTAGGCATTTTCCATAGACCATGTTATATATATCATGATGGCTTTAAATTAAACGATGTTTGGGAAAACTAAAATAAAAAAAAATAAAAAAAATAATACACACACACACACACACACACACACACACACTTGTCAGCCTAAACGTCAAAGAAATAATCTTCTTACTACAGCAACAGGCGGTAAAAGAAGCATTTTACTGCACATTACCACAGCATGTTAACCATTCAATTTGAATGGTACCCCAATGTACTATTACAGCAGCAGAAACACACCCACATCACAGCACATTCTGTGCCCATGCATACCCATGCTTTGTGGTGTGTTTCATTAAAATTAAAAAAGGTCCACTTCCTTAGGTATGTTTGTTCAAAAGCTGCAATCAAACAATCAAAGGCAAAGAGTGACCGAGGCATAAAGTGCAGGCATAGAGTAAATAGACCCAACTGAGCTTCTGAACTGTGAGGTACAAGTAGGAGCAGTTTGGCAAAAACCACTGACAACATATTAAATTGTATGTTAACTTTAATATTTTTTTTAATGCATGTGTTACATATATGTATTTTATAAATCATAATCGCTATCATTTTCAAGTATTTGTTCCAGATGAAATACCTGGTTGATCCTGCCAGTCACCTTTCTTCCTTGTTCTTAATTAGTCACACAAGACACAGAAGCTGATCCGTTCTTCTGGGGTCAGTCTTCATCCTTTGGCTGACTATTTGGAGGTACAGGACACTGTGCAAACACACAGCATGCCTGTATTAGGTAGTTTGTTAAACCACCAAACCCTGACCAATCACAATCTGCACCCCCTCCTAATCAGAGCCTGCCTCTTTAACCTGCCTCCTGCTCAAGCAAAGCCTGCATATTGCTGCAGACTAAACAGACTATGAAATACAGGCAGGCTATGTGTCCTGTAACCCGAGTTAGTGTCCCTCCCAGCCAGTGTCAGTTAAGGCTGGTACACACAGGCTGAATATCAACAGAAACTGGCCAACATTCAACCCATGTTGAAGCAGCAACCTATCCAACAGAAGCTGGTCTAACAATTATTGAACGGGCATGCTGGAAACCAATTGTTCCTCTGACCATGTGGTCTACTGCCTGACCTACCTATGAGGACTTCTCTATGTTGGCAGAACTATGCGTACCCTCTGGAAAAGGTTTGGGGAACACCGACGTTTGGTCAAAAAAGGAATCGACAAACATAACATTTTCTGGAATTTCATGACAATTCCTCATCTGGACTTAGGGTTTGGGTCATTAAGTCTATCCCTAGGACACTCCCTGCAGCAGAGCAATTCAAATGTTTTTACCAAAGGCAGACATTCAGGATTTACACCCTTGACACTTTGTCACTGGGAGGCCTCAATGAAGACATTGAAGAGAGTGCTCTTTTTCTTAGGCTGCCCCACAAGCTCTAGCAGTCAACCCTTGTGGTGGCCAACACAGTACGTTCATACGAAATTTGAAATACTTTAGCCTATGTCCCCCCTTATATATGAATCCATTTATACTTTATCTTCCAACCAGGTAAGCCCCCCACACAAAACCACACGGAACCGATAGGACCCTTTTGCCAGATTTCTCAGGCAGTATCTTATACTTCATACATATGTAGCTATACACGTGTACATATGTAGCAGATAATCTATACCTATGTATTTAGATCCATATAAATAATTGCCCTCTTCTTTTTTATATTTATTTACAAGTTTGAGGTTTATATACACATTTTTTATTATACTACTACTTTGTCCTTCCCATTTTTAGTGAAGCAGTGTAAATACCCCAATTCGTAACAGGATGGCTGGTTATTGTAGTTCCACAATGATATGCACTGCCTTCCTCCTGCGTGTATGTCATCGGAGGGTCAATGACCTGCATACTCATGTTTTTAGATATGTTGGTACTCATTTACCACCCCCCTTGCAATTCATGGGTACTTATTTTATGTTATCCTATGCGGCCACGGGCTTAATATGTGCCGCCTGTTTGCCAATATATACCTTTCCTAAGATGGCTTCCTCATGGCCTGAAGAAGGAGCGCATTTTTGGGCGTCATTTCCGGTCGTAATGTCACTTTCGCTGCATTCCACACCAATCAGGAAGCTCTGGGAGTCTCCAGAACATCCTGTCAGTGGGCCCACAGCCTCCATCTCCTTACAGTCCGGGACCAGTATTGATGACAGCCTTTTACACAGTTTAGGCCCGGTCACATCTTTCCTTGTGATTGCATCTGCTTATAACTATAAAAAAGGTTGATCTTAACACTACACTTAGATGGCGCTTGTTTTCCCTTTCTCATTCTGGAAAACCAGTATCCGATCACTGATTGCAGCCAGTGGCTGCGAGTACTGATCAGTGTGTTCTAGTGTGGGGGGGGTGAGAATGCAATAGCCCAGCGGGGAGATCGCTGCACTAACATCGCAACATTAGTAAGTACAGCAGCCTGTCAAGTTTTTTTTTTGTTCAGCCCGCTAGGTTAAACCAAAAAAAAAAAAACTCCCTTTGTGTACCTAGCATTAACGCCGGATTGCCTGCCACACTATAAGTTGCTGATTATCGCCATTGTTAGTATAGTGTCTACAGCTGTGTAAATACCAATATATATACACCATAATTTGTAGACGCTATAACTGTCACACAAGCCATTTAATATACACTTTTTCAGTTTTTTGTACCAAAGACATGTAGCAGAGTACATATGGCCTAAATTTAAGAAGAAACTTGATTTTTTTTTTTTTTTGGATAGCTCTATTTGTGTGAAAGAAATTATATAAATTTCATTTGAGTACAGTGTTGCATGACCAAGCAAATGTCAGTTAAAGTAGCACAGTGCTGAATAGCAAAAAAAATGCCCTGGTCATGAAAAAGGCAAAACTTTCTGGAGGTCAAGTGTTTAAGGACTACTTATCCCAATGGTACCTTGCTGCCTGCATGCTGTGATTCCTGTGCTGACGGCACTTCTTGAACCTGCCTTTTGAACTATATAGGTGCTGAGGAGGAGTCTCTGCGAATTCTCTGTATTCTTTAGGCAAAAAAGATACAGTCCCTTTAATGTCAGCACCAGGTCGGTCCACACCACTCATGCCTCATTAAAGAACAGGTGTTGATGCAGCTTGTAACTGCTCAGAATGAAGATGAAGTGAAATAGGATGATCGCACACGATGGAAGTGAAAAGCCAACTCTTTATTGTGAATCCAAAGACTCAAGACAACATCACCGCAGCATCACTGCAATCACCAAAGAGACAGGACCTGTTGATGTGTTTCACACCTAGTGGCACTTAGTCATAACATATCCACAACTCATTCAGAACATTTACCGTAAACGCTTTCAACATATATCATTAACAACAGCTGAGCCTAACGGGCGTCAGGCATGAAACACGTCAACAGATCCTGTCTCTTTGTTGGTTACAATGATGTTGTTGACTTTTTGGATTACAATAAAGAGTCGGCTTTTTACTTCCATCTATGTGCGATCATCCTATTCCACTTCACCTTGATTGGCGGTTTCTTTGGTTTTCCCCCTGCTAAATTAGGGCCAGGCTTTGTGCAGTCCTTTCCCTCTTTCTTCCAATTCTTAAATGGAATGCTCATACAAGCCAAGCTACCCCTTATCAAAGCAAACCTTTAATATATGGCAGATTACCAATTCTTAGATGTTATGGCTGCATTCATTTTCTTTTGTAAGTGTTTTTTTTTCACCTTTTGATCCAGCCAGCAAGCCTGTTTTTTAAAAGCACAAGCTCTCCAGCAGAATGCATCCGTTTACATAGATGAGACCGACCATTCAACACTGCCAAGGGTGCTTAAAATTACCAGATTTTATTTCTTTATGTAAAGTCCTCATCTCAAAAGGAAAAAAGGGTTTGCTGTAACTGATTAAAAGTGTGAGCTGAAGTTTGGCTTCAATTTGTTAGTGTGTTTAAATCTGCTGATACATTTAACAATTCCCTTCCTCTCCAGACAATGCTTCTGTCCGCTGTGCCTCCTGTGCTCATTCATTTAGAGCATAGAAAAAAGACAAAGAAAAGAAAATGAATGTAGCCACCACATCTAGCGATTGGTAAGCTGCAATAGAATACATTTTTGGTTTTGGGTTTACTACGGCTATAGGGGTTTCAGCTGAGCCAAAACACATGGAATGTTCAGATCGTCGAAAGCAATCTCTTATGTCTCTAAAATGTTAATTTTTTTCACAAATCTACTAGTACAAGTCAGGGCAGCAAGATTAGTTTTACTCAGTACTTGTTTTGTTACATGTATGTCTGCTCATTGGGTAATGTCAGCATTTCACCAACAGGTACAGAATGTTGTCAGTGTACAGCAGTATACGGTTACTTATACAATACTGAGGCTATACAAACTTTAATTTGGCTTTATTTGGACAGCAGTTTAACCAGTTTTCAGATGTTTGAATAAGTCTGAAGCAATTAAAATTTACTGCTCAGAAAATAAAAAAACATTGTGAACATGTAGCATCCTTTGGAAACTTACATACATTATGTATGATGTTACAGCATTCTCTGGAAACCTACACATATATTATTTATGTGCATGCAGGAAGTTTTGCGATCCCCCCTCTATTCTCCCTGCCAATCCTGGACAAGAAGAAGACACCGAAATCCCCAGCATATTACAGTTGTATATGCATATATATGACTTCTGTACCGCTCTGATATCTGTATGTAATATATGTGTGTTATTCAGTCCAGTTGTATCATTTATTATTTATTGCAGGTACTTATGTAGCGCCTTCAATTTACACAGAGCTTTACATATATATTGTACATTTCACATCAGTCCCTACCCTCAGGGAGCTTACAATCAGGGGTGGACTGACCATTTGGAAACTCAGGCTCTGCCTGAGGGCCTGGGGTCAGTAGGGGGCCCCATGAGATGTCCCTGGTACCTTTTTCATAGGTTTTTTTGGGTTTGGGCAAGGACACGGGCCCCATGATCCCCTATTGCCCGGGGGCCCCATGAGTTGTCAGTCCGCCCCTGCTTACAATCCAAGGTCCCTAACTTACATTCATACATACACATACTAGGGCCAATTTTAGACAGGAGCCAATTAACCTACCAACATGTCTCTGGAGTGGGGCAGAAAACCGAAGTACCCGGAGGAAAGCCAAGCAGGCACAGGGAGAACATGCAAACTCCAGGCAGGTAGTGCGGTGGTTGGGATTCGGCCGACGACCTTAGTGCTGCCAGGCAGAAGTGCTAACCATTCAGCCAAAGCGCTGCCCATTGAACAGTAAACGCCCAGGTGCCGGTTCAAGAGACTTGGCTCCACTTGCCATCCATAGACTGATGAAAAAGAAACCGCACACTGACTTTTGATCCAAAAGCTTTTTACAGAAATATCAAGGGGTATAGCTGCACACACAGTTCCAGTCCAGGACTGTGTTACTAAACCCAGGACCCTGCATTCACTATATCTGGTCTCCCACAGTACACAGAACATGGAAATGCAATTATTTTAGTAAATATAAACTGCTAAATACCTTTTCTCATCAGCAGTTAGAGCAGTCTTGTGACTTCAGCAGAGCACTGGTTAAAGCTTGTAGGAGGGGTTTTCTTTTTGCTCTAGGAGGATGTGAAACCTCTAACCCTGTCTGGACAGTGCTGATTGGCCCTGTGCTGATCACATGCATGCTCCCAAGAAAAAAAAAAACGCTCTAGCAATACACAGCAATCTGAGCATGTGCATGTGACCACGGGTTCAGCCTGTATCAGGTGGTCATTTCAACAAGAGGAGGGGCAGAGAAGGAAGGATCAAACAGCCTTTTTACACAGTGCAGATGATTAACCCCTTAGGTTCCACAGTGAGTATAACAAGCATGCTTTACTGCATATACAGACTGATATTACTGTTGTGGGTTTAGTAACACTTTAACGTGTTTTACCAAACTGACATTTTCATGCGGATCACAAGGACCTTGTGAACAAGCCAGTTGGAGAAACGCATTAAGAAGTAGCAGTCCCAGGCAAGGACAATGTATGTGCAGCTATACCATTTGATATTTCAGTAAAAACGTTTGGACCGGACATTGATGTGCCGTTTATTGTTTTATCATGGTAAACTCCATTGTTTACTGCTACAGTGCAGAAAGAAAAAAAAATTGTGTTCCCAATAACATAGCAGCCAAGGGGTGAAACCAAAGCATGTCGCAGAAGATGCTAAATGAAGAAGTGTCAGATGCTAAATGTTCTTCTGGTATCCTCAGCTCTACACAGATCGAAGACCTGAGGACTGGGCAACAGGACATGTGTGTGATACAAAATCGGTATCCAAAAAATGATATAGCAAACTGTGATACAATAAACACCCTATATATTGACACTGAAAAGTCCCACTTTCACCCTTGAAAGTCAAAAATTGTAAAATCAAACATTTTTAGTGTCAGGGAAATTATTTTTTAAAAAAAAATCCAAAATTATTCTTCCAAATTCTGATCCATAATCACTGTGTGCCTCCAAAAATGCAGTATACCTCCAAAGAATAAAAATAAAACTGGATAGTGTATTAAAACTTTTTTTGTGCAAACACAAAACCACAGAACAAACCTGAAAAACGTGAGATAGTGAAGCACTCTGTGTACACTTCTATATACACACTTCTCTGTGAACACTTCTATATACACACTTCTCTTTGAACACTTCTATAGACACACTTCTCTGTGAACACTTCTACGTGGCTGAATTAGCTCATGGAGTGTTCACAGAGAAGTGTGTCTATAGAAGTGTACACAGAGTGCTTCACCATCTCATGTTTTTCAGGTTTTTTGTGTGGTTTTGTGTTTGCATAAAAAAAAAAAGGTTTTTTTTTTTACACTTCTATATATGATTTAATCACTGTTGTACTGAGGATAATACACTATCCAGTTTTATTTTTATTCTTTGGAGGTATACAGCATTTTTGGAGGCACAAGTTCATTATGGATCAGAATTTGGAAGAATAATTTTGGAGTTTTGAAATAATTTCACTGACACTAAAAAGGTTTATGATTTACAAAGATGGGTAACAGGACAGGTTAGCATTAATACTCTTCTTCTGTATTTTATGTCTTGTTAATTTCTGTATTTGAGACAGGTACAAGCTACAAATGTAGGATAACACTTACAGCCGAACCAGCTGCAGGTGTTCCAGTTCCAGGTCTCTCTCCAGACAGCATACCCCACTACTATGTACTTTTCAATAAAAAGTCAGGGGAGGAGCCTGTGTTACTTCATGAACAATACTGTTTTATTGAAAAGTAATAGGCGTTGGTGCAGCTTGTCTATTCTATATAGTGTATGTTGGGCATATTTCACCTGTTCCTAGGGAAAGTGACCAGCTTGGGCCTGGCCACTCAGACACGGAGTGTTGCACTGTGGGTAGGTAGGGAAGGTGTCAAGCGTTTCCCCATACCTGGAAGTACTAAGTATGTTCCTGGGCTTCAGGAAATCCTCTTAAGTAAATACAAATGCATTTGTACTTCCATCTCCATCTGGATGTTCTTCATGCTTTTCACAAATACATCCAAAGCAGAGAGTACGCTACATACAGTATAAAAGACTAGTATATAAAACAATCAAGTAAATAAACTTGATATTCTGTGAAATGTGCACCTACATTGGTGCAACCAGTAGACCAAGATTTTTATAGCTACTGTACATGTTTATTATGTATTCCATTTGCAAGTAGCTACGTGCCTATGATTTCAGCCACCGCTTTGTAGTCTGCAGTTATCTCTGCATTGAGAAGATCTATAAAAAAAATATCCAGATAAACACTGAAGGCACTCATCCATGCACAATTACTGCATGTGTTAATAAGTGCATGGCAAACAGTGCTATCTATTGGCAGCAGTTATATCTTTATAAGCAACCACTTTTCATAATCTAAATAGGCCTTCTAAGACTCAAACTGCTCCATGAGACCTTAAAAAAATGCTAATACTTTTCTCTTGTTACCTTTACATGAGAGTAACCAATTTCCATGACTGTCTTTAAAGTTGTATAATGTCCGCTTTCAGAGAACCAAGGCTCTTTCCCCAGTATATTAACAGAAAGCTGGCATCCTTTTTTAAGGAAACATCTGCAGGCACATAAGATATAACTAACCTGTAAATGCACGTCGTTTTGTGCTGATCTCACTTGCAACGCGTACGTCTGTGCACAGTTTCAGCATTAGCAGCATGGTGGTGATCATAATGATACTCTGCCATAGTAACGGGGATTCAAAATGACGTCCAAACCTGAGATAAAAAGGTTGATAGTTCAAATTAGCATTCCAAGCCATAGTACTCAACAGATCAAACAAAACTACTACACTAAAACTCTTCCTGTAAACTGCAAGTGAATACATAATCTCAAGCAGGGGCGGACTGACAACTCATGGGGTCCCCAGGCAAAAGGGGATCATGGGGCCCCTGTGTCCTTGCCCAAACTCAAAAAAAGCCTATAAAAAAAAGGTACCAGGGGCATCTCATGGGGCCCCCTACTGACCCCGGGCCCTCGGACAGTGCCCGAGTTTCCAAATGGTCAGTCCGCCCATGATCTCAACCAACAATGCACAGTGTCTTGTATCTTAGGTGTAGTATACTTGCATACATGTTGTCCCATAACTAGCTCCAGTCCCATTGCTGAAACAAAAAGAATTTCCAGTAGGGAAGCTAGGAACTGGGGTTAGGAGCCTTAAAAGGGTATTTCCACTATTGCATTCAAATTTGAGAAAACCCCACTATATGTTTGCTGTGTGTTTCCATCTACACAGCGTACCTTAAAAACTGTTCAATATTCCTTACATTATTACACAGGATTTATATAGCGCCACCAGTTTGCTCAGCACTTTACAATATAACGGGAGACAATACAGTTTAATACATGAGCAGGGGTGTCAAACTGGTGGCCCTCCAGCTGTTACAAAACTACAAGTCCCATCATGCCTCTGCCTTTGGGAGTCATGATTGCAACAGTCAATCTTGCAATGCCTCATGGGACTTGTAGTTTGGCAACAGCTTGAGGGTCTCCAGTTTGACACCCGTGTTTTAGAGGTTTCTTAGGATAAGGTGTCATTGGCGATGCTAAAGCTGGATACACACTGGACGAAATTTGTCTGGTTCAGCAGTCGCCAAATTTCAATCTGTGTGTAGCCCTCTGTCTGTCAGAAGCTGATAGTTAGATTGGTTTCTGAACGGTCCTGGTGAACGTTGCTGAGAAACCTGCATTCGATCAGCCATGGCAGTTCTGACCACCAACAAATTACATTTTTTGAAGTTATGCTATGTTAATGGGAACTTGTAACAAATATAGAAGTAGACGTTATCCCAATTTGGCTGTAAAAGCAGAAATATGGAATTGGTTGGAGAGGCCAGGAGGGCACTGCAGTTAGCATCCTTAAAACATCACACTATGCTGTCTCAATACTTCTCTGAAGAGCAGTGGACTATCTCTTGGGAGAAGTTATGCAAACATCCATATGTCTTCATGGGCAGATGTCAGACTGAAGGAGTGGGCACTCCTATACAGACTAAATTTGCATGTAGACCACCCTAGGTAACAACCCACATGCAATGCTGAGCCTCCAAGATTTAAGAAACTGAAATCCAATACAAGGAGTGAGCCAAGGACAGTAGAGCTCAAGAAGAAAGGGCACATAGATGCTACACTTCCACCAGCCAACAAGTTAAGTGGGCTTTATGACTTGCTGCAGCTTCCATTGCACATTGTGAAAAGGTCACAGTGTGCAGTGAAATCAGGGTAAACAATTTCAGTATAGGAGAGGAGCCTGTAAATCTGAGCAAACCGAAAATAAGGCTGGCATTCAGCTTTAACTGTGATAGGTAACAGCCAACTGGAAGATTTCCTTGGAGATCCGATTTCTGCTTGTAACCTGATTTTCCTAGAATAGCAATTTATCACTCAAGTAAAAAGGCAGGACAGGTATTCTCAATCCCCCACACTAAAAAAAAAATCATTACTTTGTTTCATGCAGAGAGAAAAGGGAATGCGAAACAGCCAACAACTGTGTGACAAGCAACTCGGGCTTGTACAGCAATACTTGTAAAGGTCGAACAGGATCAAAGGTGCAGTTACATAGATTAAAAGCACAGAATATTGATTTACAGGACTATGTCAGCTCTAGGTCATTTAGTATGTGAAGGATACCAGTAAAGGAAGAGGAAATATGCTTACCTTTCTGGCAACCAATTTGTTAAAACCTCGCCATTCGCTGCTCCCTGACCACAGTAAATATTCGACTAGTCAGGTGTCCAAAAGCGGTTTTCCCCCACTGCATGCTGTGGTTCCTCCTGCTGGATCGTATGTCCTGTAATGACATACGAGCTTGCAGGAGAAACTATATCACACAGCAGGGAAGCAGGTATTTCCCACACATGGAGGTATAGCAAAGAGGTAGCATTTCAACAAATGGGCCACCAGAAAGGTAAATATATCCTCTCTTCTTTTAAAAAAAAGTTACTTTTTTGCTAAATCTGTATGTTTTTTTTTAAATGAATACGCTGTCCCGATAAGTGCAAAAAAAGGGGGGGGGGTTGAAGTTCCTACCTACCCAGGGATGACAGCAATAAAAACCTGGCAGAGGTTCTTACCTTTACCCTCCCTAAATCTTTGGGCAGACTTCTACTTAAAGCCACTACAGACAGAGCTGCCAGATATCAATAGGGCAAAGACTGTGATATAGAATTAATCAGGGTGGATAAAAATCAATGATAAAAAAAAAAAAAAAATAATCAGATTTTTTTTATTTAAATCAGATTTTTTTTAAATAAAATGATTTTTGAGGAAAATATATTACCATCCAAAGGTTATTCCATCATAAAATAAAAATTAGTTTTTTTAATTATGTAGAATAAGGCTGTATATGTTTAATTTTTTTGGTAAATGAATTCCATGAATCCATTCACAACGTCATGCTCTTCCAGAGGTTTTTGTAAGATTATTGGGCAGTTTCTCTGCCTACAAGATATTATCACAGATGCTTGGTTTACTTTTGCAGTTCTCAAAACTGAATTTGACTCAGCGGAGATCACATGCCTCTTCTTCACAGCAAAAATGTTATAACATGAACAGAGTTAAGAAAAAGACCTGAATCCTAACTTCTACAAACCTATGAATACAGAATCAACCCCTTCACTGCTAAGTTTCAAGAAGTTCAGTGAATATAATAGAAACAATATTTTTCTGATTGTTTGGAGTGGAATAGATCTGAACAAGAAGAAAGTGAAACTAAGGGCTCGTTCACACTAGGCTGTTTTGCCAACGCTTGCCAAACGCCCCTATAGCGTTTGGCAAGCGTTGGTCCGGTGTTTGCGGAGCGTTTTTAACGCTCGGCAAACGCTCCGCAAACGCCGCATGCGCGGTTTAGCGGAGGTTGCTAGGCGTTTGCCGAGCGTTAATAACGCCCCACAAACGCCTATAATGCATTTGAGTGGTGTTACCGCTCCGCAAACGCCCCGCAACCGCGTCGCAACCGCACCGCAAACACCGGCCGGGCGTTTGCAGAGCGGCACCATAGACGAGAATAGGAGGCTTCAAAGCCTCCTGACTCGACCAGAGGCGTCCGTTTTGCCGCGACGCGACGCAAACGCTCCTGTTAGAACAGCACCATGAGCTGTAATGTGCAGAATTGGCAGAGGCGTTTGGGAAGTGGTAAAAACGCTTCCCAAACGCCTCTCTGCCGCCTGCACACAAGGCTAGTGTGAACGTAGCCTAAGTGTGAGGAGGAAGGGGCTGACAGTCTAAGTTTCTTAAAATATATATGTTTTGTTTAGCCAAATTAGTTAACAAACATGGATGTTTGTTTACGCAAATAACATATGCTGGAATGTTATTTCAGTTGAATAAATCTATTTAAATTGTTATTAAGGTAATGATTATTATTTTTCTCCTTCCTAAGTACAACAGAAAAGTTGTCCAAATATGAATGATTAACCTATTAAACTGGGGATAAAAAAACTAATATGGAAAGTTGTTGTTCTAAAAATCTTCATCTACTTGCATATTAAAGTTATACCAGCAAGAATTAGTCTTTATGTAGAAAACTAGGATTTAAATCAAGCCTTACTGACTAGTGATTTAAATCGTGATTTAAATCAAATCCACCCTGGAATTAATATACCTGCCTTTATTTCATTTGATTTCATATCTATTTTTGGACTTTAATTGGGTTTTAATCAAAAACCAGAGAAAAAAAAAATCCAAGACACAAAAATTAAATACCAAAAGGGAATCAATGGCAAGGACAAAAAGAAAAGGGTACGAGTGAGAACATAAGGAAGGGGATGAGATTATCTATAATTGTCTATAACTGGCTTTGTCCTTTAACACCCACCTTATTAAAAAGCGTAGGCAGCCCATAGATGAATTGATTTCCTTTCTTTCTACCACAGGTGGAAGGAAAGGGGGGGGGGGGGGAAGAGGAAAAAAAAAAAAAAAAAAAAAAACACCTGACAGGCTGCTTGTACCCAAGTCGATGAAAGGATCAACTTGGGTAACAATCAGTCTGCCCATACATGGATCGAAGTTCGGCAGGTCCCTGCTAAACCGGCCGAATTTTGATCCATGTATGGCCGTCTTAAAATGCAGCTTCACTCTCTCAGTCAACATGAACTATTTTTAATCCTTCTGCTGCTAGCATTAGTAAACAGATAGTAAACTATATCATAATTACTTGTTTTAAACATTTATTCAGTTACTTTCTGGTTTCCATGCCTAGGCTAATTATGTCATACATCCCACCTGTCTTCAGGAGGGGAGGGAGGGTTCCCAGCTCAGCCTATGCCTGAGCTAAGGCCAGATAGATGCCAGGAAGTAAATGAAACATGAATCATTTGCCCATACACAAGGTGGCCACTTCCAGAAAAGTTAGGGGGGTGTTTTTAAAAATGATTTCTCAGCAAAATAAAGCACGGATACATGGATGGATGAGGGAGTTTGCTTTGAATATTAAAAATGAGCATTTTTACTTTGTGGTGCTCAGATGCAGTGCAGTTTCACGTTAAAGGATAAGTTCATCTTTGGGAACATGTTACATGTTCCACCTGTGTTTAGGGTGGAACATGTAACATGTTCCCATAGCCGCAGCTGTCGCCCCCCCTTCCCTCTGACAGATGTGGAGCACTGTGGTAGTTCATTCAAGCTTCCTGTCATAATATCTGCTTGCTCCTACATCCCATACGGCTAGCAGATATTCTGACAGGTCTGCAAGAGACCTGCATGGTATCAGTGATCTACTGATCTCTGGTACAATGCTTTCCAAGCTCCTTTGGACAAAAATAAGAATTGCTCATTTTTTTTTTATCTGCAAAAAAAGTGCATTTATTATTTTTATCTAAAAGGTGAGCTTATCCTTTAAGACAATGCAACTTGTGGAACACAAAAATTCATCTGTATAAAACTGGGCCAATGTCATATAGGTTTTAAAAGACTAGTATTTTGAAATGCAAGTTCCTATTGACCTCATGTTTAGAACTTCTTGGATACATTCAAGTGCTGCTCAGGCATGATATATCCATCACTGGGGAACAGCAGCTGAAAAATTCACACAGACATCCTACAGTACAGGTATACCTCGGTTTACAAACTACTCTGTTAACAAATGAAAATCCACTGAAAATAGTGCCTCGGTCTACAAACTTTTTACGAATTCTTTTTGCAATACAAAGTGTATGTCGGTGCCGATTTTTAAATGCAATTGCCGGCTTTTTTTCTTCTTCACTATAGCTCACCCTTCGGGTCTGGTTTGAATTTTGAGGGGAACTCCCACACCAGAATTAAAAAAAAAAAAAAAAAAAAAAAAAAAAAAAAAAAGCGTGGAGGTCCCCCCCAAAATGTATACCAGACTCTTACAGACTCTTATCCGAGCATGCAGTCCGGCAGGTCAGGAAAGGGGGGGGGGGGGGGGAATAGGAGACGAGAGAGCGCCCCCCCCCCATCCTGAACCATACCAGGCCACATGCCCTCAACATAGGGGGGTGCTTTGGGGCAGGGGGGCGGACATCGTAATTGATGTTGGATCTACTGCGGGAGACATTCTTTTATTTGTTTCTTTTAATAAAGGACTTGTCAAAAACCGTGTCCTGTCTTTTTTCACACTACACTTTTTGTTTTTTTGTGAATGAGTAGCAGGACCATGTACCCTAAACTCATTCACATGGGGGGGGGGGGGGGGACAGAATCTGGGGACCCCCCTTGTTAAAGCCCCCCCTGCCCCAAAGCACCCCCCCCCCCATGTTGAGGGTATGTGGCATGGTATGGTTCAGGAGGGGGGGGCGGGCGCTCACTCATCCCCCCTTTCCTGACCTGCTGGGCTATATGCTCGGATAAGTGTCTGGTAAGGATTTGGGAGGGGGACCCCCACGCCATATTTTTTTTTTTAAACTTAAAATCCATACCGGACCCGAAGTGATTGCTATGGATGGAAGGAGGGACCCCATGCCGTTTATTTATTTTTTTTAATTGCCGAAAATTCTTTTACATTCAGCTGTCAGTGGGGAACCCCGCTGAAACATTAACACATGGTTGTCACTACTAAAATACTGCATAACTCATAAAATAACTCATGCAGTATTTTCGTAGCGTTTACTTTTTTCTGACCTCCGGAACGGATTAATTGGTTTTCAATGCAGTCCTATGGGAAACGGCATTTAGGTTTCCAATTTTCGCTATACAAAAAGTCCCGCAGAACGAATTAAATTAGTAAACCGAGGTATGCCTGTACTTCTACTTCACATATCAAGCTGTGTTCACTATGCCAAATCACTTTCAGCCAAAACTTGGCAAAGGTGTACAAACTCACAACAATAAAATGCTATTTAGCAAATTTCAGCACTAGGTCAAGCTGACCCCTGTTCTGCAGTTTCAAAGTTCAATCCCAAAATGCTGGACAACAGGCTGGCTCATTGTTACTAGAATAAAAAAAAAAAAAAAACGCACACCAAAAATTACACCAGGTTCAGACAGCCCTTTGTTTCAGGGCCATTCCCTATGGTTACCACTAACTACTGTTAATTTTGACATTGAATTTCGATTTAGTTTTAGTCATAGACTTTTGACTAAAATTTCATTTTCGTTTTAGTTGTATTTTAGTCATCTGCAGTCATCTCCAGGCAGCCAGAGGGAGCCTGGGTCATTCATTCTAATCCACTGAATTTGCTAAATATTGGTTTACTTTTGTTAAAATATGACTTTTGTTTGATAGAGTACCTTTGGCCATTGTTTTTTCATTAATCTACATACGCACAGTACATGCACACTGAAAACAGCAGTTGAACCACAAATACCTAAGAACGCCACAAAGTGATTAGGGCCAATTTACACCATATGTGTTGAGCTGTCCCAACGCAAAAACATGACAATGTGTTAGTTCTCACCACTACATTGCTGTGGTTTGTGCTGAAAAAAAAATTGTTTGTGTGCAATACTTTTTGTCACTGCATTGGGCTGTTATGCAAACCACAGCATCTCAGTGCTGCCGTGCTCAATATAACTAAATGAATTGTCTCAAAGTTCTAAAAAGAAAAAAAAGAGAAAAAGTAGCCAGGGTGATTCACTGGGATTGGTGCTGTGGCACAGTATGTAGCCATGTGCATAAGGAGACAAGCTGGGCCTATGTACGTATGCAGTTAAGATCATTCCTGGAAGTACATCTTTAACGTGTTACTAAACCCACAACAGTAAAATCAGTCTGTATATGCAGTAAAGCATGCTTGTTATACTCACTGTGGAACCTAAGGGGTTAATCCTCTGCATTATTTAAAAAGGCCGTTTGATCCTTCCTACTCTGCCCCTCCTCTTGTTGAAATGACCACCTGATACAGACTGAATCTGTAGACACATGCTCAGTTTGGTGTGTATTGCTATAGAGGGTTTTTTTCTTCTTCTTGGGAGAGTGCATGTGATCAGAGCTAATCAGCACTGTCCAGACAGAGGTCAGGGGTTTCACATCCTCCTAGAGCAGAAAGAAAACTCCTCCTACAAGCTTTAACCAGTGCTCTGCCGAAGTCACAAGACCGCTCTCACTTCTGATGAGAAAATGTATTTAGCAGTTTATATTACGGTAACTAAAATAATTGCATTTCCATGTTGTGTGCACTGTGGGAGACCAGATATAGTGAATGCAGGGTCCTGGGTTTAGCATCACTTTAAATTGTTACTGGTTGTTATGGGTTACTACACGTTGGTTTAGACCTATCATTACAAACTGTACATTAACTAGTTTGTGTACTCTAACATTTCCCACCCATGATCTGATGATAGCAAAGAACAAAAAGTGACCAGGCTGGATTGTTCAGAGAACCAAGGCCCTATAGGAACCTGACAGAGAAGACCTAATCCTTGGGTTTCAGTGTATAATCTGAATACAACAGAACCCTCTGTAGTGTACTACCAGGAGAGTTTACTGTAACATGTGCAAAAGTGTGGTTACTTACCAAAACAATATTCGCAGTATATTGGCCACTAGTAGCATGAGACATACATAGACTGAGAAGCCCTCTGCATTCTGTGTTCTTCTAATGTCTCTGTACTGGGGTATGTATGGCACTATTCCCCCAAAGATCATAGCAGCTGATGCTCCCCAGGATATTAGTTGGTGCAAAGAAGCCATAAGCCAGTCGGCTCCTTCTTCATCCATCCTGGCTCAGGGTCACCTTGTCTCTCCTTTGGCTTTCTCCAGCTTTTCTTTCCCTGGCAGTGTCAATTAGGATTAGTACAGTGGGCCCAAGTTCCAAACATATGCTGGGATAGTATATCCCATTATAGTACCTGCAAGAAAAAGGAGACCTGGATAATTAGTTATGCCTTTCAAACACCAGGGGGCCTTGTATTAGAAATTAATTTGTAGAAAAGAGAATATTTGTCCTCCACATCCAACACCACATATTAAAAATATACTGTATATTATACACTCACTGGCCACTTTATTATGTACACCTGTTCAATTGCTTGGTAACACAAATTACTAATCAGCCAATCACATGGCAGAAACTCAATGCATTTAGGCATGTAGATGTGGTGAAGACGACTTGCTGAAGTTCAAACCTAGCATCAGAAGTGGGAAGAAAGGGATTTAAGTGACTTTGAACGTTGCATGGTTGTTGGTACCAGACGGGCTGGTCTGAGTATTTCAAAACCTGATGATCTACTGGGATTTTCAAGCACAACCATCTTTAGGGTTTAGAGAGAATGGCCCGAAAAAGAGAAAATATCCAGTGAGCGGCAGTTGTGTGGACGAAAATGCCACACAAAATGCCACAGAATTTGGCGCAAACAACATGAAAGCATGGATCCAATGGTGTGGGGGTTATTTTCTTGGCACTAGCAAGGTGTACCTTATAAAGTGGCCGGTGAGTGTATATAGGATCACCTAAGGACAAAAGTAGCAGTCCATAGTGCAGTGACTTTGCTTTTTTGTACCTGTCAAGCAGGGCAAACTTTCTGTATCACCTCAATAGGTGAAAATAATACAGCCTCTAAGGCTAGGTTCACATATGTGTGGGTGTTGCCGCTGCAGATCTGCACAAAAATCCACCCACGCAGAAGAATGCAGACCCGTGGGCAGGTGCCATTAATTCTAATGGCACGCCGCCCACACTGGAAATCGCAACCGCACTGGGAACAGAGGTTCCCGTGGAGGCTGCGTTTTCAGAAGAAGTGCAGGGACTTCTTCCCTGCGTGTCCCGGGGCATGGGAGACCATTCAAATGAATTGGCTCTCGTGCCCGCACAAAACGTGGCCCACAGGAACGCACATATGTGAACCAGGGGTAAGTGTATTATCCCGTAATTGGTTTAATCTAAACAATAGAAGAACATTTCTGACATACAGACAGTCAAAAGCAGCAGAGTCACAAGGGTCCTAACTGAAAGAAGGAACAAAAAGTATGTAAAAATGTTAAACCATGTGTAAATTATTATATCTATTCCATTTAATAGGTATGAATTTCCATGGATGGAATATTAGAACATTTCAAATTCCATCAAGTTCACGTCTCCCTTATATGAGGCACGCAACATGGGGCAATTTTGCTTGACATAAAGCTAAGCAAGACAAATGACAAACAGGGTAAGGGGCGAAGCCAACGCTTGGGAGCCTCTGCTAACATCTGGTCAAAGCCCAGTTATTAGTTTAGCATGGATTTTCTCTTAGTATATAGAGTCATGGCCAACAAATATTGGCACCACTGCATTTCTGTCAGATAATGCACCACTTTGCCCAGAAAATTGTTGCAATTACAAATATTTAGGAATTCTAATGTTTATTTCTTTTGTTTGTATTGATAAGACACAGAAAAGTGGAGAAACAAAAACCCAAATCTGCCATTCCACGCAAAACCCAAAAAATACTGACAATAGTTTTGGCCATGACTGTACACATCACATTTAGGTCACATAGGCTATAAATCACAAATATTATAAAAAAAAGAAAAGCAAACAAAATGAAAAAATCATCCCAGTCTATTTCTGTGTAATAACAATAACAAATTAATAATTATAATAAATGTAACAGGTACCATGACGTTTCACACTAATAAAAATCAAATAGCCGGGAATGAGAGCAATACTGGGGGTTGGGAGAACACCATCTGCTTCCACAGCCATAGTGAGGTTAGCTTACAAGGATACTGACCTACTAAACATGATCTGTTGTAATCATCTGACAACCACTCCTAGTGACCCTACATAGCTGCCGGAGCAACAAGACGAGCAAACACTGCACCAACACCAAGCATATGAACTCCTAAATGGCCAAGTTAAGAGATCAATATTGATTATAATCATTGGTGTTGATTTGGAGAGTGCAAAATCTGGTGCAGCTGTGCATAGTAGCCAATCAGCTTCTAACTTCAAGTTGTTCAATTAAGCGTTGACAATAAAACCTGAAAGCAGATTGATTTCTATGCAGAGCTGCACCAGATTTTGCACTTTCCAGTTTTAGTAAATCAAACCCATTGTATTGCAATATGCAGTAGAAAGAACTACACGCAAAACTGATTTCTTAAAAAAATATAAATTAAATCACTAGCAAACATTGTGATGGTATACAACACTAATTCAGAGTTTTTATCTGTAAGAAAAATATCATCATAAAAAGGTGAAGGACATATCTGTCAGATTTGACCACAAATTCTGTGGTCAGCTCCAATGGCAAAACATGCAAAGGAAGCTTTACAATCAGACGTAGGATCCTCCGGAATTTTAACTCAGTGAGTCAGGCATAAGGTCCCTCGAAATTTTAGCAGTCAGTGAGATATGGGGTCGCTTACAATTTAAGCAGACACAGGACAGGGTCCCTGGAATATTAGCAGACAATCAGATATAAAAAGGTCCTGTAGAATTTTAGCAGTCAACTAGACACAAGGTTCCTCAGAATTTTAGCTGCAAAAATCAGAGGTATCTCTGATTTGACTGCCAGTCATACATAAGGTCTCTTGGAATTTTAGCAGACAGTCATACATAGGGTTCCCCAGGATTTTAGCACGCAGTCATACATAAGGGTCCCCCAAAATTTTACCAGTCAGCTTACTGGATCTCTGACTTGCAATACTGAAAATACACCTGTTGGCAGATTAAGGTAGTGGCCTGAAGGAAACCACAAGAGAAAAGATCTGGGATATGGCTGGAGGACAAGAAGAGTAACATGCTTTCTCTTGACAGAAATTGTGGGAACTTAAGATTTGGCCTGAGCAGAGATGATCTACCTGCTAATTAAAAAAGGTTCTTCACCCTTCAAGCAAAATTTTAAATATCAGCAGCTACAAATACTGTATCTGCTGACTTTTAAAAAATAACACACACTTACCTTTCCCAGGATCCAGCAATGTCCTCACCCGATCTCAGCACTCTGCTGATCTTAGGGTCCAGGCGGCAGCATCTTAACTGTGGGCAACCGACTGACTCCTTGCGGCTTCACAGCAGGCTGCCCACTGTGCCTCATGAATGGCCTGTGATGTTACCCAAGAGGCTATTGGGGAAGGAAGGGGGCCGAAGTTCTGCTCAGATCCTTGGCGGGGGGGGGGGGGGGGGAGAACGGAGATGTCAGTGGGATGCCATGTGTACGAGTGTGACTAAAGCAGCCAAGACAACACTGTTTTGGAAATTTATGATGGGTGAAGACAGCAGACTAGGGGTAATACATGAAGTCTCTTCTCCCTATTAAATCTAACCAGAATTATCACACAGGCTCACTATACAATCTGACCGTACAACCAACCAACCAATCAGTATCCAATCAGGCAGGCATTGCACTATATGCTTGTTGGTAGCCCTAACAGATTAAAACATATGAGATGAGCTCAAAACTTATTGATTGATTACATAGGAAGCTTCCTGTGAATGTCTGAGCACTGCTCAGTGTGACTCAATTCTGTCACAGCCTGAACACAGTACTGAATAATGTTTGTGGCTGATGCTACATACAGTTTATACAGCCCTCACAGGGGATAAATCTGTTTGTAAAAAGCAAATTGTTTGGATCAACTATTGAAAGTCACAAGAAACATGGAGTTAGGCCCCGTCTATCATGCTGAGCCGCATTTTGCTGCATCCACCTCAGAGATGCATGCAGGCAGTCCACAGAAGTGGATGCAGACATAGTAGCCGCATGGACAAAGTTGCATGTCAAAAGTTGACCTGTAAAGCAGGTGCATGGATCTGAACGAAGACACTGTGTATGGGCTGATGTGCGCAGCTCTGAGGTGGATGCAGAAGCAGTAAAATGCAGTTCAAAACAGAAATTTAAAAAAAAAAAAAAAAAAAAAAAAAAAAAAACAGCACCATCTGAGCGCAGCATATAAGAACAACATGTTTACTCTAAAGTAGAAAACTCACAAGGAACACACTTGTATCAGGCATGTAGCAAGCTCACACAGTTGCAACCTGCGACTGGTCCTCTGTAAGGGTATACTAGTCCGTCTGGGCTGCACTGTTGGTTCCCAGGGCTCCCTGGCTGGCATGGATGCACAGATGACAGCTGATGACGTCAGAACCTGGTTGCAGAAACAGGAGTTGTGGCACAAGTTCTGAGCATACATGCTCCTTCATCAGACAGCATGATGAAGCTGCATGTATGCTCCGAATGCGTGGGGTCCACAGCCAGCACTCCTGGCTCCTTCCTCCTGGCCAGTGCTCCAAACAGCAAGCTGCTTGTTATGGGGGCACTGGTGAATGCTTGCTCCTGAGCCCCGCTCTATGCGTCCATAAGACACATAGATCCAGGGCTTAGCCCCACCCCGTTCTTTCCTCTTTGGCTCACTGGCTGTGATTGACAGCCGTGGGAGCCAATTGCTGCTGCTGCTCCTGCTGTGTCTCAGCCAACAAGCAGAGAGAGACCTGGGACAGCCGAGGCTCCAGTGCACATCGCTGGATGGAGAGCAAACCAAGGCAAGTATTAGGGGATGCTGCACACCGTAACATTTTTACCTTCATACATAGAATGCCTGAAAATGAAAAACCTTCAGCCTTTACAACCACTTTAATACTATATAGCAGAGAGAAAGTTCAGTACTGCAGCTGACCGGAAAAAACAAAAACAAACAAAACGTAAACAGCAATTTTAATTTTTCCTTTAACCACTTTCCCGAGGATTTACCCCCTTAATGGCCAGGCCTCTTTTTGCTACTCGGCACTGCACTAATTCAACTGATAATTGCACGGTCATGCAATGCTGTACCCAAACAAAATTTACGGCCTTTTTTCACACAAATAGAGCTTTCTTTCAGTGGTATTTGATCACCTGTGCGCTTTTTATATTTCGTGTTATAAACAAAAAAAGACCGAAAACTTTGAAGAAAAACTATATTTTTTACTGTCAGCTATAAAACATATATAGTAAACTCAAAGTTAGTTATAAATTTAGGCCAAAATGTATTCTGCTACATGTTTTTGGTAAAAAAAATCCCAATAAGTGTATATTGATTGCTTTGTGCGAAAGTTATAGCATCTACAAACTATGGTATAGATACTGCAATTTACGCCATTTGTTTTGCTAAACAGTGCTGCATTAGTTTAACTGACAATTGCACGGTCATGCAATAATGGTACATAAATGAAATTTATGTCCTTTTTTCACACAAATACAGATTTCTTTTGGTGGTATTTGATCACCTGTGCGCTTTTTATTTTTGGCGCTATAAACAAAAAAATTGAGAAATTTTTTTTTTTTAAACAATATCCAAAAAAACTAAACTTTCGTCATAAATTTAGGCCAAAATGTATTCTGCTACATGTTTTTTTGGTTAAAAAAAATCCTAATAAGTGTATATTGATTGCTTTGTGTGAAAGTTATAGTGTCTACAAACTATATACAGATAATGGAATTTACACAACTTTTACTTTCTGACTGCTTACCACATTTCTTGAGGTGTTAAAATACCAAGATAGTACAAACACCCTCAAATGACCCCTTTTCAGAAAGTAGACACCCTAAGCTATCTGCTGGGAGGCATATTGAGCCCATGGAAGATTTATTTCTTTTCCACAAGTTTCTGGAAAATGACAAACTTTTTTTTTTTTTTAAAACACAAAAGTTGTCATTGGGGATACAACATGTGAGACTTTTTGGGAGCCTAGCCACGTACAGGAGCCTGAAATCCAATGACCACTTTGAAAGTCTGAAGGTGCGCAACTTTCTCATTTCACTTCCTCACTACACATCACAGTTTCGGAGGCCCTGAAAAGTCAGGATAGCACCAAACCCCCCCAAATGACCTCTTTTTAGAAAGTAGACACCTCAAGGAATTTAAAAAGAGGCATGATGAGTATTTTGCAGATCTCATTTTTTCTCACAAGGTTTTGAAATATAAAAAAAAGAAAAGAAACATGTATTTGTTTTTTTTTCCATTTTCCAAAAACAAACGAGATCTGCAAAATACTCACCATGCTTATCAAATTCCTTGGGGTGTCTACTTTCCAAAAAGTGGTCATTTGGGGGGTTTGGTGCTATCCTGGCATTTCAGGGCCTCCGAAACTGTGATAAGTAGTCAAAGTGTAATGAGGAAATAAAGCCCTTTAAAAGCCTGAAGGTACCTATTGGATTTTGGGGTCCTGTACTGGGCTAGACTGCCAAAACGTCTCTCACATGTGGTACCCCCCATACTCGGAAGTAGCAGAATGTATTTTGGGGAGTAATTCCACATATACCCATGGCATGTGTGAGCAATAAATCAATTAAGTGACAATTTTGTGTAAAAAAACAAAAATTTTTGTTTGTCACTTTCCAAAAACTTGTGGTAAAAAAATTAATTCTTCTATTGATTCAACATGTCTCTCAGCAAATAGTTTAGGGTGTCTACTTTCCAAAAGGGGTCTTCGGGGGGGGGGGTCATTTTAAGCCCAGCATTAGAAGTTTATGCCACACACCACTCACTCTTCAAACCACCTGGAGAGCAAGCCTTTTCTGACACTTTTTGTTCACATGAAAAAAAAAATCAGTATTTTTTGCTAGGAAATTAATTTAAACCCCCAAACATTATATTTTTTTTAAAGCAAAACACCCTAGTGAATAAAACAACGATTTTTCAAATGCAATATTTTTTTTTTAAATACACTTTTTTTACTTTTAATGCACAAAAACACAATATATTGGCCAATAATTATTTGGTGAAATATAAAAGATGATGATGGTATGCTGAGTAAATAGATACCAAACATGACATGCTTTAAAACTGCACATGCCCCGTGCAACGTTTTAAAAGCCTTTACAAGCTACCATTTTAAATTTACAGAGAAGGTCTAGTATGAGAATTAAAATTAAAAATTAGTGAAGCGCTTGTATCACATGAATACAATCATGTATCTCCATATAGTGTAATTATAAATCAAAGTGACCACTATATATAATAAATGTGTGTTGACTCCCTCTAGTGAAAAGAAAAAATAGTGTCAACCAAAATAGCTAAATAACACACATTAGGAAACTAAATATATAGTGCATAAATCAAATATAATGAACAGAATATATATATACGTGAAAACAGAATATTGGCCACATACAATGGTGTCTAAATTATACATAAATGATATATGCCATAGGTGAACAAGACAATATCAAAGGTGAAAAAAATATTCCATGCATGTGACTGTGCTTTAAGCTGGAACACACACGTGATCTCCACTTCTAAGTGCAAGTACTCTCCTTCAAATGGCAGCAATGCCTGCTCACCTCCCTTCCTCGACCCACACAGGGCCTCAAAGCAGTTACCACCTCAGTGGTGTATTCCTCTGGCAGACTCCTTATTCCTCCTCCTCTCTTATGCAACTCATAAAAAGACAAGAAAGCCTTCCATAGTGTAGTAAATTTAATAGGCAAAGTTAAAAATTACAAAGTTTTCCACTCACATGCTCCTTTCCATAAAAAAGCGTTTTTCCCAGCCTGTGGGTAGATATGCATGCACCTGGGGGAATCCAATATGGCCACTGTGTCCGGACATACGTCACCAGGAAGTAGGTTTGTCTACTTCCTGGTGACGTATGTCCGGACACAGTGGCCATATTGGATTCCCCCAGGTGCATGCATATCTACCCACAGGCTGGGAAAAACGCTTTTTTATGGAAAGGAGCATGTGAGTGGAAAACTTTGTAATTTTTAACTTTGCCTATTAAATTTACTACACTATGGAAGGCTTTCTTGTCTTTTTATGAGTTGCATAAGAGAGGAGGAGGAATAAGGAGTCTGCCAGAGGAATACACCACTGAGGTGGTAACTGCTTTGAGGCCCTGTGTGGGTCGAGGAAGGGAGGTGAGCAGGCATTGCTGCCATTTGAAGGAGAGTACTTGCACTTAGAAGTGGAGATCACGTGTGTGTTCCAGCTTAAAGCACAGTCACATGCATGGAATATTTTTTTCACCTTTGATATTGTCTTGTTCACCTATGGCATATATCATTTATGTATAATTTAGACACCATTGTATGTGGCCAATATTCTGTTTTCACGTATATATATATTCTGTTCATTAGATTTGATTTATGCACTATATATTTAGTTTCCTAATGTGTGTTATTTAGCTATTTTGGTTGACACTATTTTTTCTTTTCACTAGAGGGAGTCAACACACATTTATTATATATAGTGGTCACTTTGATTTATAATTACACTATATGGAGATACATGATTGTATTCATGTGATACAAGCGCTTCACTAATTTTTAATTTTATTTTGCACTTATTGGTATCAGCTAAGTGACAGCAGCTGTATTTTGTCAATTATTCCCATGAGCGCAGGAGGATCCCTTATTATCTAGTATGAGAATTACTGCCGTTGATCTAATGTTTACGGCGATACCTCACATGCATGGTGCTGCATACCAGCACAGGGTCAACGCAGGGGCCGAATTTTGTGGAGCCGGTCAAATTCAGGGTCGCCCCGAGGACGACAGAGTGTATTGTCGTTGAAATGCATAAAACTAATACAATTGCAATTATTTTTTTTTTTTTTATAATGCCCATGTTGAGAGTTATGGCCCAAAAAAAAGGTAAATTCAGAAACCATAGGGGCTTTCCATGCGAATGGTCTGGCAACGTTTGAATTTGGGTTGGCGGCGATAAATTGTTATGCATATAAATTGCTTTGATCCACGATTAATGCATACAGAACTTCCCTGAAAAACAGCTCCAAAAAAATCAAGGGGAGTAGTTAAAGTTGCTGTTTCCACCTGATTCCGGGTTGGGCAGTGAATGGGGGAAGTATGGGTGCTGCAGAATTTTTTGGCTGCTAATCAAGATTTGCAAGCACATCCAGAAGGATACTAGGGGTTCTACGGGCCTGTGTGCAAATTCTTGGTGGTTGCAGGACAATACTTGTGCTCGCCATTGCACCAGCTTGCACTACACTTATGGGACTCGCCATGTCACTAAATGATACTGCAGTGCTAGTATGTGAAAGACCAGGATGTACTAAGCCACTGGTGCTTGCCAGTTCACCAAAAGGTAGCGCAGCACTAGTACTGGCACTCTGCTGCATTTGAGAGTCATCAAAATTTAAGTGCTAACAGAGATCAGGCCTAATTCTGTGAACACCGGTTTTGTGTGCAATGTATCAAGTGACCGTGACCTACTGACACTGCACTTGCTGGGGGAGAAGAGGGGGGTAAGCTTAGGGGCTAAACGCAGGTGCTGGTAGGTGCCGGGACTGATTCTGCTAACGCTGCGTTTTTGGGGACACTATACGAATGTGAACGTTGGTATAGTGCTGATCTGATCAGATATTGATCCGTTCAGACACTAAACTAGCAATGGAGGTTTATTGTGTATGAGCGTGTTCCTGGCAATCAAATGGTTAAATGGGATTACTGGTGTAATGACGGGCAATCTGACACTATCTGGAAGGTGCGTGAAATCCATGGGAGCGCAAATCACACAATTATATATATATGTATATATGTGTGATTTTGCGCATCCGTGCCGCCCTGTAGCAGTATTTCTGCTATAGGGCAGTCAGGAAGCGGTTTGTGATACGGCGCTGTGTTACTTTAGCTGACAATTGTGCGGTCATGCAACGCTGCACCAAAATGCCATTTGCGTCCTGTTTTCCCCCACAAATTGGTTTTTCAGTGGTATTTGATCGCCTGTGCATTTTTTTATTTTTTGCACTATAAGAAAAAAGACTGACAATTTTGAGGGAAAAAAAAAAATATTTTGGACTTTTTGCTAGAATACATGTCCAGTAAAAAAATTTTCAAATTTCTTCATAAATTTAGGCCAAAATGTATTCTGCGACATGTCTTGGCTAAAAAAAATCCCAGTACGTGTAAATTAATTGGTTTACATGAAAGTTATAGCGTTTACAAATGGCGGTATAGATACTGGATTTTTTTTTTATACTAATAATAGCGGTGATCAGCGACGTATGGCGGCGACCAGTGGCTTATGGCGGCGACCAGCGACTTATGGCAGGACTGCGGCAGACATTTTGACACGGGGGGGGGAACTGACTTGGGGTCACTGACATCCTCAGTGACCCCAATACAGTGATCAGTGCAAAAAAAAAAAAAAAAAACACTGACACTGTACTAATGACACTGGGGAGGAAGGGGTTAACATTTGGTGGAAATCAAAGAGTTAGCTGCGTGAGGGGAGTGTTTTACTAGGGGGCAGGGGGGTGTCCTTCACACTGATCCTGAAGGCTGAACTCAGATATCCAGAACAGTGTGCTGAAAACTGACAGGGAGGAGAGCTCCATTGAAAACAATGTAGCCTTCCTCCCTGTCAGTGTTTGCCAGCAATCGCCGGCCTCCAGCGAGTAATCACCGGCCGGGACCCGGTGACTGACACCCGCGGCTGCGATCGGTGCCATGGGTAGGGCATATCGCGGGCTTTGCGAATGCCCCTTACCCCGAAATGCAGGGTCACATTTATATATATGATCCTGCGCACAGGGGCCGCCTTGTAGCAGTATATGTACTTCGGGCGGTCCCCTAGTGGTTAAAGTGGAGCTCCACCCAAAAGGGAAAGTTCCGCTTTAAGCCTTAGTGCCCCACTCCCCATTAAGGATTGGCACCTTTGGGGAGCGGGTACTCAAATTGTGAATGGCCCCATGACAGGTCCCAGAGGACTCGGGGGTGGGAGGGGGGAGGACAACTTCCTCTTCCAATCGCTTTAGGCGATCACAGCGGAAGTAGATGCATGTCCAATTCAGGTACCCGCTCCCAAAGGTGTCAATCCTTAATGGGGAGTGGGTACCCAAATTGGACAGGTACCCACTTCCACTGTGATCGCCCAAGGCGGTCGGAAGAGGAAGTTCTCCTCCCCCCTCCCTCCCCCTAGCGCAGCGCAAGCTGTCACAGCTAGGTGCCCACACTGATGATGCTGGGGAGAGAAGACGGCTGATGAAACCAGCGGTTGTGAGGACACCGCTGGACCGAGGTAAGTTTCTGTACTTTAAAAGGCAGCAGCTACCGTTTTTGTAGCTGCAGACTTTTTTTTTTTTCATCTGGAAATCCAATTTAAGGTATGCTGTATGAATGAGAACATGTAGCAAGTATAAAGTAGGTTTTCCCTTGAAATATACTTTAAAGGCTCATTCATGCAGGTGCTTAGTCCCTCATGCAGTGTTCAAAGTTGTTCTTCTGACTATCTTCCCAACCTCTGAGCTGCATGTAAGCAGCCCATAGAAAGTATACATTGGCTGTGCGGACTCACCCACACAGTAGATATTGACAGTTAAAAGGCTTGGACGAACAGGCTCTAAAGGCCCCAAAGTTGAAGGTCAGCGCAAAGTAGCAAGTTACAATACTCAGTGGGGTTGATTTACTAACACTGGAGAGTACAATCTCTGCATAGAGACCAATTAACTTCCATGTTTTTTTGTCAAAGCTTAATTGAACAAGCTGTAATTAGAAGCTGATTGGCTACCATGCACAGCTGCACCAGATTTTTGCGCTCTCCAGTTTTAGTAAAACAACCCCACTACGTGCTACAAAGACACCTCCAGGAAGACAGATCAGTTGAATATAGCAAAATGCAGAGTTGATTAAAGGACAAGGAACATGTGCGACCACTGATAGGAATACTAGATTCAATAAAAAAAAAAAAAAAAAAATGATAGGAGCCAGCTGTCATTTTTATTTTTTTAGTTGCCAGATGATTGTTCCTCTTCATTGGTCACCTGGCTCTAAAAAAACCATCCAGCCCTAGCTCCACATGGGCTCCATAATAGGTTTTAGTGCCCATAATAGATTTTGGTTCACGTAATATATGGATTACATTAAAGGAAACAACAACTGAAAGAAATATGGAGGGAATCAATTCTGCTCTCACCTTGTAGCATGTTAATCCAATGGCTTAAATCCTTCAAGTGGTTGTAAAGGGTGAAGCTTTTTAACTTTGTGTATTCTATGCATCAAGGTAAAAAAAAGAAAGAAAAACTTTCAGTCTGTTGCTCTCCCAATACCTACCTGAGCCCAATCTCAAATCAGTGATGTGCATGAGAGCAGCAGAACTCCCAAGTCTCTCTCTCTCCTCATTGGCTGAGATATTGTCAAAACAAAAAGTCCCCTATGTGATTATTTTTGGTGACAGGTTCTTTTTATTGAGACATCCAGGTCCAACAGACCCTGCATGTCTCCCCTGTACTCAGCTGGATGTAATGCAGTGCACATCGCACTGCATTATATTCTTTCCAGACCTTGACTGCCGTGAAATCTGTCAACGAGGACCTGGAAGTAACATCATACTTGCAGATGGGCAAGCGGAGCCCGGGAGACATAGCAGGGAAGACAGAGGTATGCTTGGTGGCGGAGGAGGCTGGCACTGTGGGCTGTGTGGAAGCAATCGATGGCAGCGCTGCCGCCCAAATGCTTCCACCTGACAAGTGAGCCCTGCTGCTTGCTCCTAAAAGGTTTAAAAAAAAAAAAACTACCTGCCCCAGGCATCAGGCGATACAAATTGAACATCACTGTCCATGCTTTATATACTTTTTGCCCTTTGGCTATGTGCAAGCATGGAATTCTATTACTGACTTGACAGCTTTACAGAAACATGCCCCACAACAAGTTTGTAATGGGTCATTCTTTCTCTGAATTCTCTAACTAAGGAAAATCTATTAAGGCAGTATTAAACCCAAGGACTAAAATGTATTTGACTGCAGCTTACCAATTCTTACATGGGGTGGCCATGGGGAAGGCTTTTCTCCTTTATTTTCACCTGGTGATCTGGCAAGTAATTCTGTTATTTGTCAACTTCCATCGAAAAAAAAAACAAACAAGCTGCCCAGTAAAGGTGGCAGTTTGAGAGAATCATTTACTAATGACATTTATGTAAACCCTTTATCCCAAAATGAAAAACATGTTGCTGTAACTGCCTAAAAAGTGTCAGCTGTAGCTCAGCTTTAAAGTGATACTAAACCCAGGACTCTGCATTCACTATATCTGGTCTCCCACAGTACACATAACATGGAAATTCAATTATTTTAGTAGATATAAACTGATAAATACATTTTCTTATCAGCAGTTAGGGCAGTTTTGTTATTTCAGCAGAGCACTGGTTAAAGCTTGTAGGAGGAGTTTTCATTCTGCACAAGGAGGATGTGAAACCTCTGACCCTCTGTCTGGACAGTGCTGATTGGCCCTGTACTGCTCACATGCACCCTCCCAAGAAAAGAAAACCTCTCTAGCTAAACTGCTAAGTACCTTTTCTTATCAGCAGTATATGACAGTCTTGTGACTTCTATCAGTGTCCAGCCAAGCACCAGTAGAAGCTTGTAGGTTTTTATTCTCATCTGACTGTCCTATGAGGCTGCATGACCCCTGACCCTCTGTCTGCACACTGTTGATAGGCCTTATGCCGATCACTTGCGCTCCCCCCCCCCCCCCCCCCCCGCCAAAAAAAAAAAAAAAAAACCTCTCTAGAAATACACACCAAACTAAGCATGTGTAGAGTGCCTCCTAGGGCTTTGTACTATCAGCAGATGGATTGGGGACTGTGGAAGAAGGGGAAAACCGAGGAGACAGGATCAAACCGCCACAGTGAGTATACCAAGCATATACAGACTGATTTTACTGTTGTGGGTTTAGTAACACTTTAATTTGTCAGTCAAGTCCATATAAATCTGCAAGTGCACGGATCACCACCTGTTCCCCAGAGGACAAGGCGGCTGTCCAAAAGGTGTCTCCATTGCTCCTTCAGTAAGAGAGGAGACACCCTAAGACAGGAAGCGTGTTACTGGCTGAATCACTAGATAAAACCAGAGGAAAACATTTAAAAAAGAAAACTAATATAGCCACCACATTTTCTCTGCATTCACACCTGAGCAAAGCAATTTTCAGGCTTTTTCATTTGAGCGTTAGAGTATTTTTGTGCACATACAAAAGCATTTTAGAAGTGTATTTCAACTGTTCAAGCTTCAGGCGTTTTTATTTTAGCTAATGGAAAGCAGTACGGCAAGCAGACCAGTTCTTACAGGCTAAAAACATGTCTACAATACGCCTAAAAAAAAAAAAAAAGATTGAAAATGGTTGATTTGAGCATTTACACAGTGTTTGTCATTCCCATAGAAGTCAGAGGTGAAAAATGCCCAAATCTGCCTCAAAATTCACTACAGTTTTTATAGTGTCATGCATTGAACTGAGTGCTCATATGCGAGTGGCTCATTTTTAATTCCATCAAATTTTGTTAGTTGAGAGTTTTGGGGCTTTGAACTTCAAGTGACAAAACTATCAGGTGTGAATGTGGCCTTGAGCCCACATCGGGTGCGACTTGGCATGCAATTTAAATGCCAAGCGACTTTCAGATCGTATGCCAAGTCACACCCTATTGTCCGCTATTAGAGCGGTCATAATCGGTGCGGTTTTGACTTGGTTGGAGCCGCACCGATTTCTAAAGTAGTACATGCACTACTTTTGCTGCGATATATATAGACATGTGTCAGATGTCTTGCAAATCGCAATAAAAATCAGCAGGCCACCTGATTTTGAAATCGTGCGACTTCACTGAAAGTTGCACGATTTCAAAATCGGCTTTGATGCGACCGGGGTGTGAAAGAGAAGTATGGACTTATTTATTTTTCCCCAATTATACCTACCTAGGTGGATGCAGCATCGGTCCAATGCTGCATCTGTCCCCTGCCAGCTCAAAGGGTGAGAACTCAGCGATCACATGACCACCGATCGTTGAGTTCTCACAGCCGCTCTGAGCAGAGACTGTCAAGTCACTGATATCTGCTCCCCCCCCCCCCCCCCCAAGGCTCCACAGCATTGGGCTGTGGAGGGGGAGGGAGCAGCTGGCTCAGGCTCTCAGGTGATTAGCCAGGTGCCGCTCCAGACTCTGGGGTGGATCCCGACTTTGAAGTCGGGATCTTTCCCCAGCCTGGACTGGCTGAGTGAAGTATTACAAAGTGGCTCAGTTCCTGGAGTTCCGCATTAACTTACCCAAACCTCCTCTCTGCAGGCAACCTCCAGTACGTAGCACTGGTCCCTGCAGCCTCTGGCAGTCGCAGGTTCTCCGGTGACATGGAGTACAATGCACAGCCCACTGGACAGGATGATGCCAAAAAACAGTCCGCTACAATGAAGGAGGGTTGTAGGGCAGCAGGGGCTTTTTGCTATCCACTAGACCTGAATTTAATCCTTGCCCTTTGCCTGGAGATGGACTTTAACTTCCCACAGGAGGGGAAGGCTAGGCAGAGCAGACAGCAGTGACTGACAGTTGGCTGTGAGAACTCAGCAATCAGTAGTCATGACAGCCGGCGGGGGACAGATGCAGCATCCACCTAGATAAGTAGAATTTGGAGAAAAAAAAATCCAAACTTCTCTTTGAAGTCATAACAGCTGATCAGACTGAATGCTGTCCTTTCCTGCAATTTTAGCAACAGACAATTCTTACACCTCATTCACACCTAAGCATAGCGGAAACGTGCATTCCAGCTCACATTATTTTTTATTTTTTTGCACGTAGCACATAGGGCAGCCCATTCACTTAACTGCTTCTTCACCGCCTATAGCAGAAATACTGCTACAGGGCGGCATAGGTGTGCAAAATCACTATATATATATATATATATATATATATATATATATATTTTGCAGGTTCAGGTAGGGGTCATGTGCACCCTACCCACACCACCATTCGCAGCGTTGGCTGTCAGTCACCGGGTCCCGCAAGGCGATTCCTCGCCAGCACCCAGTCATCGCCAAGTACCTCCGATGGGGGAGTGACTTGTGTATAAACAAGACAGATCTCTCCCGTCAGCTCCTGCACAGTGCTTTGTATGGTTCTGAATGGCAGAGCCATGCAAAGCAGTATGCTTACAGTGTAAGGCTAGGTTCACATCTGTGCAGGTGGTGCCGCTGCGGCTCCGCATGAAAATCCATGCAGCCGCACCACCCGCACAGAGAAATGCAGACCCGTGGGCAGGTGTCATTAGTTCTAATGGCACACCGCCTGCACTCGAAAACGCAACCGTACTGCGAACCGAGGTTCCCGTGCGGGCTGCGTTTTCCAAAGAAGTGCACACACAGCCCCCATAGTGAAACAGCACACAGTTAACCCCTTTTATTAGCACTGATCACTGTATTGGTGTCACTGGGGATGTCAGTGACACCAAGTCAGTTCCCCCTAGTGTCAGAATGCCTGCCGCAGTCCCACTATAAGTCACCATTACCAGTGGAAAAAAAAATGCCAGTATCAATACGCTACAACTTTCACGTAAACCAATTAATTTACACGTATTGGGATTTTTTTCAGTAAAGATGTAGCAGA
Organism: Staurois parvus; assembly: GCF_062004578.1. NCBI lineage: Eukaryota > Metazoa > Chordata > Amphibia > Anura > Ranidae > Staurois > Staurois parvus. The sequence continues at coordinate 24,927,338 of NW_028318083.1, read as the reverse complement.
ATACACTTTGCCCTAAATTTAAGAAATTTGATTTTAAAATTTTTTTACTGGACATGTTTAATAGCAAAGTCAAAAATATTTTTTTTTCTCAAAAAATTATCATTTTTTTTTTCTATAGTGCAAAAAATTTTTTAAAAAAATGCACAGGCAAATACCACCAAAAGAAAGCTCTATTTGTGGGTAAAAAAAGGACATAAATTTCATTAGGGTGCAGCGTTGCATGACCGCGCAATTGTCAGCTAAAGTAATGCAGCACCATATCGCAAAAATTGTCAGGAAGGGGGGTAAATCCTCTGGAGGGCAAGTGGTTAAATCAGCTGTTCTACGAACAACAAACACACCAAAGTAGATCCTGAACAGTTTCAGTCGTGGAGCATCACGTGTCTGCTAGCCACTGTTGGAGTGTCATTACAAATGAACAGCACCACAAGTGTGACGGGTGTGCAGCCCATTTGCAGTTTCCAAAGCGCACATTTGTGTGTTTTGTTGCACGTTTGGGATGCACACAGGTGTGAATGGAGCCTTACACAGGGATCGGTCCAGGGAGCCCCCATCAGACATCTATATAATACACACCAAGCGGTGGTCACAATCAGCAGCTCATATTGTTCTATGTTCATCACAAAGACTGCTCAGATCGGAGCCCGGCAGCCGTGCGCATGTCAGAGGATCGGTGACCGGAGACTCCTCCTCCTCCAGGTGACAGTGCCAGCAGGACAACAGTAATCCCCTGCCCATTCCCCGTCTGTCTCCTCACTTTACCTGGTGTCAGCTGTCACACTGCCGGCTACCTCCGCACATCCCCGAAGCCTCAACACCGGCACTACGAGCCTTCCCTTCTCACATCCTGGTCCCCCTCTAACGCATCTGATTGGAGCCCCGAGCATGAAGGCGTGGTCATGGAGAGACGTCACACTAAGCGCCGGCTGATCATAGAGGAAGTGGAATGTCCAGGTGTGAGGAGGGGGAGGAGTGCTGAGAGTCACACGTGGCTGTAGCGGCCAGTCACCGACTCACCTGCTCGGGACAGCTGTGCTCCATGGAGAGTTTATAGAGGAGGGTGTGTGAGGGAGGGAAGACAGTGCTTGTTGTGTAGGACAGTATACACTCATAGGCCACTGTACTACGTACACCTTGCTAGTACTGGGTTGGACCCCCTTTTTCCTTCATGGCATAGATTCAACAAGGTGAATCTCCTCCTACTCCTCGACCTCTCTGCGGCTTTTGACACAGTTGACCACCCCCTCCTCCTCAAAAAACTACGCTCTCCTGGCTCTCTTCCTATCAATCACAGCGCTCCTTCAGTGTTACCTATAACGCTGCCACCTCCTCCTCACTCCCCCTCTCTGTTGGGGTCCCTCAAGGTTCTGTCCTCGGGCCCCTTCTCTTCTCCATCTACACCTCCTCCCTTGGCCAATTGATACACTCTCACGGCTTCAACTTCCATCTCTATGCCGACGACACACAAATCTATCTCTCTACCCCTCACCTCACCCCTTCAGTCTCCACCTGTATCATAAGCCTACTGAGCGACATATCAGACTGGATGTCACTCTTCTTAAAACTAAATCTTTCCAAAATTGAGCTCCTAGTTTTCCCCCCAGCCCGCGCCCCCCCCTTGACTTCACCATTAAGACCAACAACACCACCATCAGTCCCACCCCTCAAGCCAGAGTACTAGGTGTAATCATAGACTCCAATCTGTCCTTCCAGCCCCAGGTCCATTCCCTGACAAACTCATGCAGACTTCACCTCCGCAACATCTCCAAAATACGCCCGTTCCTAACCCCGGAAACCACTAAGCAACTCATTCACTCCCTTATTATATCACGCCTCGACTACTGTAACTCCCTCCTCATCAGCTTACCTCACCGCAGGCTATCCCCGCTTCAGTCTATCCTGAATACTGCGGCCAGACTCATCCACCTTACTAACCTTTCTGTATCCACCACCCCCCTCTGCCAATCCCTCCACTGGCTTCCGATCGCCCAACGGATACAATTCAAAATGCTAACATTGACATATAAAGCTGTTCATAATACTGCCCTAAACTACATCACCGATCTGATATCCAAATACCACCCAAAACATACTCTCCACTGCTCACAAGACCTCCTACTCTCTAGTTCCCTGGTCTCCTCCCCTCATGCCCTTCTCCAGGGCTTCCCCCATCCTCTGGAACTCCCTACCCCAATCCATCAGACTACCACCTACTCTCCTCACCTTTAGGCGCACTCTGAAAACCTATCTCTTCAGGGAAGCCTACCCTGCCCTCAGCTAATTACTGAACTCCGCCACTCTTCCTACCACTCCATCCCCCACAGCTATTTCCTCCTGTACCACTATCCCCTCCCTCCTAGATTGTAAGCTCCAAGGAGCAGGGCCCTCGAACCCCTCGTGTATTTTATTGTATTGTTACTGTACTGCCTCGTATTGTCTCTCATTATAATGTACAGTGCTGAGCAAACTGTTGGTGCTATATAAATCCTGTATAATAATAAAGGTGTTGGAAACATTCCTTAGAGATTTTGGTCCATAGTGATATGATAGCACCACACAATTGCTACAGATTCGTTGGCTGCACATCCATGAACCATTGATACAAGGCAGGATGGATCCATGCTTTCATGTTGTCTACATCAAATTCTGACCTTACTGTCTGAATGTCACAGCTGAAATCGAGACATCAGAACAGGCAACATTTTTCTGATCTTCTATTGCCAAATTTTGGTGCGTATTGCAGCCTCCGTTTCCTGTTCTTAGCTGACAGGAGGGACACCCGGTGTGGTCTTCTGCTGCTGTAGCCCATCTGCTTCGAGGTTTGACATGTGCATTCAGAGATGGTATTCTGCATACCTTGGTTGTAACGAGTGGTTATTTGAGTTTCTGTTGCCTTTCTATCATCTCGAACCAGTCTGCCCATTCTCTTCTGAGACATTTTTGTCCGCACAACTTCCACTCACCAGATATTATTTTTTATTTGGACCATTTTCTGTAAACCGTAGAGATGGTTGTGTGTGAAAATCCCAGTAGATCAACAGTTTTTGAAATACTCAGATCAGCTCATCTGGCACCAAAAACCAAGCCTTGTTCAAAATCACTTAAATCCCTTTTCTTTCCCATTCTGATGCTCGGTTTGTACTTCTGCCAGTCGTCTTCACCACGTCTAGATGCCTAAATGCATTGAGTTGCTGCCATGCGATTGGCTGATTAGCAATTTGTGTTGCCAAGCAGATGAACAGGTGCACCAAATAAACTGGCTGGTGAGTGTGTAAGATTCTAATGTAGTCAGTGTAGGGGAGAGAAGCTGGTTGTCCAACCTTCACATCCTTATTTGGGAATGAATAGGTGACTGTCACTAAAGAAAACTCAGGAAGAAGGGCTATAGGGGTAGCAGAGAGATAGAAAGCAGCTTGTCCCCTAGTAAAACACAACACAGTAAATACAGCAGCACATAGTTAACCCTTTGATGGCCCCAGATGTTAACCCCATCCTGACCAGTGTCATTAGTACAGTATCAGTGCTTTTCATTAGCACTGATCACTGTATTGGTGTCACTGGGGATGTCAGTGGCAGTTCCCACCCAGTGTCAGTTAGTGTCAGAATGCCCATCACAGTCCTGCTATAAGTCGCTGATTGTCACCATTACTAGTTTAAAAAAAAAATCCCAGTATATACATCGCCATTTATAGATGCTATAACTTTCACATTATCCAATTAATATACATTTATTGGGATTCTTTTACCATAGCAGAATACATTTTGGCCTAAAATTTAAGAAGCAATTTTTATTTTTTTTTATTGGCTATGTTCTGTAGCAAAAAGTCAAAAATATTGTTTTTGTATTTCAAAGTTGTCAGCCATGTTTTTGTTTATAGTGCAAAAAATAAAAAATGCAGAGGTGATCAAATACCACCAAAGTAAAGCTCTATTTGTGGGGGAAAAAATTACATTTAATTTCTGTACAGCGTTGCATGACCACACAATTTTCAGTTAAAATACCACAGCACCGTATCGCTTACAATGGCCTGATCATGAAGGGGGGGGGGGGGTAAATGTGCCTGAGGGCAAGTAGTTAAATTACGTTTAAAATAACTTGAAATTATTTAGATTGGTACTGTAGCTGATCACTTTTAATAAACAGGAACTTACCATTGATGGAGTTTAGCACTGTCCTCATCCTGGCTGGTTCTTCAATGGTCTTGGGTCCTCTGGTACCACCATATAATTTATGGGAAGGCAGCAGTGACTTCATGATGATTCACAGCTGGTTCCTCACTGTGCCCGTGCATGAAGCACTGCACTTTCTGAATGGTCCTGTGCTTTCCTGGGATATGTGATGTGTCCCTGGAGGTTGTGGGCAGGGATGGTGCATGTTCCAAGCCTTTGATCTTCTCTCCCAGGTGAGAATAGCTGAAAGGAGAGCAGGTACTTTTCTGAAATAGTTATTTTCTTCCATAAAATAATTAAATATGTCTGTTATGGGGAGTTGTTAGAATTTTTGTAAATTTAATTATTTTTTTCTTCTAGAAAAATGCCAAAGTGTATATTTACACACTGCCCACACACAACAGGCCAACAAATCCTATATCCAAACCTAAAGCTTCATCCCTTTCCCAAAACTTAGGATATAATTAAAATATGGCTTTCTTTTTACATGAAGAGTTCTTGAATGCTGCTGCAGAGAATAGATTGTCAGATAAAAGGGTCGATCCTCATTGGATGTACTCAGCACATTTTCCCTGGAAAGGTTTTCTATGAAAATATATCAGATGGTTTTAAAACACAGCACTGTATGGACTATATTTCCTCCTGATATGTCAATGTGATTACCCCCCAAAAAAAGTAGTTCACAGCAAATTCTACTACTGTTCATGAAGATAGTCCATCTTTAATAGAAAATGAAGATATATACATATTGTTCATTTCATCATTCATGCATTGGAGGTGTAAGTTTAAAAAAGATGATTTCTTATTCCAAATCTGAGAAATTCTATGTTAGTTATTATTATTATTATTATTATTATTATTATACAGTATTTATAAAGCGCCAATAGTTCGCTCAGCGCTGTACATTACAAAGGGGGACAGAACATGTGACAGAACAATACCAATACAATGTGATACACGAGGGGTTCGAGGGCCCTGCTCTTTCGAGCTTACAATCTAGGAGGGAGGGGGTGGTGGCACAGGAGGAGATAGCTGTGGGGGATGGGGTGGTAGGAAGAGTGGAGGAGGTCGGCAAGTTAGCAGGGGGTGGGGTAGGCTTCCCTGAAGAGATGGGTTTTCAGGGTGCGCCTAAAGAAGAGAAGAGTAGGTGATAATCTGATGGGTTGGGGCAGGGAGTTCCAGAGGATGGGTGACACCCTGGAGAAATCCTGGAGGCGGGCATGGGAGGAGGAGACCAGGGAACTGGAGAAAAGGAGGTCTTGTGAGGAGCGGAGTGTGCGTGCTGGGCGGTACTTGGATATTAGGTCAGTGATGTAGTTCGGGGCAGTATGGTGGACAGCTTTGTACGTCAGCGTTAGGATTTTGAATTTGATCCGTTGCGCAATCGGAAGCCAGTGGAGGGATTGGCAGAGGGGGGTGGCGGAGACAGAGCGGTTGGAAAGGTGAATGAGTCTGGCAGCCGTATTCAGGATGGACTGAAGCGGGGATAGCCAGCGGCGAGGCAGGCCAGTGAGGAGGGAGTTGCAGTAGTCGAGTCGTGATATGATGAGGGAGTGGATGAGCTGTTTAGTGGTTTCTGGGGTTAGGAACGTGCGGATTTTGGCGATGTTGCGGAGGTGGAGTCTGCACGAGTTTGTTAAAGATTGGACTTGGGGCTGGAAGGATAGGTTGGAGTCCAGAATGACACCCAGTACTCTGGCCTGCAGGGCGGGTTTGATGGTAGCGTTGTTGGATGTGACGGAGAAATCAATGGGGTGTGGTGTCCGGGCTGGGGGGAAGACAAGAAACTCGGTTTTGGAGAGGTTCAATTTAAGGTAGTGGAGCGACATCCAGTCTGATATGTCGCTCAGTAGGTGTGTGATTCGGGCTGAGACCAAGGGGGTGAGGTGGGGGGTTGAGAGATAGATTTGTGTGTCGTCGGCATAGAGGTGGTAGTTGAAGCTGTGAGAGTGTATGAGTTGGCCAAGGGAGGAGGTATAGATGGAGAAGAGAAGGGGCCCAAGGACAGAGCCTTGAGGGACCCCAACAGAGAGGGGGAGTGAGGGGGAGGTGGTAGCATTATAGGTAACGCTGAAGGAGCGTTGTGACAGGTAGGATGAGAGCCAGGAGAGAGCAGAGTCTCTGAGGCCGAGGGAGTGTAGTTTTTTGAGGAGGAGGGGGTGGTCGACTGTGTCGAAGGCCGCAGAGAGGTCAAGGAGTAGGAGCACTGAATAGTGGCCATTAGCTTTGGCGGTTAGCAGGTCGTTGGAGAGTTTGAGTAAGGCAGTTTCGGTGGAGTGTAGGGGACGGAAGCCGGACTGTAGGGGATCGAGGAGGTTGTTGTCGTTGAGGTGAGAGCATAGGCGGGTGTAGACTAGGCGCTCGAGGAGTTTAGATGTAAATGGGAGCAGGGAGATGGGTCTGAGGTTGTTCGGGTCATTGGGGTCCAGGGAGGGCTTTTTAAGTATGGGGGTGATGTGTGCATGTTTCAGAGGGGAGGGGAAAGTGCCTGAGGAGAGGGAGAGATTGAAGATGTGGGTGAGGGAGCGTAGGATGGAGGAGGAGGAAGGTCGTAGGAGTTGTGAGGGGATAGGGTCGAGGGGGCAGGTGGTGAGGCGGGCATCAGAGAGGATCTTGGAGACTTCCTCGATGGTAGTAAGGTCAAAGGTGCGGAGTGTGGGGGGAGCTTCAGTATGAGGAATGTAGGGTGGGGTGGAAGAGGAGGTCAGAGCAGTGGTGGGGCCATGGGAGAGGGGTGATGAGGGGGTAGCTGAGTGAGGGTGAAGGGGGTTGGAGAGAGTTTGAGCAGCGACGAAGTCACTGGGGTTTATGTCAAGGGGGAGGGGGGATAAGGGGGTAGCTGTGTGAGAGGGGACGGGTTGAGAGGGTGTGTGAGTTGCGGCAATGTCCTTGCAAATTGTGTCAATCTTGTTTTTGAAGTGATTGGCAATCTCAAGGGCAGTGAGTGATGTGCTGGGTGGAGGGGGGGGGTGGAGAGAGTAGAGAGTTGAAGGCAGAGAAGAGTCGGCGAGGATTGGAGGAGAGGGCCTTGATGAGGGTCAAGAAGTAGGCCTGTTTGGCAGCATGGAGGGAGGAGGTGTAGGTGTGGAAGGCAGATTTGTAGCGGGTGAAGGCTTGTTGGGATTTGGTTTTGCGCCATAGTCGCTCCAGGGCACGACTTTGTCGTTTGAGGGTTTTGGTGTGATCAGTCTGCCAGGGCTGGAGCGGTCGGGGTCTGATGTTGCGTGTGGTTAAAGGCACTAGTGAGTCAAGGGCTGTTGAGAGCGCATTGTTGTAGGCGGTCAAAGCAAAGTCGGGGCAGGACAGGGGGAGGATGCGGTCGTGGAGTTGATCAGCTGCAGAGTGGAGGGAGGCAGGGTTAAGGTTGCAGAGGTTACGGCTGGTAGTAGTGTGACATTTGGAGGGGTAGGCGTTGGAGGACGAGGAGATAGAGAAGGTGATCAGGTTGTGGTCAGAGAGAGGGAAGGGGGTGTTAGTGAGGTTGTGGGGAGCGCAGCGGTTGGAGAAGACAAGGTCGAGGATATTTCCGTCGGAGTGGGTGGTGGATTGTATGCACTGTGCAAGTGCAAAGGAGGAGGTTAGGTGGAGGAGACGGGCTGTGTCTGGGTTGTCGAGGTTGACAGGGATGTTGAAATCCCCAAGGATGATGGTGGGTAGCTCAGAGGAGAGGAAGAAGGGTAGCCAGGAGGAGAAGTCATCCAGGAAGCGGGTTATGGATCCAGGAGGCCGGTATATCACAGCAATCTTCAGGGGGGTTGGGGAGAATAGTCGGAGGCAGTGGGCCTCGAAGGAGGAGAAGGATAGGGAGGGGGGGTTTGGGAGGACTCGGAAGGTGCTCTGCGGTGACAGGAGCAGACCAACCCCACCACCTTTACGACCGTTAGGCCTGGGTGAGTGGGTCCAGGTGAGACCTCCGTAGGAGAGTGCAGCAGGGGAGGTAGAGTCAGTGGGCTGGATCCAGGTTTCCGTGATCGCTAGGAGGTTGAGGGAGCGGGAAACAAAGAGGTCGTGGATGGCGGTAAGCTTGTTGCACACCGATCGGGCGTTCAGGAGTGCACATGAAAACGGGGGGGAGATTTTAGGGAGCAGGGGGACAGATACTAAGTTGTGGGGGTTGCAGTAGGACGTGGAGGCGGGAGGGTTTTGTGCGGGTGAGGGAGGTGGTGGAGGGCCAGGATTCAGGGAGATGTCCCCCGCGGTTATGAGGAGGAGAAGGGTGAGAAAGGTGGCATGGGAGCGGGATGTGCAGGAGCGTGAGAAACTACTAGTGGAGGTGTTGGGGTCAGTGGGAGAGTGGAGTGATAGGAGGAGGTGGTGGGTGCCGTAGAGGGGCGAAGGAAGCAGTGAGGACACAATATACAATTGTTTGGGAGGGGCAGAGGGATATAGTGAATGGATTTTGGGAATGGAGGAGAGGAAAATGAGAAGGAGGAGTGGAAGAGGCATTTTGGGGAGGTGAAGAGAGCAATAGTAGGGAGATGATAGCAGTGAGGGTGAGATGTACAGGTTGTGGGGTGGAGCAGAGGGGTAAAGAAATGAGATTTGGGAACAGAGGATAGTAATATGATAAGGAGAAGAGGGGCGTATTATATAAAGGTACACAGAGTGGGTCTCAGGTATGTAAGATGTTTCCCAGGGTGTTTGCTTGCAGTCTTCCAGCATGCAGTAGAGCTTCTTGCTGTTGTGTCTTCCTGCTGCTTAAGTTCTCCTGCTTTAGTTCAACAGCTGTGTTTAACTGCTTCTTCTATGCACTCCTTCTAAGCCGCACTCACTCTGAAGCAGCACCCCCATCAGAGACTGTGCCCCCCATCAGAGATCTCCCCCATGAGCTGATCTAAATTTATAGGGGGATGCTCAAATGAGCATTCAACTCCACCCCAATTAGAAGCTGATAAGGATCAAGTGAGTAGTGGGGGATGATTCTCTCAGGAAACAGACACGATCATAAAACGGGTGCAGCTGGAGGTGAGAACTGGTCAACATACACAAATATAAATACACCATTTGTTCTGAATATAGCAGGAGACAATGCGTTTTGGAGTTAAGAGTGGAGGTAGGAGAAAGGTGCATTTACCCAGGAGGAAGGCAGCAGGAGATATAAGGATTTCTATCAAGATCATGACTAAGTTCTACATTCCCACATTCCTGAGCCAAAATTATTGAATTCCACACCTTTAAAAATAAATCCAGGTAATCAGATTGCAGAACCAAGGTTTACACCAATAAAGACATAAGCTGACATACTGAAGAGTTCGGTGGAATAACTGCCATAGATAATTCTAGGGTACAAATGAACTTTAGTCTGTCACTTCCATAATGCCATGCTATTGGAAGATAATCCCAGTACAGAGCAAATTGCAGAGAACCAATTACAAACAAATACAATAAGTAGATATGGATGTTGATTACTAAATGTCTCCATCTGTGGCTGAAAATACAACTCTCGAGGAATCAAATGTCCTAGAAATGTTTGCCATATCTGAAAGTGATATTTCCAGGGCAGAAACATCTAAAACCAAAATTTCAATATTGACTGCACAGGAATTACAGCTGAGTTTTGTACAAGAAAGAAAGTATTTCACATCATTAGATGAGGTACTGAAACATATACTTTGTACTAAGAACACTGTTTAGAAAAAAATTAGAGAATTAAATAAAGTTATTGTTGGTACAATAAGTTTATGGTACATGGAAAGACAATCATAATGGTCTACTTTAGGAAAACCAACCAAAATTGCCAGTTATATTGTTAATATTGACATCAGCTATTACATGCAGTGGTTCATCTTTCACAAAAGTCAATGAAATGTTTGAATTTATGAATGTTCCAATATTTTCAAAAGTTACCTTTTCATAGATATCTGAATAAGTTCATATATCCGCACTTCCGCCTGGCAGCACAAGGGTTGCCAGTTCAAATCCCAACCACGGCACTACCTACCTGGTGTTTGCATGTTCTCCCTGTGCCTGTGAGGGTTTCCTCTGGGTATTTCAGTTTCCTCTCACACTCCAAAGACATGCTGGTAGGTTAATTGTCTCCTGTCTAAATTGGCCCTAGCATGTGTACGCATGAATGTGAGGAACCTTTGATTGTACGCTCCTTGAGGGCAGAAATTGATGTGAGTGTATACCACATATGTAAAGTGCTGCGTAAATTGACAGTGCTATAGAAGTACATGTAATAATAATAATAAATATCTTGGCATTGAACACTGCTGGCTCTTAGAAAAAGATAATAATTTCAAACGGAATCTATTTTTCTGGTAGGTGATTGAAAATGTGATAGTCCAAGATTCTCAGCAATATAATGCACTTATACAATGATGGACTTGACATCAGAGTTAAAGTAGAACTATAGGCAAGACCTTTTGGTTCATTTTGAATAGAGTAAGGCAGGGTTATAACCCCTGTCAGTTTATTTTTTGCCATTTGTGTCTCATTAAGGCAGGGGTGTCCAAACTTTTTTCAAGGAGGGCCAGATTGGATGAAGTGAACATGGTGGAGGGCCGAACATTTTTCCGAACATTCTTTGAACCATTACAATTAAATGCAAATAAATTATTTTATGCCAAGTTAATTGCAAACGACATACTTTTCATTTCATAACATTAAGATCAACTGACAGCTGAGTTTTCACAATGTGTTGAAAATAAATTTAAAAAAGCTTACCTGCACTAATGTGAAAAAGGTAGCTGGAGCTGAAGTCTCTGCTCGGCAACCGGGAGGGGAAGAGAAACACACTTCACGCTGGAAGCCCGGCCCTGACATCACTGCCCTCTGTTGCTCCCAGCGCGGCGCAGTCACGCATGCGCACTGCTCTCAAGCAGAAGACTGTCTGCCACAGAAGGGAGGGCCGTGCGACAGCCGCATTTACACAGACCAGGGAGAACGCGCTGCAGTCAGGCATGCCCACTGCCCTCTGCTCTCAAGCAGAAGACTGTCTGCCATAGAAGGGAGGGCCGTGGGAGGGCCACATTACACAGAGCAGGGATGGCTGTTGGAGGGCCGTATTAAACCGACCCTCGGGCCGTAAATGGCCCGCGGGCCAGACTTTGGACATGCCTGCATTAAGGAGATTTACCTTCACTTCCTGTCCTATAGCCAAAGCAGGAAGTGAGAAAATATCTGCAAATTTAATGCAATTCCTTGGGAACCCCCATATCACCAGAAAGATTTCCCCTCTATTTGTTTTCTGGGGACAACCCAAAATTTGTTTTTTTTGTTTACTTTCACTTTTGATGATAATTGTAAACAGGACAAGTAGAGAAGGCGAATCTACCTAACAGGTGTTCTAATCCATCTCCACTCTATCCAAAACTTAAAAAAAAAAAGTTTTGCCTTTAGTTATACTTTTAATCCTAGATTTTGTGGTTGTCACACAAACAGAGGTTGAAATGGAGAAACTAGCTTTCCAGACTGGTCTGGAGTGTATATTTGAGGACAATGTCCAGATTTTGAGTTCTGATAGACATCCTGGTATAAAAAAAATTAAAAATAGAAGAATATACCAGTATAAATCATTGGTATGATTTATGCATTACAGGAAATCTTTGCAGAAAAAATAGCTTCAAGCTGTGAAATAAATTGGCACAATTTGTAGTGGTGGATTTTATCCATGCTTAATCACGTGCTTACACTGGTGTAGCCATACCTGCAAAGGAGATACATCAGTTTTCTATAGTCTTTAGAAATGTCTTTTCCATGTGCACAATATTCACAAGTGGGAGGAGGGTGGTGAACATAATGGATGTCATCATAAACCCTTAACTGGCAATGAAGTTCAAGTTAAATGGTTGATGAAACCAAGTCGTGTCCAGCAGCGGACTGACAACTCATGGGGCCCCCCGGCAATAGGGGATCATGGGGCCCCTGTGTCCTTGCCAAAATTCAAAAAAGCCTATGAAAAAGGTACCAGGGGCATTTCATGGGGCCCCCTACTGACCCCAGGCCCTCGGGCAGTGCCCGAGTTTCCAAATGGTCAGTCCGCCCCTGGTCGTGCCTTAAGGGATCTTGAAGATGTAGTCTGTGGCATCCAATTAGAAAACCATATCTTATCTACCACTGATGTACAGATGCTATTGAGACATTCCATAGCAGGGTTTTCAAATATAGGAGCAAGCACTATAATTTTCAGATGAATCCCATGGAGGCTAGGATTAAGATGCCATTCTCTCTCACAATAATAATGTCAGCTGTCAACAGGCTGTAGTTCATAAGTAATCCATAAGTAGCAATGCTCTGGGAGCAACAAAAATCCTGATTACATCCAAGATCACTCAAAAGATGGATTGTGAGAAAAATATATAAACCGGTCAGCAATAAACATGTGTATGAAATTATTAATATCAATGTGAGTGTTGCTAACGAAAATTGACAATAAATTGGTAGTTTCCAGTTGCATAATAAGAAGGCAGAGTCTGGGAATTGTAAAAATGTAAAATCTCATGATTAAACTAAGGAATTATTTTTTTTTTTAAGTAAGCAGTAGTAGCCTTTGCTGAAAAGGAAAAAAATGGTCCCCCTGCAGGTTCATGTCCTAATGTCTATGCACTGCCGACTAGCACATCATGACAGACTTACCTGTAAAGCAGATCCCTCGAAAGGCACACTTTCACCACTGTGAAGGCTTCCGTCTTTTCCTGGTCTTCCTTTTGTGTTCAGGCACTCCGACTGTTTCAATGGCCGGGCCGCAATGACATCACAATCATGGCACAGCACTCTTGAGTGTGTCATCCATTCAAAGCGCAGTACACATGTGCCGGTGACATCAGTGGCTGCTACAAATGTGAAAATTTCCTAAACGTGCACGTTTAGGAGATATTCATTGTACCTACAGGTAAGCCTTACCCTAGGTTCACACCTAAGCGTTTTGCAGAAATGCCAGCAGCTCAGAAGTAAACAGAAGCTTCAGCCCGGTAACTCCTTCCTACTCTCATGTTACACTTGTGCATGTGCAGGGCTACTGGGGACTGCTTACTCCATTTTTACCATTGATTATTATTATACAGGATTTATATAGCGACAACTGTTTGTTCAGCACTTTATGCTCTCCTTTTTTACAGCAAGGCAAGGTGATGACCTAGGGGGGGCTGATGTGCTTAGATGACCTCAAAACCACACTACTGTATCCTAAGAAATCCAAATTATGGAAAAAGTAAACTAGCCATAGGAAGGTTGAATAACATTCAAATTTTTGTTGCTCACTGTACACTGCACACTGAATTTTAAAAGTGGAACCTCCCAGTGGATTTATGTCATTTCACAAGTCTTTGGCCTCAGCATGGATAGGGAATTAGTGGTTTGCCGCAACAAGTCGAGCTGTCACCTGGTCCAATTTTCATACAGTGGTTCGATGCGGTGGTTCGGATTGCCCTGCTCTCCTGTCAAGACTCAGACTTGTGGAATAGTTCCTGCAAGCAGTAGCCCCACCCTAATTGGTTATACTAGCTTAACCTATCATGTGCTATCCTGGAAGATGACTTGGAAAAACAGAGTTAGTTACCTGGTAGCCCATTTTCCATGAATCTTCCAGGACAGCAGCAATATATTCCTAAATTCTAATTTCCTATATTCTGTGTTGTATTGTGTTGTTATTACAATGTTATTCCATTAGTTGCCTTCAGTTCTTGTTTAATACTGGGGACACTAGATGACTGTACTCCTTTTATTGATTGTGGATGAAATGTTTCCTGTTTTAGGTAGGCCAAGTCTCTCTTTCTCATGTGCTGTCCTGGAGAATTGATGGAAAGTGAGTTACCAGGTAACTAAAGCAGGGTATACATGCACAGCTTAAAGGAAAAAACTTCCCTACCACACTATTGTATTCTGACCAAGGGGACTCCCCCTGTTAGAATACACATATCGGCCCTGCAGCTGTTGGCTGCATGCTATGATCAGGGGCGGACTGACAACTCATGGGGCCCCCGGGCAATAGGGGATCATGGGGCCCCTGTGTCCTTGCCCAAACTCAAAAAAGCCTATGAAAAAGATACCAGGGGCATCTCATGGGGCCCCCTACTGACCCCGGGCCCTCGGGCAGTGCCCAAGTTTCCAAATGGTCAGTCCGCCCCTGGCTATGATTGTATGCTTGTTTTCCAGTAGGACCATTCAACAGAAGTCAGTTATTAGACCAGTTTCTGTTAAACAAACAGAAGTATACACGTTCTGAAATTTAGCCAATTCCTGCATATATACAGAGCTTGACTCTACATTCCCGCTGAGTGCACTCCTATTAGTTTGCACCAAAATTTGCCCTTACACTCTTTTTCAAGGGTCTTGTGTTGCCCTGTCCCTCTCATCTAGATGTATATGTAAATGCTTTAAAACTATGATTCCACAAACTAGAGCTTTCAGCCTAATTTTTAGTCCAATCTCCTTTTCACTATCTTTTGTCTACTTGGGACCCCAATATGAGGGTCTCTATGGCAAGGAACCTATAAATTAGCACCCATGGGGATCCTCTCTTCTGACCTCCTTCTTAGGCAGTCACAGTGCCTTAGACATTCATGGTGTCAATGGCACCCCCATAAGTGGAATTCTTTTCCATTTTCCATAAGCATGAGGTAGAAATGCTCTACAAATATCCTCCTTGCTAGGAGTTACACCCTTCCCATTATTATGTAGACAAGAGCCCTTTATCAGTGATTCTTCTCAAAAACCATACCCCAAAGGACTTGAATGATTTTCTCCGTTTCAGGTTCATCTTTGTGACATTGTTTCTTGGAGGCCTACGCCTCTTTCAGTTTTGTCACTCCACCTCTAGGGTGGACCTTATGTAATAACTTGTGGTTAATTCTGTGGTGGACCATTGTCACGATCTTAACAGCCTGCTGTAGGCATATAAAATGTGACACCTGCCATACATACAGTATTTATTTATAACTCTATATAAATATTTCTGTTATTTCGTTACCTGCTTATCTTCCCATATCCTATGGCATATGCCAATTCTCAGACAATGGTGGCTCCAGTTAAACCGGTAGTAAAGTCTGTTTTATCACTTGTACCTACAGGTAAGCCTATGATAAGGTACAGTAGGTACAGTGAATATTGCCTAAACGTGCACCATTTACAAGATATTCATATTAGTGCCCTCCTAACCCTCTTGTATTGAACTTTATCATTGCTGTATTGTCTCCCTTTATATTGTAAAGCGCTGAGCAAACTGTTGGTGCTATATAAATCCTGTATAATAATAATAATTTGGAGTGGCCAGAGATGTCACAGGCACATTTGAATGCCGTGCCACAGTCATGACTCCCGTTTGCATGTGTGGGAGTGATGTCATTGCAGCCCAGCCAGTCAAACAGCCAGAGCCCACAAATGTGGAAGGAAGACCGGATGAAGCTGGTGGACCAGTTGAAAATGGAAACCCTGTCAGCAGTAACAGTGCCCTGCTGGAGGGATCTGCTTTACAGGTAAGGAGGCTGTCATAGTGTGCTGGTATGCTGTGCATACTAATGCAATCTGACATTAACCTGCAGGGAGACCTTTTTTTTTTTTTTTCCACTTTAGACTGATTTCATCAACATTCTAAGGCAGGGTTTCCCTTATGTCTGGGGACGTGTTGCAAATTCCTTTTGCCTGTTTTTTCACACCTCTATGATGATCTATGAATACTATGCCTGTGTCCTGTACTATACTGTCTGTCCTAACAAAGGGTTAACAATGTAGAAACTGCCATCCTGTATTGTATTATAATGAGGTATAGCTCACTTTGTGTGATGATAGAAATTATAAAGGCTCAGCGGGAAATGGCCGAATTTCAATCCATGTATGGGCAGGCTGGTTGTCCAGAAGTCAATCTAACAATCAACTTCTGTATGTAGCATTACACTCTTAGGTGTCGCTAGAAGATTTGGATCTCTCTATAGTCCTGCAGAACAAGGAATCACACATCTTCACACAGGCTTGCATCCAGAGTCAGAAATCAGTCTTTGAGCTTTGGATTTGTTTTATTTAGGGGATTTTGAACTGGGATAGGGTTAGAGGTGTACAGGATGCCCAAGGGTACTGATGAACTGAGGACAACTTCCTGGAACTATTTACAAGCCTTCTCTGCCTCACAGTCTCAAAGCCAGCCAGTGTGTCCTTAGTGTATCACTCCAAACCTTAGATGAACTTCTCTTCACCCAGCAATCTGGAAGTATCCTTGAACAGGGAATCCGATTCCTGTCACTTTAAGAGATGAACAGTCACTGGAAGGGGGCTAATCTGGTTTTCAACCAGAGTGTTTCTTCCCCTATCCATCCAGGGGGTTTAGGTGTACTTACTCAGATCCTTCTCCTGTACCGCTTGTGGGTTGGTGGCTGCTACCAGGCCTATCAGCTGGGCCATTCCTTCCTTGCCATACAAGTGGTCATCTCTCAGGGGGCCAGTAAGCTCTCAGTTTTCCTCCTTTCCAGCACCAGGCCTGCAGGTAGGCCCCATCCCACTGGGCCTCCTCACAGCCTCCTTCCTCCAGCCTCACATCTTCCTCACTATCTTCCACCTGAACTCTTCTGCAGCTGAGCAGGCTCTAACAATTGTAAGGGTGTCCCAGCCCCTTTGCCAACCTCCTGTTGGGGATTGGCTAGGATCTCTCAAGAGTGCATCCAGCCACTCCTTAGATCCACCCACTGCCTCTAGGGCTTTCCTCCAAAGTCCCAAAGCATTGGGAAATTCCAGAGGGGCTGGCCTGCAGAGCCTCTCAGCCCTGTCCAAAATTTGACCCCACTCTGGCTATTACCCCTGGGCTTCTACTCAGCCCCTGTCTAAGCATTGGAGTCTAAGCTACCTAGGAGAGCGCTACATGTACAACCTTAGAAATATTAATCCAGTCTGGTTGATGAAACAGTGCTATGATCTCTCAAAAGTGAAATAAGAAAATGAATACTGGTTGGGATTTTTTAGGCACATAGAAAAATATAGCTAATTACATGATTAAAAAACATTAGAATGTTTATTGAGTCACATTAAAACACTATGTATATAGCTGATGATACATCTATATAACTAAACCCCCATAAACAGTTTACATATCAGCTATAATAGATGCCTCAATATTGTGAATGTGCCCCAGCGCATTTCACTTCTGCAAAAAATCTTTATCAGGGGCACATAACATGGTACTTAACCACTTGCCGACAGTGCTATAGCCAACAGATGGCTACAGCATGGCTGGCTAGTTCTGGGAGGGCATTCATAGATGTCCTCCCAGAATCACACCCCCTGGGGAGCACAACCGGCGTGCTCTGTGGTCACGGTAAAGGGCCACACACAGCAGCCCTTTACCATGTGTCCAATCACAGCTGATCACATTGTAAACAGACTTGCAAGTTATTGGCAATCCTTTCCTCATGAGATGTCACAGCATTAGGAGAGGAGAGCCGGCAACTGGTAATTCTTACAGGGGACATTTACAATGACAATCAGGGCACTGATCATCAGTGCAGCCCCATCAGTGTCACTGATCAGTGCCGCTTATAAGTGCTTTCTCATCAGCACTGCTTATCAATGCCCATCAGTGCTGTGTATCAGTGCAGCCTCATTAGTCCCTTCTCATCAGTTTTGCCTCATCAGTGTCCATCAGTGCTGCCTCATCAGTGCCCATCAGTGCAGCCTCATCAGTACACATCAGTGAAGGAGAAAAATTACTTATTTTCAAAATTTTTCACAGAAACCAAGAAAAACTTTTTTTTTCATAATTTTCATTTTTTCTTGTTTGTTTATCAAAACATAAAAAAACCCAGTGGTGATTAAATACCACCAAATGAAATCTCTATCTGTCTAAAATGATAAAAAATTAATTTGGGTACAGTGTTGTATGACCGCACAATTGTCATTCAAAGTGTGACAGTGTTGAAAGCTGAAAAATGGCCTTGGCTTGAAAAAGTTGAAATTGCCTGGTATTGAAGTTGTTAAATCTGGAATAGGGATATACATGTGTAACAAACATTGCAACAATACACCAAGATATATTCTATCATGGTACAATGTAACAAAGGTACAAATAATATAGAAGAACATCAACAGCTAGAGTGAGCATGTTCTCTAGTGGGATCCTCACAATGTACAGCTCAGAGAGTACAAGGGGAACCAAACAATTCCCCAAACTTAACTATATGAATATGAAGAAAATTGTTTTAAATACCAAAACAAGGTTTCCATATGATAATAGCCACTTTAAAAAAGGCATTGGTCTGAAAGGTGTTAAATGCCGTTGTAATTTACAGCAACACAGTGGAGCCATGCTGTAATAAACAATTAACAAAAACCATGCAGGTGGGATACCTCTTGCAAATAAAACCTAAACCATCCCAAAAATCACATTATCTAATTGTAATGTGAAAGACCAAAAGATTGTATATCAATATAGATCTTAATTCTCAGAAGAGCCCTTAAAAACAGTAGAAATATAATATCGTATCCCAAATAAGAACCAAATGGCAAAAGCAAAGCACCCACTGTAAAGTAGGAGGCACAGCTTACTCAAATAAAAATCTCCAGTTGTCTCACACTGTCCACAGATAATGCCAACAAAATGGTCATTGGGCTAATACTTAGAGAAGATATATATATATATATATATACAGACCAATTAGGTCATGTGCCCTAAGCCATCCAATGAGGGCACAATATCTGTAGCGCCAAAAATAAAAACCTGCCCAATCAGTCTCTGTATAATTTTTCTATGTGCATAAAAGATTCCGAGCAGTATTAACGTCCATATTACCATACAACCAGCCTGTAGGATTTTTCCCAAACAACCAGTGCCACCAGCTATAGCTGTCAAACACTTATCAGTGTGATCTACTGGCTGGGAGGTTTTCCCACAGTCAGAACACAATAACACAGCGGGAGTGATTTCCCCATTCACATTGAATGTGAGGATGGGGGAATTGGGTGATTTTTCTTTGTTCATCCCACTAGCTGAACAAAAAAAAAAAAAAGATCAATTTATGACCATCCTAAGACCATCCAAAAATTTTAAAAAATTCAGCGATGATGCCTTCTCCTTAAAATCATCTAAAAGGTAAGCAATATTTAAAGAAAATGAAGTATACTTTGCAAATGGGAACACATAAGAAACATTTAGTGGGGTTTTCCTAAATATGACTGCAAAAATTAAAATGCCCTTTAAGAATACAAATGCAAATCTAGTACATTACAAAAAGATTCCTGTTTATACAGTAGTATAGTTAACAAGGTTGAATAGTGTATCATTGAAATAACCCATTTAATGAGCCTGGAATAATCAGGTTTTTCTAGCTTTACTTAGGTGTGTTTTGTTATATATATATATCATACATGGTGGAATTGCATATCTCTCTATACCGTAGATAGAGAATGTGTGCAGTTCCATCTGACACATGAATTTTTCTTAGTAAAACTACAGACAAGAGATATTTAAATGGGAACAGTCATAAGAACTTAATGGAGACTGAAATTACCGAACTGTCCTTGGAGAAAGCTTACTCCCTAGCTGTCATTCTGATGCTTTAACAACAATGTTGTCTGATTTGCTGACTGGTAACAAGTATAGAGACAAGTAGTGTTGACATTTACCTATAACATGCTTGTTCAGGGACTGTAGCTACATTTGTTCATACACAGAGAGAATTTCAGCCAGTTCTTCGGGAAATTCAAGCTGTAAATAGATCTGAAAATCAAAGAAGCCAAATGGAAATTTGACAGAGGAATAGTGGTTACAGTCCAATCAGATGCAGCCACTGTTTGGTGTCAGCTGTCAGATAACAATAGTTAACGGGAAATTCACACCATTTAGCATGGATAGGGGAATTGGTGGATTTCTCAGTTTCAGCCCTTGGAGCTGAATAAGAGAAATTTTACAGTGCTTGGCTACTTTAAATTGGACCTAAAGCCTCAGATACCAAAACTGTAAGCAGGCAGGCTCCTTACTGCAGAAGAGACATGCAAAGTCTCTTTTTCAATTTAATAAACCTACCTGTCTCCTCACAGTTTTTTGTAGAATGTAGATTCCAGGCAATGAAGACAGCTGCAGCCTAGCTGGTAGAAGATAATGATGCTGGCCAATGAGGGTGGCCGCAGCCGTGCCGTCCGATGAAGATGGCTGCAGCCTGGCACCCGGAAGAAGCCGGTAGAAGATGCCAGTGCTGGCCAATGAGGACGGCCACAGCCTGGCACTTGGAAGATGCTGGCGAGGGACCTTGGAACCTTGAAGGAGAGTTAATTATTGTTGACTTTATTTCCGCTTTAGAGCATACTTAAGTCAAACACAGCCATTCACCTGGCATATTCAGAAGAAAGCATGCAATGGCAGCTCCATACTGGAAACTTAAAACCTCAGGACACTCTATATGGCAAATTTTGACCAGCTTCTTTGCTTGAGAGTTTGGGCTGCCCTTTTAATGCCTCACAGCTGGCCAATGAAGGGTTATGGATAAGTAATGAGATACAGGGGTGGCTTCAAGCTTTGGACCAGAGGCATAATAAAGTGCCATGGGAGTTCTTCAAAGTATATCAGTCACTTTAAAGCACATCTGTTAAAAAAACAGATTTAGAGGCTGATACTGTTGGAATACCAGGCAATATAGTTTCCAGGGAAAAGGACAGGGAAGAGGAAACTTCTAAGTCTGTAATTCAGGGAACTACAGTCCCATACATTATGCAATAGCTTCCAGTGTGGGAATCTCATTGCTATGTCTTTTCAGCACAAAGGGAAATAATGCAAATGAATCAGGAAGTCATGGCAGGTTTCCTAATTCAAGATGGCAGCCCAGGGAACCAGCAGTGGTGGTAAAAATTAGCTGTGGGAAGACAACACTGGAATCCATGGACTGGTAAGTTTCTGATTTTAAAAAGCCAGCAGCTACAGTATTTGTAGCTTCTGGCTTTTATTTTCTAACAATTTTAGTGAATATAATGGAAATCCTAGTATGGAGTGTTGAAGCACTTCTCGTGAAGCTTAAGATTGCTCAGGTGTGAACAGGGCCAGCTTGAAGTAAACCAGTCATGAGAGAAAAATATATGCTATTGCTGAATTCCTTCTAAAGCTTCTAGTTGCTTTGCTTTTAGGGCTCATTCACATGGATGGCCACCAGAGAGAATCTGCAATTCTCGCTGGTGAAGAAACTAACCCCATGCATATAGTGTGTGAACAACCAAGGCCATATACAAAGTAATGGTCACCACCACTGCTGTTTGCATGTAACCACTCATCCAAGCGGTTACATGTGATTAGGATTTTTGACCAGCACAGGACACAGACAGTTTGCATCTAGGGACAACATTTCTGGCAGTATACAAACTGGCTACAGCTAATTGTCCAATTCATATGTAGCCATATTTATTTATTGATCATAGGTACTTATACAGCGATGTCAATTTACACAGCGCTTTACATATATATTGTACATTCACATCAGTCCCTGTCCTCAAGGAGCTTACAATCTAAGGTCCCTAACTCACATTCATACATACACATACTAGGGCCAATTTAGACAGGAGACAATTAACCTACCAGAATAAAATGCAAACACCAAGTGCAATGAGGTTCCAGGGGATATGTAGATAACCACAGTAAGTGCAGCTCCAAAAACGTATCCGATCAGAAATGAGACATGAGCACAAAACAACAAATAAAGTAGCGCTCCCATCCCTGTTGAAGTCAATAGAGTCACAAGCCCAGGAACAGATAAAATCAAAATTCAACTTAATCTTGGGTAAAAAAAACATGACATGCAGGAGTGCCCAGGTTGAGACATCACCAAGCCAGTGAAGAAGAGAAACACATATTCCCAGAAGCTGAAGGATGACACATGATTTTGGACCAAACAGTAGGTTGCTCAGCCCAGATGCCTCAAGACAGTGGGAGGATTGTGTGGATGTTAGCCCCCAGGATCACTGAGATGGTGCGTCTGCCGGAAGTCACGTGTACCGAAACCAGATGTGATGTCATACACCTGGCAAAAGACCGCCCAAAGGACAAACTGGAAGCCTAGGAGAGCAGTCAAACCAAAAGAGAGAAGCCGGTCATCATGATAACATGTTTCAGGGGACTGCCTCTTTCTCAAGTCATGTAATCCAAATATTAATAAACTCCAATCTTATTTAAACATACACTATATTGCCAAAAGCACTGGGACGTCTGCCATAACACACACATGAAATTTAATGGCATTCCAGTCTTAGTCCGTAGAGTTCAATACTGAGTTGGCCCACCCTTCGCAGCTATAACAGCGTCAACTCTTTTGGGAAGGCTGTCCATAAGGTTTAGGAGTCTATGGAAATGTTTGACCATTCTTCCAGAAGCACATTTGTGAGGTCAGGCACTGATGTTGGGCAAGAAGGTTTGGCTCACAGTCTCCACTCTAATTCATCCCAAAGGTCTTCTATCAGGTTGAAGCCAGTCAAGTTCCTTCACCCCAAACTCTCTCATCCATGTCTTTATGGACCCTGCTTTGTGCACTGGTGCTCAGTCATGTTGGAACAGGAAGGGGCCATCCCCAAACTGTTCCCACAAAGTTGGGAGCACTAAATTGTCTAAAATGTCTTGTTATGCTGACGCCTTAAGAGTTCCCTTCACTGGAACTAAGGGGCCAAGCCCAACCCCTGAAAAACAACCGCACATCATAATCCCCTCTCCACCAAACTGTACACTCGGCACAATGCAGTCAGGCAAGTACCGTTCTCCTGGCAACCACCAAACCCAGACACGTGGCCTACCACTTCATGCCTGAGTTGCTGTTGTTCCCAGTTGCTTCCACTTTGTTATAATACCACGAACAGTTGACCGTGGAATATTTAGTGGCAAGGAAATTTCATGGATGGATTTATTGCACAGGTGACAACCTATCACGGTACCACGCTTGAATTCACTGAGCTCCTGAGAGCGACCCATTCTTTCACAAATGTTTGTAGAAGCAGTCTGCATGCCTAGGTGCTTGAATTTATACAGCTGGGCCATGGAGGTGATTGGAACACCAGAATCCAATGATTTGGAGGGTGTCCAAATACTTTTGCCAATATAGTGTATATACTGTACAGTCTTGGTATACATAATACTTTATGAATGGTGGTGAAATCCTGCAATCCACTCCAAAATGTGGTGTGCTAATATCCAACTTTAGGATATTTATAAGGATTTTATGGAGTGTGTTAATACTTGGATTACCCTTGGGGGTTTCCAGCCTTTTGGCTAAGATCAAGTGTAGTATCTGTTCTTATCAGTGTCCAGTAGGGGTGCTCCACCATCATTGCTGCTTGCGGGGATGATTGATTGTATAGTACCCCTGCTGGTAGCATGGGGGTCCTGATGGTTAGTACAGGCTGGAACAGAAACCGAGGTGCCCACAGGCAGTTGGGGCCCGAGAGTAATTCCCCCTGGAAAACCAGAGGGGCCCGGTTCCTCCTGGTTTGAATGGATCTACCTTGTCTGGCCAGGGGCCGGGGAGGCAGAAAGTCCGCAGAACATGCCCCCTGAGTGGTCGCCTCAGGGGTGCTCTTAGTAACACATGGGGATGGGATCCCAAGTGTGAAACGTGCACATGGTCACTGATCCAAAACACTTTTTCTGCACTGCGCCTTTTAGGGCTAGGCCTTTTGGCTAAGTCCAGGGCAATTTTTATGCTACAGGCCTCAGGGCCTAGCCAGTGCACGATTGCACAGCCACTTTTTTATTTTGTATTTATTTAACTTATTTTTCTCCCATGTTTGTTCACTTTCACTTATGTGTGTGTTTTCTTTTCTCACGGATGGTAGGGTGTGGGCCCTCGGGCCTACCCTGAAGTCTAGGGGGAGGATGTGTGGCCTTTTGGTTCCTTCCTCCCCTGTCCCTAGGAGATTTTCTCTTCAGGAGAGCCCCCTTACCTAGTACTTGGTGGCTGGCTTAGGCTAGCCACAAGGAAAGGGGTCCACCAGGCCTTTTGGCTAAAAGGACCATATGGGAACCTTAATCCACGTCAGGAGCTTCGTGCCCCTGGGGATCAGGGTAAAGATCCTACCCCTTCGGGGGGTGGACAAAGCACACCCCTAAGTGCACTTTTTTGTGTGTTGGTTTTGCACTAGCACTTTTTTTGTTCACTTACCGGTTTTTCATTTTTCGCACGTCCGCAGACTTAAAAAAAAAAAAAATCAGTGGCAGTCAGTGCCACCTTTCAATGCCAGTCAGTGCCGCCTATGAGTGCTGCCAATCAGTGCCACCTATCAGTGCCAATCAGTGCCACCTATCAGTGCCCATCAGTGCAGCCTAACAGTTCCGGTCAATGTGCCTAACAGTGCCAGTCAGTGCTGCCTGTCAGTACCGCCAGTCACTGCCACCTATCAATGCCATATATGAGTACTGCCTTTCAGTGCCCATCAGTGATGTCTGTCAATGCCCACCTGTGATGTCTGTCAATGACCATCAGTGCCACCTACCAGTGCCTCCTCATCAGTGCTGCCTGTCAGTGCTCATCAGTGCAGCCTATCAGTGCCCATCACTGCAGCCTTATTAGCGCACATCAGTGAAGGAGAAAAATTATTCATTTACAAAAAAATTTTTTCAAAATTTTCAGTTGTTTTTGGTTTGTTTAGCAAAAATAAAAACCCCAGAGGTGATTAAATACCACCAAAGGAAAGCTCTATCTGTCTTAAAAAAAATGATACAAATTCCATATGGGTACAGTGTTGCATGACCACGCAATTGTCATTCAAAGTGTGACAGCGCTGAAAGCTGAAAATTGGCCTGGGCAGGAAGGGGGTGAAAGTGCTCGGTAGGCAAAAAGCAAAGAACATATGCAGCCTCTGCATTTAGGGTACTCTCACACTGCTCCCATGAAAAAAAGAGTAAAAAATGCATACGGTTTTCTGTATTTTTATGTGTCTTTGCCGTGGTGCTTTGCGTTTTTGATGTGTTTGTGCTGCGTTTTTCCCTACAGGACAAAGCACTTCCCACAGGTGCGTTGCCTTTTTTTACTATTTTATTATTATACAGGATTTATATAGCGCCAACAGTTTGCGCAGCACTTTACAAAATGAAGGAAGACATTACAGTTACAATAGAGCTTACAATCTAGGATTTTTTTTTTTTTTTTTTGCATTTTTGATGCAGTTTCCGTCTATTTCAATGGAGGGATATGTTTTTGGTGCTTTTTTTTTAACTGAACAAACATTCACCAAAAATGCATCAGGCAGGATTTTTTTCACCGCAACTGAAGTGCAGCGGATCAGTGTGAAAAGCGCCATAGGATTTAAGGAATGCAGTTTTCTTCTGCTTTTTTTTTAACTGAAGAACGCAACAAAAGTGGATCAGTGTGAAAGCAGCCTAAAGAATTGGTAAGCTGCAGTATGTTACATTCTTGTGTATGTGCTTAATACAACTTGAATCAAATCCTCTGTATCTAGCAATGTTTGATAAAGGTTACATTTCTAAAAGTAGCCATACCTCAGTGCTGGATGTTGTGGATGACTCAGTAGTATTGTATACACCTGTCAACATAGACGTTGCCTAGGCAGCCATACAGAAGCAGTTAGGATGGACACAATGTAGCAGTAGGAAATGTCACATTCCACAGTGAGCCCTTAGTGGGGTGTGGCTGCCTCTGGCAGGTTGTGGTTGTCTGCTCAGCCGTCATCTGATTGGTGGAGAAGTTTCCAAGACAGTTGGAAAGTCTTTTGTGTATTGTGTTTACAGACTCCACTCTTCCTAGTGCTGGAGATAAGGAAGGAAGGTGTTGCTGTCTTGGCAGTTAGTGTCACTGCTCACCCTGAGCCTGGAAGCAGCCATGACAGACAGCGATCCCAAGACTCCCCAGGACCTGTCTGATTTTGTAAGTGTCATCAACTTATGTGGGATGTGATCATGGGCTGGTTTTGTTTAGAAGGTTTTCCTGTGTTTGAGCAGAATAGGTAACTAAACTCTTCTGTTCTATTGTAACCTGATTAGTTTAGTTGTTCATGGTCGTTCTAGTAACAATTGTAGAGGTTTGTTGCATGTACTGTATAATGGCCAGCACTTTTTCTTTTTTTTTTTTACATCTCTTTATATTTTTTATATGGTAGGTTCCACTGATATATAGTCATACAGTATAAGGGCACAGGAATGTGGTCCCCTTGCGGTACGACTTTGAATGGGATGCAAATCGCACCAGAACACAGTAAAAACAGTGCATTCAGTGGCGTCCCAAGGCAGGTGCGGTGGGGTGACACTGGACCCGCTCCACGCAGGTAAGTTGTAAAGCAAGCTGACGATAATCCACAGCATGGATCAGATCCATCCTGCGGGGATCGTCGGCTTTCTTTACAACTTACCTTTTTGTGGAGCGGGTCCGGTGTCACCCCATATAGGTAGCATGCTGACGATCCCCGCAGGATGGGGAGCATAATGGATCAGACTCCGATCCATTATGCTCCATCCGCAGATCCGATCCATTCTGTGGGGATCGTCGGAGGGGATGTCACCAAGAGTTATCCCACCGGGTGACACCAACCCTAAGGATGCCCCTGAGTGCATTAACTACTTTCCAAAAATGTGCCACAACAAATGGCATGTGCGTGCAAATGCACTGCATTTGCAATGCCATTAAAGCATAAGTTCAGTTTTTGGACAAAAATAATAAATGCACATTTTTTTTTGCAGGTAAAAAAATGTGCATTTATTATTTTTGCCCAGAGGAGTCTGGAAAGCATTGCACCAGTGATCAGTAGATCACTGATATCATGTAGGTCTCCTGCAGACCTGTCAGAATATCTGCTAGCTGTAAGGGATGTAAGAGCATGCAGATATTCTTACAGGAAGCTTCAATAAAATACCTAGGCGCTTCACAGCACCGTGGTATTTCATTGAGAATTACAAGCCGACAGCCACTAAGACTGTTGAGACTTGTAGGCACTCATTTACAGAACTCTGTGAATGAATGACACAGCCGTGTGGGCAGAGCCCCGCACGACTATGCTGTTTTCGGCTAGGTTCACATATGTGCGGATGGTGCGGCTGCGGATCCACACAAAAATCCGTGCAACCACACCACCCACACAGGAGAATGCGGACCTGCGGGCGGTGCCATTAATTCTTACGTCAATCAGCACTGTCCAGACAGAGGTCAGGGGTTCTGCATCCTCCTAGAATAAAATGAAAACTCCTCCTACAAGCTTTAGCCAGTGCTTGGCTGGACACTGATGGAAGTCACAAGACTGCTCCGACTGCTGATGAGAAAAGGTATTTAGCAGTTTATATTTACTAACATAATTGCACTTCCATGTTCTGCATATTGTGGGAGACCAGATATAGTGAATGCAGGGTCATGGGTTTAGTAACACTTTAAAGCTGGGTCCAGCGATGTACTCACCCGCACAGTCCCCTCTCCTTCTTTCCTCCATGGTGCTTGTATCTCAACTGTGGGCACAAGGCTGTGACAGCTTGCTGTTTCACAACCTGGTGCCCACTGCGCATGCATGTGTCGTGCCGTGCCTCCTGATTGGTCAGCCCGCACTGGAAATAGCAACCGTACTGAGAACCGAGGTTCCCACACGGGCTGCGTTTTCTGAAGAAGAGCAGGGACTTTTTCCCTGTGTGTCCCAGGGCACAGGAGTCCATTCAAATGAATGGGCTCTCATGCCCACGCAAAATGCAGACCGCAGGAACGCAGATTTGTGAACCAGAGGTTAAAATCTGACAGTGCGGGGGAACTTCTTCTCGTACTATCTGTCAGAGGGAGAGGGAGCGGCGGGCACTGCTGCTGCTATGGGAACATGTTACTTGTTCCACCCTACAAAAGGGGTAGAACATGTAACATGTTTCAAATGTGAACGTATCCTTTAACAATGTATTGGCACCTGAAGCAGATCAAAGAAGCAGTGTGTTTTGAGCGCAGTGTAGGAAACGCACATGAAACATGTCTTTCCTGCACCACATTCTGGGGTAAACTGGCCCTAAAACATTTTATTTCTGAGTATACATTTTTTGTGGAGACAAGCTGTGTGTCCAGAAAGAACATGAAAGAAAAGAAAATAAGTAGCTTACTTAACTGCTGACTACTATACGGGAAGGGACCACTAGCTGAGGAATCACGTTTTTTCAATATTTATTTATTACATGTATTTACAGTATATAAACCGACAATTTATGCAGCTCTTTACATTAGCCAGTGTCCATAAGGAGCTTACAATCTAAGGTCCCTATCTCATATGCACCACAACTAATTTCGACAGGAGACACCTACCAGCATATTTTTGGACTGGGTCAGGAAACCCACTTAAAGTGTTACTAAACCCACAACAGTAAAATCAATCTGTATATGCAGTAAAGCATGCTTGTTATACTCACTGTGGAACCTAAGGGGGTTAATCCTCTGCATTGTGTAAAAACACTGTTTGATCCCAACTTCTCTGATCCTCCCCTTCTTCCAGTTTCCCCCTCTTATCTCCTGATCAGACATACCGTGCGGAGGCACATGCTCAGTTTGGTGTGTATTGCAATTTTTTACCCTGCAGGAGCAAATTGGATCATGCTTTCCTGGGTTTTTTTTGCCTTCCTCTGGATCAACTGTGGATGTAGGATAATATATATATATATATATATATATATATTTTTTTTTTTTTTTTAAATGGGTGAACTGGATGGACTTTTTTGTCTTTTTTTTTCAGCCAGACTAACTATGTAACTATGTATATTGAACTTTACATTTGATAATCTGATGATATTTGTTTCCTTTGCAGGCTGAAAGTCTTTTGAGAAACCTCCAGGACAAATTCCAGACTATGTCAGATCAGTTAACACAGAGGAATATCCTTTTTACTTAGGTTGTGAATTAGTGAAACATGTTTATTTAATAGATAATATTTATTATATGATGTATCGCTGTAATAATTTATAAAAAAAGGTTTATCTTAACAATTTGGTTTTACCAAGGGTCTCTTAGCTCCTAAAACCATATGAAAGGACATATAACAGATATTTTAATCATCTAAGACTACCTATAAAGCATGAGATGGCTTTTGAAAGAGCTGAGTGACTAATGGTCACTCTGTAAATGATAAAAACATAAATATTTATGCCCTTTATTACATTGTTTGTTTGTTTTTTTGCCATTACACACGTTTATGCACTTAGCAAACACTCCCTAGCTCTATGCATTGTTAGGGGGGAACAAAAGCAATCAAGGAAAATCCATTTCATAGTAATGATTTCATCCGTGAGATTATTTGTCTAGGGAGTGGCTGCATACATAACCACATTCCAAACACATCATAAATATAATTGATCAATTTAAGTGATGATCATTTAATGGCTATGAATACCTTTATAAGTGACTTGGGTACCATTATGAGGCCCCCACTTTATTTTAGTAGTACATTACATTTCATAAACTGTAGTCTTCAAGTATTAGTATATTGTATGACTTGTACACTTCACCAGTGTCACCTGAAAAGTGGTTATAAAGGCTTAAGGTTTTTATTACCTTTATGCATTGTATGCATGAAGGTAAAAATTCTTCTGTGTGCAATGGCCCCCCCAATACTCACCTGAGCCTGATCTCAGTCCAGCGATGTACACAAGAGATTCGGCTTTCCCGGGTCACCCTCTCCTCATTGGCTGAAACACAACAACAGAAGCCATTGGAACAATCACAGCCTGTGAGGAGGGAGCGGAGGACAGGGCTGAGTCCCACTCTGCTGTGTCTTATGGACGCAGAGAGTGGGGCTTGGGGACGAGCACACACCAGTGTCCCCATAGCAAACAGCTTGCTATGGGGGCACTGCTCAGGGCGGAAGAGTGCCTGTGGGGGGACCTGAGAAGAGGAGGATTGGGGCTGCTCTGTGAAAAACCATTGCACAGAGCAGGTAAGTATGACATGTTTGTTATTTAAAAAACAAACAAACAAAAGTATCCCTTTAGCTTTTGAGCTTGTTTTGATAGGCGACAAGCAGGCAGTAAAAACAGGCATCCGAGCTGCACTTTCACAGCCCCCTCCAACTGCCCACCATAAAGATAACAAAGAGCTGGAAGGGGCTGTTCACATACCGTGACAAGTGTAAGGCCTTTTTGCTCAGTTTAACGGGTGTCACTGTCTGTCAAACTTGCCCATTGAACCAAGTGCTCAGCTCACAATTGTGGGGTGGTTTTCCCATTAAAAGTCACAGTTCAACAAAAAAAATTAGCTCAGGCAAAAGTGGATTCAGGAGGCAGTAGGATCACCTCCTGAATAACCGTAAACTGCTCCTTTATTGCCCTCTGAAAAGTGATCCAACATGGATCACTTTTCAGAGGGTGGTCAAAATTCTCTGAACTTAGAATTACGGTGCATTCCTACAACAAACTATAAATAATTATGTACAATTAATATAATAAATCAGGAAACATTGACCTAGTTATTATTGTTCCACAAATACAACTATAGCCATAAAGACCTGTTATTACTTGATGTGACATTAATTATTATATTACAGGATAGATAGTGCCAACAGTTTGCATAGAGCTTTACAAAATAGGAAAATAGTACAGCTACCATGCAATTCAGAGGATTAGGAGGACCCTGTTTGTAACAACCTGCAGTTTAAAAATAAATTATTATCACAGATACTTGTATAACACCAACAATGTAAGCAGTGCTTTACCTATTCTACAATCACATCAGTCCCTGCCCACGAGGAGCTTACAATCTAAGGTTTCTGTTTCACTTGAACTAGGGCCAATTTAGATAGGTGTCAATTTCCCTGCTAGCTTGTTTTTGTAGTGTAGCAGGAGACCATAGTATCTGGGGGAACCCCAAGCAAGCACAGGGAGGTCATCTAAATAACATATAGTATGTTATTCATTACTGTATGGAGCTCGGCTACAGCTGAGTGTGCATTGTTTGTATCATCTATTAATCACAGTATACTCCTGTCACCCTGCCAAAACAAGTCATTTTCCTTAATATCTTACTGGAAGAAATAGGTTCCAACATTGATGAGCTTCAAAAAGACATTGCTGACCTGATGACGCAAGCAGGCATAGAAAACAGTGATGATGTTGTGGTAAGGTTCCACTTTTGTTTAAACTATATTATAGTAAATGGTCGCAAAATAATTTTAGAAACTATTAAAATGTGTAATACATTAGCTTATATGATTTCTGTCACATGACCCCTATGTGTTCTGCTAAAAAAAAATGGTAGATCTGAATCCACTTGCTGTTGACTGACTCACTACATCTGCTGGTGTAGCAGACATAGAGAGTTGGTCAACAGTAAGTGGATTCAAATATTCTTGGGACAAGCATAGATCTATACTATAAATGTAAAAAGAACACATATAAATACATTATTAAATTGGGAATACTCAGTGGCAGAGGCGGACTGACCATTTGGAAACTCGGGCACTGCCTGAGGGCCCGGGGTCAGTAGAGGGCCCCTTGAGATGCCCCTGGTACCTTTTTCATAGGCTTTTTTGAGTTTGGGCAAGGACACAGGGGCCCCATGATCCCCTATTGCCCGGGGGCCCCATGAGTTGTCAGTCCGCCCCTGCTCAGTGGACCACTTTGTCTGTCTGGAGCAGACTCGATAGACCACTTTGTCCTTTTTTTCTGCCGTTACTCTTCTATGTTTCTGTGTTTCGTCTTCTATGGCTGCAAATTTTCTTGTTATTTGAAGCACCCCATGGTCTGAAATAATAGAGATTCTAAATAAGAAAGCTGCTTTTAATACATATGTGTTCATTTACTCTACCAGAGGGGTAGGCAACATTCCAGAGGTTGACATGCACCCGGACAACATGGAGAAAATCAAAGATTCTCAGGGGAAAGGGGGGGGTGACAGCATAGTGTCCTGTGCCCCTCCACCACCACTAGTGTCCGCTCACCTTCTCATCATCCCCCTCACAGTAGTGTCCTCTGCCCCCCCGTAGTGTCTCCTGCCTCCCCACAGCAATGTCCTACCTCCCTTCACATCACCCCCTCCCCACTGTAATGTCCTCTGCCCCCCCCCCCCCTCCACCCCACAGTAGGGTCCTCTTTAATGATGGGGGAATCTATTGTTGCTAGGAGAGGGGTTCTTATGTTGCTGGAAGGTCAATTGTTGGTGCAAGAAATCTACTGCTGAAGGAGAGGTCTATTGTTGCTGGCTGCTAGAGGGTTTATTGATGCTGGGAGATCTATTGTTGCTGGCTGCAGGGGATCTATTTTACTGCTTTTCTTGTTATCATTAACAAATTCTATACTGAGTGCTTATCACCACAAAATATTTGGTTCTGTGTTCTCTAAAAGGGACAGTACTGGGAGGAGGGTGGAACTAAGGGACGGTGTTCAGAGGTGAGTAGGGAATGTAGACAAAAGGTGACTCAGAAGGGGGTAATACCTGCACCCAGGGGCGGACTGACCATTTGGAAATTTGGGCACTGCCTGGGGTCAGTAGGGGGCCCCATGAGATGCCCCTGGTGCCTTTTTCATAGGCTTTTTTGAGTTTGGGCAAGGACACATATCTTGATCCCCTATTGCCAGGGGGCCCCATGAGTTGTCAGTCCGCCCCTGCCTGCACCTATTCTATAAGGAAACAAAGACCTGGTTAAAACAAGATATTTACATGATAGTAAAAAGCACATATCAGAATACTAATAATACATATTTGTCCTGCAAGCCTGTGCCTTCAATTTTTACTGTTCTTGTAGAGCTACATCGGGTGATGAATCTTCAGAACCCTTCTGATAGGAAGCATAGATTCACCTGCTGGCAGCTATAGTACTATTGTGTCTATCGCTGTATGATGTTGTTCCCCCACCAGCTGCTAAGTTAATAATATAGTTGGCACCACAGGATATAGTGAGGGATGCGGGTGCCCGACGCCCCAGTAAGTTTAGCAATGTATCTCTGCAAGAGAGCAAGGATCAGAGGCACAAGCAGTGGGACAGGTAAGGCCTTGTTAGAACCTTTTAATTGCAGTGTGTTAAATTCATTGAGGTGCATTTTCTTAAAAGCACACTATATGGAGTTAGAGATCAATGGTAACACATCTAAGGCCTTGTTCACATGGACATACTTAACCCCTTGACACTGATGTCACACAAATATGTGGCCTCACAGAACTGGGCTTTTTTCCGTGGGGCCGCCTATTTGCATGCCTGCCTTTGTGCTGGGAGCACGCCACTCTCCCAGCACAAAGACTGTAGTGTCACTGAGAGCCCCGAGTCCCGTTCTAACGATCGGGACCCAGGACTCCTTATTCTGGGTCACATGATTGCTGGGATAGCCTCTGATTGGCTATCACAGTGATCAGTCACTGTACAGCCCAACCCCTTTTTTTTTTTTTATCCTTTCTATGAATGAAGGAGATAGATACATTGTATCTCTCTAACACCTGGCATAGAGGGAAAAAATGTTTGTAAAAAAAAAAAAAAATATTAAAAAATAAAATAGAAAAATACTTAGATCAAGGTTTGATCTAGTGCAGTACCAGGGTGAGTGTTTGGGTCAAGGTCAGGATTTAGGGAAAAAAAAAAAAAAATTGGTGTCAGTGTGTTTTAGGTAAAAAAAATAAAATAAAAAGTACTAAACAAAAATGCGCATTATTGTTTCTGGGCTGTACTACAGGTACAAACAAACACATATGGTATCGCTGCGATTGTCAAGAGCTGGAGAATTTATTTTGGGTTGTTCTTTGGTGGCAGGTTATAATAGTAACAAGAAACACAGCTAAATAAAAAAAAAAATATATATATTTTTTTTATTATTTTGGGCCAGCTTTCTTTGATGATAAATTATATAAAAAAAAAAACCTCATCAGGAGATATCCATTACCATTTACCACCAAATGAAAGCCCAATATGTCCTGAAAAAAAACAAGGTATAATTCACCTGGATGTACAAAGTAGTTGTGATATGTATGGTTTTACTAACACATGTCAACATTGCAAAATTGTGCTTAGGCATTTAGATTTGTTTTACCCTTAGGCGTGAAGGGGTTAAGCATATGCCCATGCAAAAAGTGTTTCATGCAATCTGTAAGCGGTCCATATTTTATGCTGAAATTATCATGGCAAGGAATCAGTGTATTGTTTGATAATAAATTCCAAAAAACACTTTTTCAGATCTCAAAAGAAACCATAAAAGTAATCCAAGTACGATTGTTTTTTTTTTTAACAAAAATGCATGCATTTTCACTTTACAATTTAACAACTTTTTTTTTTCTCTTTTAGCACTAACTGTGGACATTTGCAAAAATCTGAAATGAAGTTTTTATGTAATGGCGTTTTCTACGAAAAAGTTAAAGAAAAAAAAAAAAAAAACCCTACACTTGGAAGTGCCAGGTTTCTTTATTTTAAAGACAATGTCAACCTACAAATGAAGTCTGCTATTGAACTGTTGTTGCAATCTAGAAAACAATAAGACCTGGTTTTATACTGCTGCTCTGTGAAAATGTACTTTATACACATTGCTGCGCTCTCGTGCCACTCATTGCTAATGCCACCTCAATTGACCTTGTCAATGTATCTGCAGTGCAATGCACAATGGTGTACTGCGTTTTAAAAAAAAAAAAAAAAATAGCGCATACCCTTTTTGGTGCATTCAAAAGCCTATTCAAATGAATGAGCTGCCAGAACATTAAAGTGTTACTAAACCCACAACAGTAAAATCAGCCTGTATATGCAGTAAATCATGCTTGTTATACTCACTGTAGAACCTAAGGGGTTAATCCTCTGCATTGTGTAAAAAGGCAGTTTGATCCTGACTTCTCTGCTTCTCCTCTTGTTCAAATGTCCATGTCTGATCTCCTGCTACACTGAACTGTATCCATTCTGCATGCTCAGTTTTGTGTGCATTGCCAGAGGTTTTTTTTCTTCTTCTTGGGAGAGTGCATGTGATCAGCACAAGGCCAATCAGCACTGTCCAGACAGAGGTCAGGGGCTTTGCATAATTCTAGATCAAAAAGAAAACTCCTCCTACAAACTTTAACCAATGCTGTGCTGGACACTGATAGAATGCAAGTGTACAATTCAAACGCACACGTTCTTGCATTAATAATGGCTGTGTGTATAAGTGGGTGCTGCAGCGACCATCGTCTGGAACCGAACAGAGTCAGCAAGGGAGAATGTCACCAGCACACAGAGGATCACCTATACATATGTCACATGCCTAATGAAGGGGTCCTGTGAGACTCAAAAACATTGCCTTGCTGTAACTATGTGATCATTCATTAAAACTTTTGGACCCATATTGGTGATCCTCGGTGTGCTGGCCACATTCTCCCTTGCAGACACTGATAGAAGTCACAAGACTGCTCTAACTGCTGATTAGAAAAGGTAGTTAGTTTATATTTACTAAAATAATTTCACTTTCATGTTGTGTGTACTGTGGGAGACCAGATATAGTGAATGCAGGATCCTGGGTTTAGTAACACTTTAAAGCACAGCATACAGAAACAGTGTAAATCCAGCCTAAGGGACCACCGCTGAAAAATTAGTATATGAATTCAGTATTTGCCAATAGTTACATGCAGGCTGTCTGTCCAGCGAAAATTATATTGACAGGAGTTGGGACAAACAGTAACTTAACATTAAAAAATAAACTTTAATACGTGACAGTTCTAAGCATCCTGTCTGCATGTAAATGTGTTGAACATAAAAAAAAAAAAAAAAAAAAGTGTTAAATATACTATTAATTACACACTGTTGTAGGGGTATAATTTCTTCACAATACTAATCCATCAATCACTCAGCGTTGCTTACAACCACATAAGAAATGCATTCACACTGCAGCACTTACACCCTTCAGCTTGTTGAAACAAAAGAAATCATGAGTTCATATGAGATGTTATTAAATAATCCTTTGTCCTGACAAGATATATCTACAGTCTCTTGGACAATTTTGTGCAACCTCTGTTCCGTGTTCCCTCTTGTGCAAGATGTAGTGGTGGTGTAACCAGTGAAAAAGCTGAACTGCAATTATTCCAATGAAGACTCTACAATCTAAAATAGATTTTGATGACCATGCAGCCTTTTGATAAATGCGGAGATAAGAATTTGTGCCATAGCCTGTGTGCCCTAATTGGGTTGCAGTGGAAGTTGCAAATAGATTTTTTTGGACTTGTGTTTAACGTTTGTTAAATTGTCTAATTTTTCTTAAAACGCATCTATATAGTTATACCCTTTGTGCAAGATTGTAAAAGTTCCATTGCTTAAATAAATAAACCTAGCAGATGCTTATTTTTTTACTTGGTCATAGGTCTCTTATTTTGCAAACAGTCCTCCATAAACTGTATATGCACAGTATGTACACAGATTCTGAAAGAAGATACCCTTGCATTCTTAGTTATTAACAGCTAGGTGGCGATGTTGCAGCACAAAACAGAACATTTTGTTCTATTTTTTTCTTGGATAAATACAGATGCACTTTAATACTCATGCCAAGGATAAAATTAAAAATGTATGATCTGGAATTCAAAATCAAAACATAAAACATTCACAAAGTAAAAATATCATATTTATTAAACACATTACAATATACAAAGATCATTTTCTATAAATAAGGCGGTTAAGGCTTCAGCCTCTCAGACTTCCAGATCCAGATGGATTGTAAATAAAGCTGATGATGTTTCTGTTGTCAAAATGCGTAAACTGTAAAACTGCTTACACCTTCTGATCTCAACACACATAGGATGTCATAAGTGGCATTATAGTCCCCAAAAAAAAAAAACAAAAAAAAAAAACCCAACCCACAGATGTCTCATTAACAAACAGGTCCATCAATATCTGTACTTTGTTGAGTAGTCCTTAGGAGACACCACCAGACCTCTGCCTTTCCTAGCACCACGATAAACAGTTTCCACAATGTCAATCATCTCTTGCTTATCTTCCATTGCCCAGTTTATCTTGTTATTATTACCTGTCCCCAAGTCAATCATGATGTGCTTGTTCCTGTTATAGGGAAAAAACACAATATAATCTAACCATATAAAATCACAGCCAGCATATACACACTCTGATATCAAATGGCAGGATGAAAGGTACAATCAAATTGAGGGCTGCATCTGCACATTTATGTGACTTTAGTACAACGTCAATTGCATCCACCATAATATGAACACTGAACTGCTAGGTTTGCTCCAACTGCCTAAATTGATTGCAAAGGAAAACATTTTTTTTTTTTTTTTTTTTTTAAACAAACATGTCATACTTACCTGCTATGTGCAATGGTTTTGCACAGAGCAGGTCTGATCCTTCTCTTTTGGGTTCCCCCGCCAGCGCTCCTTGCTCCTCCTCCCTTCTGAGTACCCCCATAGCAAGCATTCGCTATGGGGCACTCATGTGGGCTCAACCCTGAGCCAGGCTGTGTGTCCATTGACACACAGAGCATGGCTCAGCCCTGCCCCCCGCTCACTGGCTGTGATTGACAGCAGCGGGAGCCAATGGCTGCCTCTCTGTCCAGTAAGATGTTTACAACCACTTTATTCTGTTGCAGATCCAGCCATCTAAAAGTAGAATGTAAAAGTCTCAAAATCATCTTATGGGGCAGCTTTATAACATGCAATGTTATAGACAATTTCTAATACAGCTAAGCAGCAACCATATCTGCTTTTACTTAGTTTCAGAAATTTTAATTTTTTTATTTTTTTTTTTTTAACACAAGGTTAAATTGTTCTGTCATGTGACCAAGCATCCTTTCTTCCGGATAATGGGAGTGGGGTTACAGCACATTGTACCTGTATTCCATAGTCTATTCTGACTGGGGCAAGATGCAAACAGTGCATGAGCAGGGGGATGTGTTGAAGAGGCAGGCTGGGAGGGGGAGGGGGATGCTGAACAAACTAACCAATACAGGCATGTTCTGTGTCTGCAAAGTGTTCTGTACTTCTGAACAGTCAGCCAAAGGATGAAAAAAAAAGGACCACAGAACAGATCAGCTTCTGTGCTTTGTGAGTTCAGTTTAGAACAAGGAAGAAAGATACCTGCCGGGATCAACCAGGAACTTCAAATGGAAAAACATTAATATAGAATATGATTTATAAGATACACATGTGAAAGCACGCAGGGAAGAAAAAAAAAAAAAATATTCAAGGTAACATACACTTCAAGGATTGGTCACTACAATTAAATGGCTGGTCAGCACATTTATTGTTCTGAGTGGATGCACACGGCACTGACTACACAGTCACAGACCACTCCCTGTAACGTGACGATCAGGAGCTGGTGGGAATGACTACCAATCATGTAATCACTGGGACAGTCAGGCACGGTGATCACATTCGAGAGCCTGCCTACAAACCTCTGGTTTTACAAGTTCTTTAAAGAGCCAGCTGGAATTGGGCATGTTAAAGTAGTTTTAAACCCAAAAAAAAAAATGAATGCAGCTTACCAATCCTTAAAATGTGGTGGCTGCATTAGTTTTCTCTTTATAGGCTTCAATTCAAAATACAAGTAATTATGGAATACCTACCTGAAGAAGAACATGACTGTACACGGATCATACAACTCATACATCTTGTTAAAATCAGGTACTTCTGTTATATCCACAAGATAGATCACAGCAAAGTTTTTTACCTGGACCAAAGAAAACATTACAATAAGAATGTACAACAAACATGACCCAGCACAGTAAAACAATGTTAGCCTTTACACATTTTAAAGTGTCTTCCATTAAACATATACTGCAATTTTGATCATCTCAGGCATCCCACTAAGACGACTGTAAATTAAACTCTGGACCTCACGTGCAGACCTATTCATGTGCATCCAGGGCTAATCATTCACAGGTAATCGCTTCATGAGCAATTGCATGCTAGTAGCTGTGAATAGCTGTGGGAGCTGTCAGCCTCCAATTGTTTTCAAAGAGGCTTCCTGCCCACAGCTGGTAGCATGGAACCCCTGCTGGGTCTTTCATATTTAATTGCAAACAGCCGCATTTGCAACTGTTAATGGGCCCTAAAGGAGCTATCAGTTGCTTGGGCTGCAGGGTGCTGAGCAGCTTTGTCTTGTGCTACCCTTTGTATCCTAAATCCCAAACTTCAGCCAGTGCAAATGCATTAGGCACAGCCATATGGGCATATTTATAAGTCAGTAAATGTGACTTTCCTCACCATCATTGAATACACATACACCAGATAGATTCACCTGCAGTGAAGGGTTGTTGAATGTCAGCATCAATGCCTTATAAATATGCCCTATAAAGAATAATGGTACGGTATCTATTTCAGAGCATGTGCCTGGAACAGCCATCACTAGCAAGACCAAGGTGCTGTAGAGTAGAATGATACAATGTAGAAACTACTGATCCTTCTAAATTCATGCTGCCATTTGCAAATAATAAGCATTGAAAAGTGATTTGTGCTCCTCCTAATTAAACTATCTGTAGTCAAGACAGTTTTCTCAGTTTTGGACAGAGTGGGGAAGGGTTAGCCCCTGTCAAGTTTTTTTTTTTTTTTGCTGTCTCCAACTGGGGTGATTCACTTCAAAAAGTTGAAAAAAAAAAAAAAAGCCAAAAATGTTAGCATTGTCACCCCAAAAATATTGCCTACAAGAGGCATGTGTATTCTTACTTGAATCTTGTTTCGTTCAGACCTGTGCAGTAATCCAGTGTGAAACCTTATCTCTGCCCTCTGCACAGACTATGTACAGCACAGTGATATTACCACAACATTTACAACTTAAAAAACTAGGTTCACAAAAGCAATTAGTTATTGAGAAATACATTTCAATGAAAGTTTCCAGTCCTGGAGTTAAACTTGACAAGTGTCTAAAATAGGAATTTCCCCTCACTTTACAAGATTAGCTACATTACTATTCAGCTGGCTGCATTAGTTTCCTTTTTTAGGCTCCCTTTTTTTCTATTTTCATCTGGCCAGCAAGCCTGTTTTTATCAAAAGAATAAGCTCTCTTGCAGATGTAGTAGTTAGGATGAGATAAACCCTTTACCACTGACAGGGGTGCTTATAACTCAACCAATTTTATTTATTCATGTAAAACCTTTATCCCAAAAAACTGTTACTGTGACATCTTTCAAACTGTGAGCTGGAGTTTGGCTTCTATTTGTCAGTGTATCTAAATCTGATAGTAACACTTACCTCCCCCCAGCTTAACAGTACTACTGTCCAAAGGTGTCCCTGTGCTCCTTCATCCAGAGTAGAGGCATTCTAATACAGGAGATCTGTTACTGGCCAGATAGGGGGGAGGGGGAAAAAGAAAACTAATACAGCCACCACATCTAAGGATTGGTAGGCTGCAATATATTCAATTTTTGTTTTAATATCACTTTAACCACATCCCTTCCGGCCAGCGTACATAAACAGCTGGACGGGAGCAAAGCGGGTGGCTATTTATAAACAGCCTCCGCATTCACTGCCTGTGCATGCGGCACACTGATCACTATACGGGACCTCTGTGTGAGGTCCGGATTCATGTGATCACGGATTGGCTGATCAGTGATCACAGGAACAGTAGTAAAAAAGATGTCACTTCCTGACATCATTGTTTACTACTTGTGAAATCTGTGAATGATCACAGAGGTCACATGGTACAAGGCTATTCACAGCAGCCTTGTACCATGTGACAAATCACAGCTCACACAGTATTTCTCAATGGCTGCAAGAATGCAGCCAGAGAGAAGGAGAAATTGTTGCTTTTATAGCCTTAATGAGTGTAAAAGCAAACAGTGAAAAAAAAAAAATTCTTCTATTATAATTTTTGGCTATTAACTAATTTAATTTTTTTTTTTCCACTAAAAAGATATATGAATACATTTACCCAAGATTTATGAAGAAAGATTATTTATTTGCAAACTTTTATAAGAAAAACACTTTTTTCTTCAAAATGTTTGGACTTTATTTATATAGCAAAAAAAATAAAAATCTTAGTGGTGAATAAATACCACCAAAACAAAGTTATGTCTCAAAAAAAAAAAAAGAAAGCTAAAAAACAATTCATATGGGTACAGTGTTGCATGACCGCAAAATTGTCAAAGTGTGATAGCACTGAAAGCTGAAAATTGGCCTGGACAGGAAGGGGGTAAAAGTGTCCGGACTTGAAGTGGTTAGCTCTGACTCTACAGCAGAATGTAAATGGGGTTGGGAGCTCTAATCACTGCATTGCACCTGAACCCTGGACACAAGTGGGTATATCCACACTGGATTTTCTATTACAGCATAAAAATAATCCAGACACAGACAGGCTTGGAAGAAAGACAAGAGTGAGCTGCATGTGCTAGTGACCTTATCGTGGGGACAGATTGCCCTTAAAGGATACTAAGCAAACAAAGAAAAAAAAAAAAAAGTGCACAGCACATTTAGTATGCTTTAATTTCCCACTTGTGCCCCCCCATTTTTTTTTTGCTTACCTGAAAATATGAAGTTGCTGCACAGATATGCATTCAACTGAACAAAGACAGCATCAATAAATTCTGCAACCATCAGCCAACATAGTATAAAGTAGCAAAGTAAATCCTTCTTAAAGCTTTAAGGGCTCATTCAAAGCAGTGGCTGTGCATCACATAACCACAATGCATGGCAATGCATTTTAAATCTGTTGGTGCAATGCAGTACTATTCATTCTGAATGGCACTCCAGTGCCTATTGCCAATTAATGTGCCTTGCAGTTCCAAAAATTGGTGGCAGTAGCACAACCCATGTTCTTGGACAAGGTACCATTCAGAAGAATGGCACTGCATCACACCAAAGCAATAGGTAGAAGGGTCAGCCGCACACCGGAGGATAGATGAATATAGTGTGTATTTATTGATCCACAGGCCACACAACACCAGGACATGAACACAGGACTTGTGAACGCATTTCACACGATCTCGTGCTTAATTATGATTAAGCACAAGATCATGTGAAACGCGTTAACAGGTCCTGTGTTCATGTCCTGGGGTTGTGTGTGTCCTATGGATCAATAAATACACACTATATTCATCTATCCTCCGGTGTGCGGCTGACCCTTCTACCTATTGCATCTTGTGTGGTGGCGAGCCAGAGCCTGCACCTGTCGTGGATTGATCTGGATGGTTTGCCTGAGCGGTATACCTTTTGTTCTTTTGATCACACCAAAGCATGTAACATGCTTCATTGCAATGCCATAGTGTGAACGGGCCCCAACTCTTGAAACCTAACTGTAGCCAAAACACCTTTTACGGTTTGACGATAGTTTTTATAGTACAAGTTTTTTGTGCCATCTGTCTCTCTACTGAGGCGATTTCTCCTTGCCTGGTGGGGCCGAGATGTAGCGGAAACTCTCTCCAATGGCAACAGATGCACAACCCAGATACAGAGACCTTCTATTTCAATGCAGCAGTCTGAGTTCAATCCCTTCATGTTAGACTTACCTTCTCAGCTATGCTATACAAAACTTCATCCATTTTCATACATGTTGGATCCCAGTCATGCCCAAAGCGAATTACCAGCACACGGTCTTCCTCGGAAAGGATGGCTTGGTCGACCTGCCAGCCATTATGTAAATGCGGAAGCATGTACGACATTTTGAGAGATTATCTTTAGTCCTATAAAGAGAGACATTTGAACATTTTCAATAAGAAATAGCAGTAAATGTAAGATGTATATAGACATTTACTATTTATTTTTATTTAGTAGGATTCACTCAGCCACCATGATTGTCTTTCTGATCTCATTGGGAAGGATTGTGGGTGGAAAGCTACATCGGTGCTTCCATGGATGCCCTACTACAGCTGTAAGCAGAGAGTGGTAACCGACAAGATATTGCAGGAAGAAGGTTGGGACTAGGCATGACACAGCATGGTGGGTAGGACCAGCCTTTTCCTTCAGGATAGCCATGATATGTCAGTAGAGGATGCAACATCATGCAAACACAGGTCCATAGTTCTGTAACGGAAGCACTCAGTAAAGTGTGACAAAATATTACAGACTTTTAATTTATGTACAGAAAGAAACAAGTGAAGAATGTATAATGGCTCATGAACATCAGCTAATGACTCAAAGGCAAGTCAAATGCAGTATACTTAACATGCACTTGTGTCCAGCCTATGGACACTTAACCATTCACATACAAGTTTCAATTGGTATCTAGGAGCTTAGTGCTGGTTCACATCAGCAGCAGCTACATTAAAAAGCAGTCATTGCTGTGCAGTGTCGGCAGCAGTGCTTATGCACTGAAAACTGTGCAGTGAAGCGTAACCTTTTCTCTTGAATCTTTACTGAAATGTCATCGCAGCAAGCTGTTCTGCATCGCAGCAAGCTGTGGTGAGGGAAAGTAAACCCCAAAAAACCCGTTACACTTTTTTTTCAGTGCACACCATTACAGCACAGTGATTTAGGCCCCTTTCACACAGGCATTAAGTCCAGATCAGTCTGTCGGGTTTTTCAGACAAATCCAGACTGAATCACAATGTATGTCTATGGGTGGGCGGATGTAGATGGAGAATCATCAGCTTAAATCCATATCTGTTTTTATAAACAGAACAGCTACTGTCCACATCCGTTGAGGAACAGATGTAAATGGATGCCAACCATTCTGTTTATGTCCCGTTTTTAGGCACAAAACATTTTTGTAATTGGCGCTGGGTGTTTTATTTTTTGCGCTATAAAAAAAAAAAAGAAGGAGAGCAAAAAATTTAAAGAAAAAAAAAAGTCTATTATAAAATTTTGCAAACAGGTAATTTTTCTCCTTCACTGATGTGCATTGATGAGCCTGCACTGATGAGGTGGCACGGATAGGCAACAATGATGGGCACTGACTGGCAGCACAGGTGGGGGGCACTGATCATCATTGCTGATCTGACAATTGCCGGTTATTGGCAGTACTTTCCTCACGGTATGACAGTATGAGGAAAGTGCACCAGATAACCAGAAACTGCATTTACCAGTGATCTGCTGTGTCATTGGACACAGCTGATCTTGTGGTAAAAGGCCACTGTGATTGGCCTTTTACCACATCATGTGATCTACTGTGTCTGTAGGACAGTGATCACGGAGATCGCCGGGGGCGTATGGGAGGACATCATATGACACCCTCCCAGAACTGGACAACTGTGCTGTAGCTGTCATTCGGCTACAGCGTGGTTGGCAAATGGTTAATAGCAAAAAGTCAAAAATGTTTTATTTTCTCAAAAATGTTGGTCTTTGTTTTTTTATGGTGAAAAAAAAACAAAACCCTGCACAGGCGATTAAATACCACCAGAAGAAAGTTCAATTTGTGGGGAAAAAAAAAAGGACATAAATTTAATTTGGGTGCAGTGTTGCATGACCGCACAATTGTCAGTTAAAGTAATGTAGCGCCATAACACAAAAACTGACCTTGTCAGGGGGGGGAATCCTCAGGAGGGTAAGTGGTTGATGTGTGTTAAAGTCAAAGCAAGAGCAAATGAGTTCTTGTGTGTTTACTTCACTATTTGGGTATATTGTTAGAATATGATGGGTGTAAACGGGGCTTGTAGAATCCCATATGCTGATGGTTTCCTAAAATCGTTATGGTGGTAAAACACGCCTCGATAAATTAGCGATTTCTTCTCCAATTGGTCTATTCTGATTCTTTAGTCAACAGCCAATTCAGTGGAAATGCACATCCCCCCAAGATGTGACCTGCCATGGGGTCATCACTGCTCTGTGCACTTCC
Source organism: Staurois parvus (assembly GCF_062004578.1). Taxonomy (NCBI): domain Eukaryota; kingdom Metazoa; phylum Chordata; class Amphibia; order Anura; family Ranidae; genus Staurois; species Staurois parvus. The sequence continues at coordinate 24,882,683 of NW_028318083.1, read as the reverse complement.
ATGTGCACACACCCGAAAATCAACATGCATTGCTAATAGGCAACAGGAGAGTCCTGATCCCCCTTGAGTGGTGAGGGGCACACAGTAGAGTCTAGATGGTGTCGATCTCTACAAGTTCTGCTGAAAATATACAGAAAGGAAGGAATACAGACCACTGTAACGGCACGGCTCCAGTTTGATACACAGCACCAGACCATCACCTACCTTCACACCTTACCACACTCCTCCTGCTACCAGCAATACACCGAACTCAGCTCAGGAGCACGCAGTGTCGCATAGCAATCCGCTGAAAATGTATTGGAATCCTCTGTCGCCATCTTGTAAAAGGGCAAATTACCCAATTTAATTTGAACTAAAGAGAATAGATTATATTCTTGCAAGATTTGCAAAAGAAACTTGCAGAATGTGGAATGATCTTCACCAGAGTTAATCATATAAACCTCCATGAGAACAACCAGTATTCCTTCGCCAAAACTGCCCAAATCAAAGATGGTGTCTACAGCTTCCATTCCGCGGAAGTTCCGGCCTATTTCTTACGTTAGCTAAAGCGTGACGTTGACCCGTACAAACAATGGCAATGTGCTAGTGGATTATGGGGCGGCGTTTGGTAATCTATGGAGTCCAGTTATACTCTACAACCAATAGAGTAGAAGCAGCCTATGGAGTGATGTTATTCTGTACAACTAATAGCAGGGCGCTAATGTATTTTGAGAGGATTACAGTAGCCTCTGTAGTGCCGCTATCCTGTACAACCAATAGCAGGGCTCCAATGTATTCTTAGAGGAGTACGGTAGACTATGGAGTGACGTTATCCTACAGAACTAATAGCAGGGCTCTAATGTATTCTGAGAGGAGTATAGTATTCTATGGAGTGACGTTATCCTGTACAACCAATAGCAGGCCTCTAATGTAGTCTGAGAGGATTACAGCAGCCTATGGAGTGCCGCTATCCTGTACAACCAATAGCAGAGCTCTAATTTATTCCGATAGTAGTAGACTAGAGAGTGACGTTATCCTGTATAACCAATAGCAAGCCTCCAATGTAGTCTGAGAGGAATACAGCAGCCTATGGAGTGCCGCTATCATGTACAACCAATAGCAGAACTTTAATTTATTCCGATAGTACTTTAGTACAGTAGATTACGGAGTGACGTTATCCTGTATAACCAATAGCAGAGCTCTAATGTATTCTGGGATGTGTACAGCATCCTATGGAGTGACGCCGTCCTGTACGACCAGTAACAGGGCACCAATGTACTGTGGGAGGAGTACGGCGGATTTGAATAGGAGCCGCTCTGGGAAAGTATGGAGCGCGGGCAGCCCAGGCCGATTACCCGGCTGTTGTGTTTCATATTTTCCAAGGCACTAACATTGTACCAGTATGCAGAGTAGGCGGTTCTGCCTTCACTTCCTGTATACTCGCTGTACAGTAGGTCAGTGTCTTCGGACTGTTGAAATAAAGACAGCAACTTGCATTTTCGAAGTCAGAGGCGTGGAGACGGAAGCAAAGATTCCCACTGTCTAGTCTCCAATGTACAGGAGGATAGAACGTGTAGCTATGTATGTATGTGTGTATATCCGATGCCAGCGCCGTTCTATGTCATGAACAGAGACTGCACACAATGGGCACAGCTAGAACTGTGGGCAAGGCTAGCTGTGCGCATGCTCGGTGCAGCCTGGCCTGAACATTGCCCTGTTACATAAACCATCCAGCAGAGACGAGACCTTCATCTACACAGCTGGTAATAGATTCCCTTATAGAGCTTGTCATCGCTAATGCAGTGTTGGTGACACCTAGGAGGAGGGGACAAGCTATGTTACATACATTCCCTTCTGGGTGGTGGTGCCACTTTTGTGCCAGGTTGGAGGGGTCCACTTTGTGTTTTACAGGGGTTAGACAAAATGATGGAAACACCAGGCAAAAGAACAAAATCTTTAACTAATATGGTGTTGGACCACCTTTGGTATCCAAGACGACCTGAATTCTCCTGGGAATTGACAAACATAAGTCTTGGATGGTGGATAATGGAATCTGATACCACTCTTCATGCAAAAATCGTTCCAGTTCTTCGCAGAGGCAGAAAATGAGCTCAAACATTGTTCTCCAAAATTGACCATAGTGGCCTTATGGTATGGAGGTCTGGTGACTGCGGCAGCCAGGAAAGGTTTCGGTACATGGTCCGCATGCTCATCAAACCACAGTTTTGACACCAGCTGTGTGAATGGAAGCATTATCGTCTTGGTAAATGGTGCTGTCTTTGGGAAATTGTCTGTACCATGGGGTGCACATGGTTGGCCAAACTTTGTACTTCGCTGGAAGTGACTGCCTTTCAAGGTGATGATGGGGGCCTGCAGAATACTAAGAAATGGCTGCCCAAACCTGATTGTGCCACCACCATGCTTTACCGCAGTCCTGGTCGTAATCCTGGGGTGATGTTTGCCACACGTAAACACATCCATTGGTTGGGAACAGTTGGAAGCTCAATTCATTGGGCAATATTACACTCTTCCATTGATCGATCGTCCACAATTTATGGGTGTTGCACTACTTTCCCCTCTTCTGAGCATTAATATCGGTTTCTCATGGTTTGGCAATTATAACTCACTGGTGAATGTTTTGCTGATGGAGTTCCCTCTGCACAGTTCTTGTGGATATGGGCTTTGGAAGACTGAGATTGAGCTCTGCAGTCACTTTTGCAGCAGTTGTTTTCTTATTCTGGGTCACAATCCTGCGCAATGTCCTTTTTGTCTCCTTTGGTCAGTTGACCATGTCAACCATGCTTATACTTATCAGACAACGGTTTCCCAGAAACTGTAAATGCCATCGTAACCTTTGATTCTGTAACTCGCAACACAGAGGCACCAGCTAAGTGGGCACCAACAATTTGCCCTCTGAAGCTCAGTAAGCTCTGACATGACTGTATTACTGGCACCACACTCAGTGAATGACAAAAGTGAGGCTTCCCACCTGTTAGCTAGGTGTCTCATCACACAGCGGAAGCAAAAGGATCTTACATTACTTTCTCACCTGTAAATTATGTAGTGTTATCATATTTTTGTCCAACCCCTGTATACTAAATACAGCAGTCCAAGGAGAAGGAAGGCACTGAGAGCTGTGTGTACAGTGTAGATGTGTGATGGGCAGAGTCAGCCAGGCACCAGCCCAGTGTTATGTTATGCCAGGGATCAATGGAATGTGCTGATCTGGTACAATTGGAGACAGTCACAGCACATTAATCCTCCGCTCCCAGCCAGGCAGGTACAGTATTTTCTGATAAACATTTGGGGAAGTTTATTTTATTTTTTTTACTAAAAAAAAGAGAAATTCTGCGCAGCAGATACCCGCCTCTCTGTATGTTAGCTGCATATCTCTACTGGCTCTTAGCTGCTTCATAACAGATTTCGTTAGTTACTTTACAGTATATCAATGTGAAATGCTGTGTTAAAGCATTTTTATAGAAGAGTATTACATTAATTGTTACTGCTGTACCACCACATGTACTTGAGGCTTTTGGAAAAATGCAATGACAGCTATTAAACCCTTGCTGTGAAATGGGATATATATCAGAATACTACAGGAATTCCCATGTGTGCTTTCTGTCTGCAGCTTGTCATTTGTTTGCATTTTCGCTTTGAAGTTTGTGCCTTCTCCATTTCCATCTTGAGGGTGGCCCCATTTCGTTGCAGGGTCCCATGGAGCCACTCTTGCATGCAGCTTCAGCCTGCAATGGGGCTCAGATGTGCTCTATTAAAATGGCACCAGGGATGAGGGCGATCATGTGACTACTGTGATGGCTACAATGCCGGAATGACCATTTGGGCCAATTAACCTAAACGTACGTTTTGTCATGCTGATGTCATCAGGAGGTGTTCAACGCATATAGACCAAATCTTAATTGAGAAGATCATGGCTGTCTAGTGAGTTCTCATTAGTGGTGGTGGTACATGGAGGTGGAGTGGAGCACAAGGAGCAGAAATTGGAAGTGGTGGAATTACATGAAGCACTTTATTTCACAGAGCACAAGTCATATAGTATTGCACTTTGTTGTGGAAGAATTGTTGCACTTTATGGATAATAGACTAATTTGTCGGATATGTACGAAGTACTTTACATATTTAAGAAGTCACAAGTTTATATAATAGAAATTACACGTTTTTGTTGTTTGCATTATATATTTTTTGCACTTTATATTGATGTAAGAGCTGTATATTGTGGGTTATATTTGGTTTTATACATAATTGTGTTCATTACAGCAGCTATTTTGTACAGGGAGAGTCAATAGAGAGCAGGTGTTTTTGTTTATATATAGTGTAGGTAAATTTATTGTGTATGACTCATGGTAACTGTGTGAATCTGTGATTAAGGTCGGATTACTGCAGGTCAAGCTGGATGGTTTAACAGGTAGGGATTCTATCAGACTCCACCTGACTCTGGAGGACCATAGAACCTTCCAAAAGCCAGTGGGCGGAGTAGCTGGAGACCTAATCTGCATGTTTATGGGAGCCTAACCAAACCCAGGTTGGGAGGCCTTGGTAGAGTGGTGGACCAGCCCATAAATATGGGATAGTCAGGCTGGCTGGGGAGTCGGGTGGAAGATGGAGTGCCGAGGAGACTGTCGGTGGCCTGGGAGGAGTCTGGGGGGGCTTGCCTTCAGGCTGGACTTGGGCTGGCTCAGGAGGGTCCATTCAGCAGTATGAACAGGGCCTAGGAGCAGTGGGAGCAAGGAGGACAGATTGAGTACATCAGCACACCCAGATATTCACTAGAGGAGAGACTACCACATGTAGCAAACTTTCAAAGACAGCGCTGTGCTTAATCCTTTATCCTTGTTCTGTGAGATCCTTGGAGCAGCCAGGAGGGCTGGTAGTGTCTGCAGGCTGTGGAGCTGAGAGCAGTTCTACAGGGGAGAGGAGACATCTCTGCATGTAGTTTGCAGGTTAAACTGATTTTTAGAGGGGCTTTGAAAATCAGCGTAGGTCCCTTGCCCATAAGGAGCTGTTGCTACTGGTCTGCAAAGACTGATGGTTTTCAAGAAAAAGAACAGCCCAGGATCTGTCCCCATGCATTGATTCAGTCAAGTTGGGCATCCCCTAATCCCCATTCCCCTATTCAAGTTAATTTTCCCTAATAAAATGACAAAAACCAACCTCATGGACTGTTCACTGACTGTGGAAGCAAGTGTGGAAAATGCATGTTGCTTGGCTGTGCAGAACTTAGGGGGGACCTAGAAACACAGCGTCCCTCACGAGGGTAGTGTCACAAAAGTATTGACTACATATTACATAAGGAGATGTTCCTCCTTCCATGATTCTGTGCAGTCATAGTCTGTTTTCTTTCTCTTTTTCTCTCTCTCTCTCTCCCTTTCTCTCTCTCCCTTTCTCTCTCTCCCTTTCTCTCTCTCCCTTTCTCTCTCTCCCTTTCTCTCTCTCCCTTTCTCTCTCTCCCTTTCTCTCTCTCCCTTTCTCTCTCTCCCTTTCTCTCTCTCCCTTTCTCTCTCTCCCTTTCTCTCTCTCCCTTTCTCTCTCTCCCTTTCTCTCTCTCCCTTTCTCTCTCTCCCTTTCTCTCTCTCCCTTTCTCTCTCTTTCTTTCTCTCTCTTTCTTTCTTTCTTTCATAAAATTGTATGTTTTATACCCTTATTGTAATCTGTGTGAAGCCTACAAAGTCCATATTTTTTAGATTCTGTTATGTGGCCCTTGATGATGCCAGCCACTGAAGTTCCACCTTTATAATAGCAAAATTTCTTCATAGTTCACTGTAGATAAATTTGATATATTTAGTCATTTCTACCTTGTTCATCTATTTGTTTCAGTTACAATATGGAGACAGGTAAGGACTTGCCTTGGGTACTGGTGCAAGAGATAGGAGGATCCTTTGGAGTTATGGAGGAGCATGTGGACTACTTGGAGGAGCGATTTACTTTGATCACTATGAAAGAGTTAAAGGAGAAGAAAGAACAGGTAGCGGATAAGATAGTGTGCATCTTTAATTGGGCAAACAAGCCTGATGTTGATACAGAACTTCTGAAATGCCTTCCTCGATTGAAAGTGATTGCCAGTGCGGGAGCAGGGGTGGATCATTTAAACCTAAAGATGATATCCAACTATGGGGTTAAAGTCGCCAACACGCCTAACGCTGTGACCAATTCTACAGCTGACTTGGCCATGACACTGCTGCTTGTGTCTGCCAGGAGTTTTCTGGAAGGTAATGTCAGTCAAGGCTTTTATTATCTTTTATTATGTTACTTATGTTAATTTGATGTCTTCCCACCACCCAAGATGATCATTGTGAGAATGATGACAATGTTTTTAATTATAATACTCTGTCATTTAACCTCCTAGCGGTATGATTATTTCAGATTTTTGGTGCTAAAAGCGGTACCATTATTTTGCATGGAAATATGTAGTTTTTTTATTGTAGGCTGTAATATTTAGGAATAACTCACTGAAATCTGTCCGAACAAGAGTCTATTAAACATCCCGGGTATGATAAAATTTGAAACACAAAATCATAAATTATAATTTAATAAATAAGCATAAAAATAATAATATAATAATACATTTAATTCAATAATATAATCAAACCAAAAACACTGAAATTTGAAATATAACGCCAAGTTCGCACATCACTGAGCAAAGTCGCAAAATTGTTTTCAGTGTCTGATGACGAATTTCTCCACGAATCATTATCACTCAATTCTGCAAGTGGTTCTGATTTACTATCACTGTTCTCTAGCTGATCTAAACCTGTTTTTGACCTAAAGGGACTCTTTTTGGACGCCATGGACATTTCTAAGTTTCCAGGCAGAAAGAACAATCAAAATGCAGACAGGGTACAGGACAAAGCACTCGGGACAAAATGTATGTGAAATGGGTTGAAACAGCAATGTTTTACTATGTGAAATCGTTTTGAAAAAAATGACATTTTTTTTAAATTTTCAAATTTCCCGCCGGCGGCGCCCGTACGTCCCGACGTCACAGGGACCGGAACACAGGAGCCGGATGCCGCCATCAGCCGGAGGAGATGGCCAGGGACGCTGCAGGGGACACATCGCGGGAGCGAAGGACAAGGTAAGTGCTGCAGGGACTCCCTATGCAGCGCCGCATGGTAAGCCCGAGTGTAGCTCGGGGTTACCGCTTTTGGTACAGACATTTTACCCCGAGCTACACTCGGGAATACCGTTAGGGAGGTTAATGTAAGGTTAAAACATTAATGGTTTTATGATGTATAGGGAAACAAAAGGGGAGCCATAATAAATAAATGTTTAACAATACATTTCCCATGATATTTTTTGTAATATTTACCTTAGGGATACTTTTTGAAATAGTTAAAGCTGAACCCTCAGTCTTGCACAGTTGTACAGGCTCCTTCATGTACTGAAATTGTTTACTGTGATTTCATTGCACAATGCGAGCTTCTCACACTGTTCATTAGAAGCTGCAGCATGTCAGATAGAGCCCGCCTCATTTCGTGGCTGTAGGACATCCAGCATCACCTAGTCCACAGGTGTCAAACACAAGGTCCGCGGGCTGATTCTGGCCCTCCAGGCCATTTCATTTGGTCCTTGCACCTCTCCTGCAGGTACTCCTTTGTCTCCACCCCCACCTTGTCTCAGCAGTCGACAGCAGAGAGAATAGAACTCCTCTGCCAAATCCTGCACCTCTCATCTTTGCCTCCCCTGGTCTCAGCATTCAGTAGACTCTGGTAACCGACTGCACTCCTCTTCTGGTCCTCCTCCAGACCCTGCACGGGGGTACACGGTGATGTCAGAGAGGGTGTGGGATTCTTGACATCGGATGTAATGGGGGAAGGGGGTACTCTGGACATCTAGTCTTACAGATACATCCGGCCCTTTGATGGCAACCATAATGCGGCCCGCAATGAAATGGAGTTTGACACCCCTGACCTAGTCTTTCCTCCTCATCCTTATGGTCCTCACCTGTCATTTTTTATTCATAGAATTTCAATGATGGAAGCTCAGCATCACATGTGACCATTGCATAGGGCAGGCTACAAGCAATACAGTCCATCTAGGAACGCCCATTCTTCCAGACAAACATCCACCCATCAAGGCATTTTGATTTTTGCATAACTCCATCCAAGTTCCAGCCCACTGCTTGCATCAGGGAACAGAATAAACTTTAGCTTCAATTACCTCTTAGGTCTTCCTTTTAAAACCTGTCCAGTTAGAAACTGTAAAAACTATTATATATATATATATATATATATATATATATATATATATATATATATATATATATATATATGACTTATTCAGTAAGACACACAATACATTACAGTAATTTAAAAACATTACTTTCCTTTGAACAGGTCACAAGATTGCAATATCTCCAGACACTGATCATTTCCAAGTTAACTGGGTATCTAGAGGGGATATAACAGGGAACACTCTCGGCATTGTTGGAATGGGAAAGATTGGATATAAAATTGCACAAAGAGCAAAGGCATTCGAAATGAAGATTTTGTATCACAACAGAAGTCAAAGGTGGGAAGGTTTTAATACTTTTCTAAGGCTCTTTATTGGTGATTTTATAATTAGGAATTTATTGATTTAGTTGCATCTGCTTGTTTCGCCACATATTCTTTATCATATGTAAAGTGATTCTAAAGGCTGAAGGTTTCTTACTTTTATGCATTCTATGCCTGTTTCACACAGACTTCAGCCTGTATAAGAGCAGTGTTGACAGTGAACTTTTACAAAGCATTTGCAAAGCTTTCAGAAAGCTTTTTCGAAGCTTTTAAAGTACTATTGAGCTCCAGTTTGTCAACAGATCATAATAGGAGTACTGATTGCCACTTTAAATAAGCTGCTAACAGGCCTCAGCACTTCTGGAAGCTAGTTGAAAGCCTGCTAGCAACTTGTTTAAAGTGACAATCAGGACTGCCATTAAGATTTGTGCATAATACTGTATTTCCTAGCAGGAGTGGAAGGGCACTTTAAAGACTTACAGAAAGCTGCTCAAAGCTTGGTGAAAGTTTCAGAAAAGTTTGCTGTTCACACTGCTCTTGTACAAGCTGAAGCCTGTGGAAAACAGGCCTTACTGAAAGCCTCATGAAAGAAAATCACATGCAGGTTGCCACCCTATCCCTTTAAACATTTGAACAAATATATGTGATAATTACACAGCTTCTGTGGTTGATTAAAATGATTTTAAAACTCATTTAGTGCTTTATTTTACATTAAAGATCTTTTTTGATTGGCCAGCTTGCCGATTCCCTCATCCCCACATTTGAGATGGGTGGGGGAATTCACTTCTGCGTTATTGTATTCTTGCAAGGTATCCTCAGCTGCCAGAATACACTGTTCAGCGCTGCAGCTGACTGGCTGCAACCACTGATTGAGCGAAAGTATAATCCTGGGCAGCACAGTGGCTAAATGGTTAGCACTTCTGTCTGGCAGTACTAGGGTCATTGGTTCGAATTCCAACCATACCACCACCTGCCTGGAGTTTGCATGTTCTCCCTGTGCCTGCGTGGGTTTCCTGCGGGTACTCTGGTTTCCTCCCACACTCCAAAGACATACTGGCAGGTGAATTGGATCCTGTCTAAATTAGCCCTAGTATGTGTATGTATGAATGTGACTTAGGGACCTTAGATTGTATGCCCCTTGAGGGTTAAAGACTGATGTGAATGTACTAAAAAAAATATATATATATATATCATTGCGTAAATTGACAGCGCTATATAAGTACCTGAAATAAATAATCCGACAGTCCCCTTCAGAGGAATTGGTCATTAGATCAACTCCTCTCAAACAGGAATGGCCGTACATGGATCAGAATTTCCGGTTCCTGGTGAACTGGCTGAATTTTGATCCGTGTATGGCCAGCTTTACGGTGACAAACATGACTCATCCTGCCCCCCACCCAGTGGGTATCTTCTAGCGTTAAAAATGTTTTCACACATATAGATTTTCATCTTGTTGGAAAATCTCAGCGCAAATGGCACAATCCCTCACTCTTGTCATTAGGAAGAGAGAAGTATCAACTGTGAGCTGTTTCTGTCTGTTGCATGAGAAACAGTAGTGGGTGCCAGTGCCGCAGAGCACTGAGCAGCAGACTCTTCATCCTATATTGGGGGAGAGACATGTCATTGTGTTTTGCCATCCTAAACCAATAGGAGCAAATGCTACATAGAACTGAGGTGAATGTGTGTTGACAAAACTGGCCATAGATGGCTAGAAATTTGGTTGATTCTTGCTGAATTTGGACAAAATTTGGGGGTAGGGTTGCCACCTCATCCCTTTTTAAAACTGAACACATAATAATTACACTAATTATATTAATTTATGGCTGACTAAGGTGGTAATTAAACTCAGTACCTTATCTGCAATAAATTAGCCTCAGAACCTGTGTAATAAATATGTGTTTGGTTTTAAAGAGATGAGATGGCAACCCTATTTAGGGGTGCCCCTGCAAGCATGACCTGTTTTGACAAATTTCAATTTAAGAATCAACTGAATTATATACTAATTTATCAGCCAAACATTTACTGCATGTTATCAATTGCAATCACTGTTTATGTATACAACAAACAAGAGATCCCTGTGCTCAAATCCCAACAGCTAGTGCATGCATTTATCCATCAGGTGCTAAAGGGGTGTAACCACATATTAACACTAGAGATTCTGAAGACCCTCTGCACACTGGTATATACCCTTTCAAGCAGACTATGCAATAAATAGGGATATTTAGTTCACACATACTGCAATACATGCTTAAGCTGGCCAACTGCGTCAAAGTAATCCCTCTATGGCCTCTGCAAAGACGGAACCATAAAAATGGCAGAAAACATCACCAGACAGCAAATTAAAGGCATCAGTTCAGCTGTGGCATACTCAATTGCCTGTGATGAATCCAGAGACAAAGGTGATATTGAACAAATAGCGCTGTTCTGCCGATATGTGAACTTTGCTGGGCCACAGGAAGAAGGGTAAAAAAATAGAAAGGTAAAAAACGATATGTAGTGTTATCTTCATTTTAGATGTCATAAGGGTTTTGGGGCTTCCTGTGTTTTTTTTTGTGAGAAACGGGTCCAAATTGCTTTTTTGAGTGTCTAAGGTTGCTTACCCCTAGTCTAGTGGAAGCACCGGCCCTCAGTGCATGGTAAAGCAGGCACATATCCAAAATAAGAAATGTTGGGTTTACATTTTCTTTAAGTTGATCAGAGCCGTGTTTATGTCTAAGGGAACAAATACATGCTGTTAACACTTCGAAGTACACTGTGGGATAAAATAAATGTTGGTATCTAGTATAGAAGACACTTAACTAAGCAGGTAACACAAGTGTCTGTGTTACTTATAGTGAGAGCTTCACTTTCCTTACAGTTTTAGACTCCAATCTGCCTGGACTTCTCTCCACTTTGACATTGTGGTCAAGTACAAATTTTGGTAATCATTTATTCACTCTTACGATTAATTAACCAAGGGCAATGCTAGGAAACCTTTAACCCCAACAGAAGTACAATTTAACTGAATCAACACGGAATATCAAAATAGAAATGGTTTCTAATAATCTGTGATATCATCCAGAGATACTGATACCTGGGGGGGCAGCTGGTGCACTCGCCCTGGGCGCAAAATGTAGAGGGTCGCAACTCCATTCTGCCACCTCCTAGCCCTGTCCTCTCCAATTTGTCACAAAACTCAGAAGGCGGTGAAGGACGTTTTGCACTAATCACTTTCTCTACCGGCTTCTATGTTCAATCAGCAGCCAATCAGGGCATGTGCGGTGCAGGGCATATGTTGGTTGATGCCCGCCCCCCGATCCAGAAGCAGCAACTAGCAGCTTTCTTTTTTGTTCATGGCGCTGCGGGAGGCTACTCCTGTCACTTTCCCCCCCTCCCAACCTCCCTGCTTGTTTTGACACCCTTCCCTTGGCTCTGTGCTGTTCTAAATTGGGAGAGCTGCCTGCACATGGCACGCATCTACTGAAGCATTGCCTGCTGCACCAATGTAAGACTGTAAGAGGTAAGAGAGAGCTGTGGAGGGAAAGGAGGGGGGCGGTTGTGTAGAAAGGCTGCTGTGGGGTGTTTGAAGGTGTAGTGCAGAGGGGATGAAGAGATTTGTGAAAAGGTGAGCTGTGAGACGGATGGGTAGATTTTTTAAAAGATGAGCTGTGTGAGGGAAAAGTGAATCTGAGAGGAGGTGAGAGCTGGGAATAGTGTGTGTGTGTGTGTGCATGAATTGTGAAGAGTGTTTGGGAGGGAGAGATTTGTGAAGAGGAGAGAGCTGTGAAGAGTGTGGGTAGATTTTTGAAGGGTGTGGGGGGGGGGGATTGTGGAGAGTGTGGGGGTTATTTGTGAAGAGGTGAGAGTTGTGGGCAAGGGGGTATTTGTGAAGAGGAGAGAGCTGTGGGAGGGGATTTGCAGAGATTGCGTGTTTGGGTGGGGGACTTTTGAAGAGGTGAGAGTTGTGGGTGGGGGGGTATTTGTGAAGAGGAGAGCGCTGTGGGGAGGAGGGGGTTGGGAAGAGGAGAGAGCTGTGGGGGGTCTTGTGAAGAGTGTGTGGGGGGAAGCTTCTGAAGAGGTGAGAGTTGTGGGCGGGGGTATTTGTGAAGAGGAGAGAGCTGGGGGGGGGGGTATTTGTGAAGAGGAGAGCGCTGTGGGGAGGAGGGGGTTGGGAATAGGAGAGAGCTGTGGGGGGTCTTGTAAAGAGTGTGTGGGGAGACTTGTGAAGAGGTGAGAGTTGTGGGCGGGGGTATTTGTGAAGACGAGTGCTGTGTGTGTGTGGGGGGGATTTGTGAAGAGGAGAGAGCTGTTGGGGGGGAATTTGTCAAGAGGAGAGAACTGTGGGGAGGGGGAGTATTTGTGAAGATGAGAGCTGTGGGGGGAAGGGATTTGTGAAGAGGTGAGAGTTGAGGTCGGGGGAGTATTTGTGAAGAGGAGAGAGGTAGGGTGGGGATTTGTGGGCAGGGGGGTATTTGTGAAGAAGATGAAGTTGTGGGGAGGAGGGGTATTTATGAAGAGGAGAGAGCTGTGGGGATGGGGGATGGATTTGTGAAGAGAGTGTGTGTGTGTGGGGTCTTGTGAGAGTTGTGGGCAGGGGGTATTTGTGAAGAGGAGAGAGCTGTGGAGGGGGGTTGTGCAGAGGCGAGAGCTGTAGGGGGGGGGGGGCTTGTGAAGAGTGTTGGGGGGGTATTTGTGAAGAAGAGGCAAGAGCTGTGAAAAGTGTGTGTGTATGTGGGGGGGGATTTCTAAAGAGTGCATGTGGAGGGGGGATTGTGAAGGGGTGAGAGCTGTGGGGGGATCTGTGCAGAGATGAGAGCTGTAGGGAAGATTTGTGAAGAAGTGAGAGCTGTGTGTGTGTGGGGGGGGGGGAGATTTGTGAAGAGGTGAGAGCTGTGGGGGGGATTTGTGAAAGTCTGTGAGAGGGCGGTTGGCATAATAAGGAGTTTCCCCCTACAACAGGTTTTTATTGTCCTTCTTTCCAGCCAGCCTATAACCCTAGCATTACGTCTGGGTTATTGGTTAGCCGCTCTGCTGTAAATTAGGATTATGGGGCACAAACTACTTGCCTTGCCCCAGGCGCTGACAACACACGCTATGCCACTGTCCCCAGCTGAGTGCACGATGCCGAGTGTCAGAAAATTTACATAGACATCTGTAGGAATAACTGTTGCTAAATGACACAGGAGTTGTAGGTGCATCAGGCAGGAAACTCCAGGTGGATATAAAAGACCCAAGACCCAAAAAAGACAGCTCAGTAATGAATAGTTTTCAGGTTTTTTTGTTTAATGCAAGCAGTGTAGTGCCTGCACCTGACTTGGTACTGGCTTCTTGCAGACTATTCTTCAGTTTGTACAGTTGAGCTCAGAGAGGGGGAGAGAGAAGCAGTTCAAGGAGCCAGCCAGGTGTGCTGCAGTGCAGGGAGCATGCTGGTGGGAGGGGAGAGTAAAGAAAATTGCTTATCAGTGTGATAATTTTTACTGTCCATTAACAGGGTGGAATAAAGGGGATCTGTAGTGAAAGCAAAACTGCAACAGAGAAAGAACAGGTCCCATCCTTGGCAAGCAAAGATGTGCTGTGTAGAAAAGCTGAGAAAATCTTAGCCCTGGATGGACAAAAATGCAAGGCAAATAAAATGGCTCTTATATACAGTTGTGTTCAAAATAATAGCAGTCAGACATCACTAACCTGATCAATCACTGTTTTTGGTAGAAATGATATTTCTACATGGCAAATAATTTACTAGCAGGTGTAGTAGAGTAATAGAAATCCAACAGACCCAACAGTCATGACATGCATGCTGCTGATTCTGTGTAATTGAATCACTAATTGAAAGGGGCATGTTCACAATAATAGCAGTGTAGAGTTCTATTAGTGAGGTCATTCATTCTTTGAAAAACAGATGGCAATTATTGCCCTTATTTAAGGAAGGAAGGCAGCAAATGTTGTACATGCTGGTTACAGTGCATTTCTCTCTGAAATTCTGAGGAAAATGGGTCGTTCCAGACATTGTTCAGAAGAACAGCGTACCTTGATTAAAAAGTTGATTGGAGAGGTGAAAACATATAAAGAAGTGCAGAAAATGATAGGCTGCTCAGCTAAAATGATCGCAAATGCTTTAAAATGGCAACCAAAACCTGAAAGATGTGGAAGAAAGTGGAAACACTACCATTCGAATGGATAGAAGAATAGCCAAAATGGCAAGGACTCAGCCAACAATCAGCTCCAGGAAGATCAAAGAAGGTCTAAAGTTACCTGTGAGTACTGTTACAATTAGAAGACGCCTATGTGAAGTCAAGCTGTCTGTAAGAAGCCCCCGCAAAGTCCCACTGTTGAAAAAAAAAGACGTGCTGAAGAGGTTACAATTTGCCAAAGAGCACATTGACTGGCATAAAGAGAAATGGTGCAACATTTTGTGGACTGATGAAAGTAAGATTGTTCTTTTTGGGTCTAGTGGCCAGAGACAGTTTGTCAGACGACCCCCAAACACTGAATTCAAGCCACAGTACACTGTGAAGACAGTGAAGCATGGTTGCGCAAGCATCATGATATGGGGATGTTTCTCATACTACAGTGTTGGGCCTATTTATCGCATACCAGGGATCATGGATCAGTTTGAATACATCAGAATACTTGAAGAGGTCATGCTGCCTTATGCCGAAGAGGAAATGCCCTTGAAATGGGTGTTCCAACAAGACAACGACCCCAAACACACCAGTAAACGTGCAACATCTTGGTTCCAGACCAACAAGATTGACGTTATGGAGTGGCCAGCCCACCAGATCTCTCTGGTGCCAAGCCACTCCCCTACTCCTCCCTCCAGCTCCTGATTGACAGTGTCTGGATCCTGCACTGTCTGTGTTGCACTGTACATGTGACGGGCACAGGAACTTGAGGAGGCAGTGGTATGGACCTGGAGCCAGTGGCAGTGAACAGGGATGGCATGTAAGGCTGCATTCACATAATGGAATAGCAGTGGCCACCAGCAATAATCAGTAGATTTGTCCATCTCTGAATGCTGCAAACCAATATTTACCCTTGTGAACAAAGCCTAAGTGTTTGGGTTTACACACAGGGAAGAAAGATAGTAGGGAATGTTGCACTGCTTGACAGTAATCTGCTCATGCACAATACATACGTGATGTATGTTTGCAATATGTTTATTTTTTTCATTGAATGGTGGTCTGGTAGACCTCCCAATATACCCTATCCATCCAGCACCAAGGTGATCTTTGCTTTAGTAATGCATGCAAGATCATAGAGTAGGATGGACAACACCCCACTGTTGAAGCAGAGAGCCTCACATATCATAATACAGTTTATTTTATTATTTTAATCATGAGAATATTTCTTGCAGACTGGAAGAAGAAAAGTCAGTTGGAGCCACATACTGTGAAAATCTGGCAGATTTGCTCAAACAGTCAGATTATGTAATGCTGGTTGTTAACCTAACTCCACAGACAGAAAAACTGATTGGGAAAAGAGAACTGAAACTAATGAAGCCTTCAGGAACTTTGATTAATGTCAGCAGAGGTTTGTATAAGTTGCTTAGTTCTATTCCTTGTGTGTTAGAACCTACATAAACCTAATATCTTTTATTGTATGCCTATATGATTTTTCCTGTGTTGCTTAATCTCATGTCTTTAAGGCCTAGTTCACACTAGTGCAATTTCAGATGTGACTTGAGTCACCCAGAATCGTATGACAATGGAAGTCACATGGTGTTCGTTCACATCAATGTGACTTATCACAAAGCGATTTTGAAAAAGGTTCTTGTACTACTATTGTGCGATCCCAGAGCAGTGTTGGCTCCACAGAAATTTGCAAACCACATCCAAGGAGCATTACATAATCGCACTGAAAGTTGGATCACAGCAGTGTGAACTTAGCCTTAAAGGAATTTGGGCGTTACATACACAAATAATCCATCAAATAATTATACGCTCAGTGCTAGAGGGTAATACTGCACCCTATGTCCTGGACAGGAGAAAACAAAATAGTAAACAAAAAGAATGCACAAAATTTCTGACCTTAAAAATCACAATGAAAACAAACAGTAAAGTAATGGAAATAATATCAACATCAATTAATAAAACTAATATAATGGAAAAATAAAACCATATTCCGTATAAATCAAACAATAATAGAAATGAAAGTCCAGTCCTAAAGGAATATTCAGGGCTCCACTAGGGGGCTAATATAAACAATCTTGTGTGAAAATGAAAGTCCTCTACCAAAAGAATAATTCAGGGCTCCATTAGGGGGCCAGTGTAGAAGCTTGTGTGAAAATGAAGTGCCACAGTTCCACATGTTTTTGTCCCAACCACAAAAATGTGAATCACACCAGAGTTTGGTAACAACGTCCATGCCCACGAGGTCTTCTGCTGGCTGTCTGGAAAGCACAATTCTCCACAGTAAGAGTCAGAGGAAAATACAAATAACTATAGAGTAATATTGCTAAAAACACTAATTTATTTTGTGCAAATATATTCACAAGCATCTCAGAGTAACAAAAGCTAAAAAAAAAACACACTGTGGTACACCAGTAGGTTTAATGGCATCATAGGCTGCTAACCCCACCGTACGCGTTTCATCTATGCAAAGGACATCCTCAGGGGATACAAACAGAGTGGGGACTTGCACGTCAGTGCAGCAGAAGCATCAGGTGGGAAAGTGTGTGTTGCTGTAGTGGCGGGGAGAGATGCAGTTACCATCAGTAATGGGGGAGAGAATCTTGTCATTCATCACACTGTCCCCCATTCAGAAATGGTGCTATGATGCAGTGTAATCAATGCACAGATTTTTCTTAATAGAGAGAGGCGGGGATGGCCACTATCAGATTTTTTTGCTGCAGCTCACAGAAGAATCAGAGTTGAAAGTTCAGCAGCAGGATAAGGACCTTTCATCACTGCACAGAAGATTTCTACAGGATCCAGATGCCTGACAGACGTGGGACATACTTCATTACAGGTAAGTAATGTGCAGCTATAGGAGCAAAACTATTATTTCACTAAACTTTAGCTTTAATAATTACAGTATTTTCGATAAATTGTTACAGTTCATTTTTTATTAGAAAAAAAAATCTTTACATTCTCTTATACTATACTGTATGTCCTGTTGTTTTAGAACACCTCTCAGGTTTTTTTTACTGCTATGAAGGGCTATCTTAGAAACATAATGAAGTGAAGAGAGCTCTCCAACAGCAACACAGAAATAAAAATGTTATGTTCCAGATTTTTCCTTGCTTCCTGTCTCATGACATTGTCAACAGGGCAGGAAGTGTGGGTAAATACCTCCAACAGATCTTTGGATTACAGTAAAAACCTGGTTGGAGTTTTGATCCTTTCTCACGCTCTCACTAGAAACAAATTTTGGCTTGAGATGGTTTTAACACCATTTATCAGTTTTATTCTGTGAACATTGCAGAACTATTTACACTGGTCATGTTCTTTGCACATAGGTCCAGTCGTTGATCAGGATGCTTTGGTGGAAGCCTTACAAGAGGGAGAAATCAAAGCTGCTGCACTAGATGTGACATATCCAGAACCCTTGCCTAGGTAACTTCTTCTGCTTGTACATTCTAAACTTGTGTCCTTACTTTTTTTTCAACAGAGCCTTAACTAAGTGTGTTGATGAGGACAAAGGTCTCTTCCCCACAACTCTGGCCCAGTGGTTATGGGGGTGTGGAGGGTGACTTATCGCAATTTGGAAGCTTTGTTTAACAAGGGGGCCCCCACATCGTCCCCAACATGTGAATGATTGAGTATTTCATTCACCAAAAATATGTCAAAAGTAAATAAAAACAACACAATTTTTTAAAAGTCCTTTATCAATATGTCCTCCAATGCATATCCATCATCAGTCATGTCGTCCAGCAATGTAGACAAATGGTGTCACAAGGGGCGGGGTCACCTAGTGATATCACTGGATGACCTTGCCCCTTTGTTTACTTAGCAGTGGGAGACAGTAGAGTGGTTGTGTCAACTTGTGCAGGTGGCATTCATCGTGATTGAAATGCACCTACATTGCTGGACAGCATGTTTGACAATGCATCTACATCAGGAAACATTTTTTTTTTATTATTAAATAAAGGACTTGTCATAAACTGTTGTGTTTTTATTAACTTTTGACATTTTTTTGATGAATGAGGGGGACCCCATGGCGTTTTTGTTTGGTTTGGTTTTTTAATGCTGGTTCTTTGCTATCAGCAGGAAATCTGCCGTTGACAATAGGGATGACTCATGGTTGTTAGGACACCAGCAGGTGCCAGCTCCTTAACAACCTATGATTCTTCTCTACTGAAGTCTATGGGGCACAGATTCACACAAAAGTTGCACAGGCACCTTCCCCAAAGTCACATCGCAGTAGCATTGCATTGATGTGAACGGGCACCATTGAAAACAATGTAATTTCCATTGCCATGCAATTCTGGGCGACTGAAGCCGCATCTGAAATAACACTAGTGTTAATGGTGCCTAATGAACACTAGTTTAAAGCGACTTCATTATTTAAAGTATCTTTAATAACACAAGGCTGATTTACAAAGCATAATACAGCAATGACATAGACAGAGCGCAACTAGGCATGCAGGCACTTAACATATATGTGGAAGTGTCACATGTGAAGATTCCAAAGACTGCTGTCCGAGCACGTAAGTATAAATTCAACATTTACAGGATCTTTTTGGTTTAATTTTTTTTTTTCAGTGACAGAGTTCCTTTAACATACCCCAGGGAACTGATGCATTGTTCCTCACCTAATTACACCATATATTTCTGTATTAATTTGCAGGGGCACCATTAGTGTTTTGTAAAATTAGCCTTGTGGCAATTCATTTAAAGTGTTACTAAACCCCGGACCCTGCATTCACTATATCTGGTCTCCCACAGTACACACAACATGGAAATGCAATTATTTTAGTAAATATAAACTGCTTAATACCTTTTCTCATCAGCAGTTAGAGCAGTCTTGTGACTTCAGCAGAGCACTGGTTAAAGCTTGTAAACATTTTGTTTCCGTTTTTATATTTCTTTAATTTCTTGAATATAATCTCTAATTTACAAAATACACATTTAAATATTATAAAAGCATTATATGACATACCGATAAAGCAGTGAATTTAACATTCACCAAATATTCACTGCCAGTGAGTCAAACACAGTAAGAATGTCACATTTTTGCTGCTGTGATCGAACTTCCTGTTAGAGGGTGAATATATTCGTTCTCATGGTTCCACTGTAGGTACATAGCCACCTTCTCTTGCTCACTTCCAAAATGGACTAGGAAATATGGACTATGAGATGTGTATCTGCATAGAACAATGTGCATGAGTGCAACTAACATGCACTACTTGTTCCAAACATATGGAAGTGGAGAGAATAGAAAAAGGAGAGGTGTGGGTGCTCGGAGAGACTGTTACAAGAAGGAACAAAACACAGTAAGAAAAAAAATTTGTGAAAATTAGATTACAAAGCCATTAAGTTGTGGATGTGTATGAATTAGTTTTGGAGAAAATGGATATCCATTAGTGTCACTTTAATGACTGAAGCATAGTAGCAATCCAGGACAATGCAGGAGCAAAACTTTAGCACAAGGCAGACACACATAGGAGAGCATGTACAGGGTCAAGCAGTGCATGTTAGTTGTGGTAATGTGCACTGCTCTATGCACAATACAAATCCTATAGTCCACTGTCCATCTCAGAAGCGAGCAAAAGAGGATGGCTATGTTCCTACATACAGTGGGACCATGGAGAATGAACGTAGTCACCTTGTAGGAGAAAGTCAGATCACAGCAGCTGCAAAATAAATAAATAATTTGGAGATTTAGAGGAGGCTGAGAGCAATAAAAGGTGATTTGTTGAGTTAAACATACATACTTTTTATAGTTTTGTTTTATTAAACCAATGCTTACTGTCTGTTTAGCGTCCTTTCTTTCTGGGAGTTTCCTAAATCCCTAAATTTGGCCACCATCCCGTTACCCAAGGCACTAACATTGTTACTATAGTTACTTTTTAGTTCCGAATGAGGCAAGACATGTACAGTATGCATGATCTGACCACCCTCAAGCTTTTGCTGTATTTGCTGTCAGGGCCAGTTCATACTACATGTGTTTCAGTTGCTTTTTTTTTTTTTTTGCATCCAAAACGCACAGAAAGTAGGTTATATGGTTGTCAGTGTCAAAGTTCACATCAGTGTTTGTAGTTCCAGTGTGTTCCGGTTGCAGAAAAAAAAAACAGGCTGCATTTTTCCTGCACAGAACTGTACTAGAACCCAGTAACACACATCAAAAACGCACCAAAAACACACTGGAATGCACATGCCCTTATTATTTAAATTGAATAAAAAAGAAAGGGGAAAAAATAAACCGGAATGCATCACAAATGCACTGTAACGTGCCAAAAACGCGTCAAAAACGCGCATGCAGAAATACATCTGGACTGCGTTTCTATGGTGTGAACCAGCCCTCAAGGATGTTCAGCTTAGTGAGTTATTCTTTTTATGAATGTGGGGGAGTTAGGACCACTAATCTGAAGGGAACAATGACAGTTGAGGAAGCTATTCTAATCCCCGTTTAAAAGAGAAGTATAGTTTAAAAAAAAAAAAAAACAACATTTAGATTCACCTAGGTGGATGCAGCATGGATCCAATCCACAGAGAACTGAGTTATCAAACACTACTGATTGCTGAGTTCTCCGCCCAGCTCTGAGCAGAGAGCTATGACTGTCAGTCTGTCAGATTCATCACTACTGTTTACCTTGAACATCTATATGTACTGTATTTAAAATAATGAATGCTGACACACTACCATCATACATACTTAATCAATGTCCTATCATACTTCTGCCTGGCGCTCAAATGCTCAAATCTTTTGGGCATTGTGACAGTGTAAAAAGGCAGTTTGAGCCAGGTATTTTGGACAACAGGCATACTGATAGGTTCTCAGAACTAGGGTCCTGGGTTCCACCCACCCCAGGAGTCCGTGTGTGTGGTTTCAAGGGAGCAGCCAGAGGACCAAGGCACGTGACCTGAGCAGCAGGGCTGCTAAAGAGAGCCAAGAGCCTGAATATTGTTAGTTCCGTATTGATGGTGGAAATCCCTGCAAGGGATACTGATTGCTGTGAATTTTTTTCTGTTGTGTTAAATAAATGTGGACTTATAAGCCCTTAAAAGCCATATCTGGCATGGACTGAACTCACTACAAAGTACTACCAATGAGTTAAATAGCCCCCAAGTTGTCACAGCATATTTACCCACCCTCAGGACCAGTGGTACAGTCTTCACATCTGTACACTGATGATCATCCAGAGAACCTTAACCTCACCAGGTGACAAGGTGGCAGGATTTTTCTTTGTTCAGAAAAAGGACCATTCCCTTTGTCCTTATGTGGATTTTTGGAACCTTGAAGTGAAAATTCAGCCAAAATGTTTTTCTTAGGTTTGGATAAAGAGCACCAACCTAGATTGTCTTGGACTGTGGGGTTAAGTTTAACTCCTGCTTCTGGGAAAGCCTGTGTAAGTGTTTCGACATCATCTTACAGTTTTTCTACCATCTGCATACTAAGAGACTAACTGATAGGATCAACCAATCCCTAGAAAAATAAGTTCATGCCATAGTGTCTGCCTACAGTGATGATTGGGTTGACATCATGCCCTGAATTTGCTCACTCTTCATTCCTCATTCTTCAAACATCCACATCTTCCTTTGCCAATACCTTTTCCTGAAAGATTCAGATACCCTATGCCATGCAGAAGATCTTTAACTAAATTTGATCCCAGGAACCATCTCCAGCACTATGCCCTCCAAAACAAGACATTTGCAGACACCTTGGAAAACGCCAGTAGTACCCAAATGACTGCAAGGGCTTTGGCCCTGAAAACATTTCCTGGTTCTCTATAATATAGGCACATTCTTGGTGCCCCAAGATGTGCACAGCCAGATGTTCTACAAATACAATGATAATGCACATCTTCACAGATCCCCAAAAATTGAGTACTTGAAGGCTGCAAAACCTATTAATCCAGCACGATGGGTTCCATTTTTCTACCGTTTCACTTTCCATATAACGTCCTGCCCAAAATTAAAGAATGATAAGCTGTACACTTTATTTGAAAAGGTCCCAAAATTCACAGATACCTCTGAAGCCAGCCCTATTATACCAGCTGGTTACTTTGGCTGATCCAGATTTGCCACAAATCAAACAGGCATCTGCTGACAATTTACCACTCTTGGTCAAAGGCCTCTAAGAAATGTTCATTTTCTAGGACAACATTTTGGTCCCAGAATTATATCAGGTGTCAGTTCATAAGACCCTCCATGACCATCCTTTGGCTGGCCATTTGGGCACAAGTATTACTAGAGACTTGATTCATCAATCCTTTGGGTGACCACATCTGGATCAGGAGTTCAGAGAATATGACAAAGTATGTGTCTACAAATCACTGAGAAGAGCAAAAAATAGGGACTGTTAAAATCTCTTCCTGTACCAGAAAGACTTGGACAATGATATCTATGGACTTTAGTGTTGAACTGTTTTCATCAGAAAATGTCACTACTATGTATGCAGTAGTGGAATGATTATTCAAGATGACACTTTCTTGCCCATGGAAGGGGCCCTCTCTGCTACTGCCATTTTCATTAAAGAGATAGAATGTGTACAAAGTATTGTTTTGGATTGGGGCTACAATTAAACTTTACATTATATAGAGAGCTTTGCAAAATATTGAGTATTGAATTGTACCTTTTTCAGCATATCATCCACAAAGCCATGGACAAACAGAATGTGCTAATCAAAATCTAGAGAAATACATTGTTTCTCATCCTTTTCACAGGATGAGTAAGGAAGACTGCTTCCATTAGCAGAGTTCACATATAATAATTCAGTCTACTCTATAAGCTACCAATCCCCATTTTATGCTGATGTTGCACCCTGCTATAGGCTGGTTACATTTTAGTTTTTGGCTCTGCTGTACCTTAGCTGAGCAGCATTTTATTTTCTAGGTCTGTCCAGGTCTCCCTAAGTCTAATAGTTGATTGCGCCTGCCTGCCTACTTCTGGAAGAAGCTTCCAGTAGAGTGAGAGTGTTATGGACTTAGGTTATGAATATTTATCTGACCCCAGCCAATCCCAGGGGGATTGTGGCTGGGTAGAAGATAAATGTTTGGGAGGGTCTGCTCAGAGCTCTCTCTCTTCTGGGGTCTCTGCCCCTGAGAGGCAGACTGTGTTACTGAAGAGCTGTTGCTGTTAGGCCACAGCATGTGCTTTGGCATCATGTAATTTCACACACCTGAAAATGCGCTGCATTTTTCGATACATGGGGTTGCCATTAAGAATTAACCACTTTCACTCCTGAGGATTTACCCCCCTTCCTGACCAGGCCATTTTTTGCGGTACGGCGCTGCATTACTTTAACCTCCCTAACGGTATGATTATTTCAGATTTTTGGTGCTGAAAGCGGTACCATTTTTTGCATGGAAATATGTATTTTTTTTATTGTAGGCTGTAATTTTTAGGAAAAACTCACTGAAATCTGTCCGAACAAGAGTCTAGTAAACATCCCGGGTATGATAAAATTTGAAACACAAAATCATAAATTATAATTTAATAAATAATCATAAAATAATATAAAAATAATAAACAATTTAATTCAATAATATAATCAAACCAAAAACACTGAAATGTGAAATATAGCGCCAAGTTCGCACATTGCTGAGCTCAGTTGCAAAATCGTTTTCAGTGTCTGATGACGAATTTCCCCCACGAATCATTATCACTCAATTCTGCAAGTGGTTCTGATTTACTATCGCTGTTCTCTAGCTGATCTAAACCGCTTTTGACCTAAAGGGACACTTTTTGGATGCCATGGACATTTCTCAGTTTCCAGGCAGAAAGAACAGACAAAATGCATGTGAAATTGGTTGAGACAGCAATGTTTTACTATGTAAAATGTACAAAAAAAAAAAAGACATTTTTTAAAATTTTTAAATTTACCGCCGGCGGCGGCGGCGCCCGTACGTCCCGACGTCACAGGGACAGGACACAGAAGCCGGATGCTTCGGCCGGAGGAGATGGCCGGGGACGCTGCAGGGGACACATCGTGGGAGCGCAGGGTAAGGTAAGTGAAGAACACATGCCGGAGCAGCGCCGCATGGTATTCCCGAGTGTAGCTCGGGGTTACCGCTTTTGGTACTGAAATGTCACCCCGAGCTACACTCGGGAATACCGCCAGGGAGGTTAACTGACAATTTCGCGGTCATGCAATGCTGCACCCAAATTAAATTTATGTCCTTTTTTCCCACGAATTGAGATTTCTTTTGATGGTATTTGATCACCTGTGCATTTTTTATTTTTTGTGCTATGAAAAAAAAAAAAAAGACCGACAATTTTGAGAAAAAAAACAATATTTTTGACTTTTTGCTATTAAACATGTACAGTAAAAAAAATTTAAATCAAATTTCATCATAAATGTAGAATAAAAATGTATTTGTTAAAAAAAAAAAAATCCTAATACATGTAAATGAATTGGTTTACTTACATGAAAGTTATAGCGTTTACAAATGGCGGTATAGATACTGAATTTTTTTTTCTTTTTTTTACTAGTAATGGCGGCAGTCAGCGACTTCTAGCGGGACTGATCTGAGCATTCTGACACTGGGGAAAAACTGATTTGGTGTCACTGACATCGTCAGTGACACCAATACAGTGATCATTGCTAAAAAAAAAGCACCAAAACTGTACTAATGGCACTGGGCAGGAAGGGGTTAACATGAGGGGCGATCAAAGGGTTAACTGTGTGCTGGATGCTGGATGTGTTTTACTATGGGGCCATATGTTTGTGCTTCACTGTAATCACACTGTTTTGCATGGCTGTGCCGTGCACAGCCATCTAAAGCAGTGTGCACAAGCTGACAGGGAGGAGAACTGTTTTGTGTACAAACAGTTCTTTTCCCCGTCAGAGATGCTCGGCAATCACGGGGCACCAGCGAGTAATTACCGGCCGGGACCTGGTGATTGACAGTCATAACCGCGAATGGCGGCGCGGGTAGGGCACGCACATGCCCCTTACCCGGAAATGCTAAATCACATATATATACCTGTTTTTGCGCACCCGTTCAGCCCTGTAGCAGCATATCTACCTAAGATTTTTATGGAAAGAGCACAGATAGGTAATACATAATAGCAAATAAATTAAAATTTTAACAATTTGGTGTGATCTGTGGATAACCACATTTTCTAACTGCAGTATACATTTTACACTTCGCTTTGCTGGAGGCCTATGTTCATAATATTCAATCATGTAATCCACAGTTTGTGAAGAAGTCTTATTCTATTTTGAAATCTTATTTACTATTGAATTCACATTTTTTTCAGAGATCACCCACTGCTTAAATTGAGCAATGTTGTTATATCTCCTCACATGGGCACTTCAACGCGCGATTCTCTGCGTGCTATGATGGAAGAAATGGTACAGAGTATGGTGGATGCTGTTAACAGTCGCCCAATTTCCTATGAAGTCACTGACATCTAACTGAAGAGTTCATCAGTTTTATTGAAGACCATTTATATATCAACCCTTATATCATCCTAATATAGTGCAGTGCCCATCTAGCGTGAACGCTCCACGTCTTTTCATTAGGGGTTGCTTCAAATATTAGACAAATCTGTACCATCTAGAACTTTTGTTCAAGCTAAATCAGATAACTTGTGCATGCATGTTGGAAAAGTTGTAATAATACATATTGGGGTTGATTTACCAAAACTAGAGAGTGCAAAATCTGATGCAACTCTGCATAGAAACCAATCCGCTTTTAGTTTTTTGGGTTTTTTTTTGTCAAAGCTTAATTGAACATGCAGAAGTTAGAAGCTGATTGGCTACCACGCAAAGTTCCACCAGATTTTGAATTCTACAGTGCTAGTAAATCAACCCCAACATTAAAAAAAAGTATGAAAAAAGGATTTAATTAGCTAAGTACAGAAGGCATTCTGCTTATAACTAATATTATCTAATAAATGACATTTCCAAACGACTATATGCTAGTGTTAGACTCTACTATAACAGGTTCACTTGATAGAATGACGCTTTAGAAAGATGTTAGAACAAATTGTTGTCCTAATTCTTGGAATGCATTGTGGAACATGGAGACAGTTAGGCTGAACACAGACAATTACATTTTGACCAATTCTTGTTGTATCAGCTGCAATTCGAGCTGTAGGTAGCCCTGTCAGCATGATCCAACTTGACAAAAGTCAATGTGCCAAATGGAAATGTATCAGCTGATCAGTGACCTCATCTTATCATATGCAGTCAGTATTTGGCAGGGGAGCTGCTAGGATTGCACTTTTGGGCAACGGAGAGTAATAATATGGTGCATCAAGGCAAACGGTGAGTATGGCCAAATTGCATTAAATTTGGAGAGAGGCATGGTTAATTAAAACTTGATGGTTAAATAAAACTTGAGCTTCCTTGTACCAATAAAATATGCTTTAACTACTGTGTTGCAAGCAAGAATCAAAGACATGTATAGACCTCTTACACTCTGCCTGAACCTGCCTTAAAGTGGAACTTCACTTTCTTCATCGGCATTGACCATTTTAAATCGCTATGTTGGTAGCAGTAGTAAATGGATAGGAAGGTATATTATATTTACTTGTCTTAAACTTTTTTTACGTTTCTTTAGTTACTTCCTGGTTTCTGGCTTAGGCAAATGATGTCATACATTCCAGGAGTCTTCAGCAGGGGTTTTCTCAGCTAAGCACACCCTCTTGCTTGCATGCCTGAACTAAGGGCAGATGGATTCCAGGAAGTAATTGCTACACGAATCATCTGCCCTTACTCAAAATGACTATGGCAAATGGTCCAGCAAAAAAAAAGCATGGAGACATTGATGGATGGGGGAGTTTGCTTTTACTTTTAAAAACAAATTAAATAGTGTTTTTGGTATATGGTGCTGAGATGCAGTATAGTTCTGCTTTAAAGAAGGGCTTAATTAAAATAACCAACAACTGTTGAGACAATGAACATTATAGTGTATACTGTATGAGTCTGTAACGCACACAATACAGGGGACAGGAGTGCGTAAAACAAAGTGCAGGGATCAGGAGTATATAATGTATTGGGGTCAGAAGTGTATAACATGCAGGCCAATGTACACAGTAAAACCAAAAATTATGGCCTTTTGCTAGTTCAATCACATCCCCACAGCTCTCTCTACCCCATATCTCAGCAGTACAGAACTCTCTCAAATTCCCTAATCCAGGTCTCTAACCCTCAGCCAATTCACCCACTACCGAGCTCTCTTTTCCCCACCCACAAAATACTCCAATTGCAAATATCTCCCCCCACCTAAATCCCTCCAGTACAGATATCTCTTCCCCATCCCCCAGGGGAGATATCACCCCTCCCCACCCACCCAACAATTTCCTCCAGTACAGAGCGCTCCTTTGCCTCAAATCCTCCCAGTACAGTGATCCACCCTCTCCCTAAAGTCTCAGTGAGGGAAAGCCTTTTCATTGGTTGTGCCTTCTTTGGTTCTGAACTGTGTCAAAGGGGAAGCAGCAGGTGATGCAGACAGTGGCAGCTTTAGATCCAGAGAGATGCAGGGCACATACCCTTGGTGCCTGGAGTTAGCAACACTCATGTTGTCCAGGTATTCAGACAGCCGTGGTCGCTGAGGCTTCCTCAATACAATAGTTGGCAATGGACTAAAGGGTGTGATCTGAATGAGAGAATTCTAGCCATGTAGGGCTAGCTTTAGTCTCCTTGTGTTGCATTGAGGTGTTTGGAAGTCTAGAGTTCAGTTAAGGTCAGATGGTGTTCCTAGATAGCAAGAGTTTAGCGATGGTTATGCCGATAAGGTATTCCAAGGTAATGTTTGTATTAGGTGATATGCCGCTTATGCAGCTGAAATTTAGGTATGTTTTTTTATAGCATAGTTACAATGGTCCAGCTTTGTAAATACGCATATCCCATACCTGACCAATCACTGGAGAAGCTGAAAATCTATGCAGCAGTCACCACTACTACAGTGATAGCAGCAGTTGTCTGGGTCCTGCTGCCATTCAGAGAAAGCCTAGTATTTTTTTTAGTGAATACTAGGCCTTCTCTGATTGCACAAGGTGGAGAGGAAGGGCAGTGATGTTGGGATCTCAACCTTGTCCAATCGGAGAACATCTTGTATCCTTGAAAAAATTACAAGTTTCTCTGAATGGCTACAATGCCAAGTGAGCCACCGCCGCTGTCTGCTCACAGGATCTGATTGACAACAGCAATGGCTCCTGCTGCTGCCTTTCTCTCTAACAGTGTCAATCAGTGCCGCCTATCAGTGCCAGTCAGTGCCACCTATCAGTGCTATATATGAGTGCTGCCTTTCAGTGCCCATCAGTGATGCCTGTCAATGCCCATCAGTGCCTCCTCATCAGTGCCAGTCAGTGCCACCTATCAGTGCCATATATGAGTGCTGCCTTTCAGTGCCCATCACTGATGCCTGTCAATGCTCATCAGTGCCACCTACCAGTGCCTCCTCATCAGTGCAGCCTATCAGTGCCCATCACTGTAGCCTCATTAGCGCACATCAGTGAAGGAGAAAAATCATTTATTTACATTTTTTAACAAAAACTAAGAAAAAATGTTTTTTTTTTTCAAAATTTTTTTGTTTGTGTAAGAAAAAATAAAAAAACCAGAGGTGATTAAATACCACCAAAATAAAACTATCTGTCACAAATGAATGATAAAAATTTCATATGGGTACAGTGTCGCATGACCGCGCAATTGTCATTCAAAGTGTGACAGCGCTGAAAGCTGGAAATTGTCCTGGGCAGGAAGGGGGTATAAGTGCCCGGTAGGTGAGGGGTTAAGCTGTTGCCGGGCACACTGTACAATATAAACAGAAGGTGATTACATTATGGTGTAGATTAACTACTTGCCAACAGGGCACTTATACCCCCTTCCTTCCCAGGACAATTTCCAGCTTTCAGCGCTGTCACACTTTGACATTTGCACGGTCATGCAACACTGTACCCATATGAAATTTTTATCATTTTTTTGAGACAGAGCTTTCTTTTGATGGTATTTTATCACCTCTGGGTTTTTTATTTTTTTGCTGAAGAAACAAAAAACAACTGAAAATTTTGAAAAAAAAAAAGTTTTTTCTTAGTTTTTATTATAAGATTTTGTAAATAAGTAATTTTTCTCCTTCACTGATGTGTGCTAATGAGGCTGCAGTGATGGGCACCGATAGGCTGCACTGATGGGTACTGGTAGGTGGCACTGATGGGCATTGACAGGCATCACTTATGGGCACTGAAAGGCAGCACTCATAAGCAATGATAGGTGGCACTGACTGCCACTGATTGGCAGCACTGATAGGTGACACAGGCAGCTCAGATGGGCACTGATATGTGGCATTGATGTGCACTGGTAGGCACTGATATGTGGCACTGATGGGCACTGGCAGGTGGCATTGACATCAGAATTGATACATTTTCAACTATATATCAACTATATATCCCATAGTATGTAGACTCTATATCTTTCACACAGACTAAATAATATACAATGATTTTAAAAACAGAATACATTTTGGCCTAAATGTATAAACAAAGATTAATTATTTGCAAACTTTTATAACAGAAACTAAGAAGAATGTGGTTTTTTTTTTCAAATTTTCAGTATTTTTTTCAATTATATAGCAAAAAGTTAAAAAAAACAGTAGTGATTAAATACCACCAAAAAAAGCTCTATTTGCGTGAAAAAAATGATATTAATTTTGGGTACAATGTTGCATGACCGAGCAATTGCCAGTTAAAATTGCACAAAATGCCCCGGTCATGAAGGGGGTAAAACCTTCTGGAGGTCAAGTGGTTAAGCAATGTGTGATTCACCTCCAGATTATAATACTGAAATATGCAATGTTTTTTGCTTGATCAAAACCAAATTTATCTACAATTGAATTTTTGTTCAAAACATACCTGGTACATCTGATGATAAATCTGACACTACTGATGTTTTTGCTCCCTTGTACCTGGTTAAATTATGGGATTAAGGCAGACATATTTTCTGTGCAATGTACAGGAATCACAAAGGTTTGGTGGGCAGTGCAGCTGAGCTCCACTTATAGTGGCTTATGCTTTCTTAGGTAAGGTGAGTCAAAATTGAACACAACGCCTTGTAAATCGTACAAGCATATTCAGCACTCAAAATGGTGATGGGGTATAATCAGAATAAAATGCATACGTGAGTGGATGAGCAGTGCAAATACTCCTGTGTTACCAGCACATATATATCTCTTATGATGTGGACAAACAAAGTCAACGCTCGAAATGACAATATATATATAATAAATACTTGATCAGTCCATATGGAGTACCATTCTGGATGGATGGGCAGCTGGGAGACCATAACATATGCACACCCTCCAGCTGCTCCTTGCCAAGGATATGGGGTATCCCTCAGAAGACATGCAGAAAGGAACACAGCCGGGTGCCAGATTAGTATGAGTAAAAACACAAGTAACTTTAATTCAAAGCTCACTCACATATAGGGAACCTGTGTACAGCTCCAGAGGTCTGTGCGGCATACAGAGACATCTCTCCCAAGTCTAGTGAAGTCAATTTTAGCTGCAAGGCATAGATGGAGACCCCTTGAAGCTAACGTTGGCTCCACTAGACTGGGGAGAGCTGTCTCTGCATGCCGAACCGACCTCTGGAGCTGTACACAGGTTCCCTATATGTGAGTGAGCTTTGAATTAAAGTTACTTGTGTTTTTACTCATACTAATCTGGTGCCTGGCTGTGTTCCTTTCTGAAGGTGAGTCAAAAATCTCTTCAATTCCTGCTCAACCAAGTCTCTGTGTTGGGTGGTCAGAGCACTTCGCTGTTCAGAGAACCATAAGTAGGTTAAAGGCATTGTTGATATTTCAGAAATTGATAAGTATGGCACCACAAATGTCAACAAATAGTTTGAAAAAGCAAGCCATTGTAAGGTTTTAGCAGTCTGCATTGGAAAATGTAGAACTGCTCCCAGAAAAGGTTTGCTTACTGTAGTTATGACCATGTCAGGGTAGCTTAAAGGAGGAGTATAGCCAAAGCTATTTTGGCTATACCTCTCCTATGGATCACAGAAGAGTAGTTTGTTCTGCACTCCTGTGACCTGTTTTCAGCTGACAGTGGGATAAAGTCAACTGACATCACTGAGCTGGTCTAGGCTTAGGAAAGATCCTGACTTTAAAGTTGGGATCCATCTAGAGAGCCTGAACCAGCCACCCCCACGCCCTCGTACAGCCTGGTACTCCAGTGAGTGCTGGAGGGGCAGAGCACAGAACCGGTGATTGACAGTCATCGCTCTCTGCTCAGAGTGGAGGGGAGAACTGAGCGATCAGTGGTGTTTGATTGTTCAATTCTCGGTGCAGAGCCGGCAGGGGGCAGATGCTGCATCCACCTATGTATTTTGTGAAACCCCACCATTTTCTTTTAAACTCTTTATTGCCTATAGTAAACCATTAGCTTTCATATTTATGCAATCCCCGATTGAGAAAAAAAAATTAACAAGCATTCCGGTTTCTATGAGTGGCAAGATTTTTTTTTTCCTATTGCACAGAGTAATGAATACAACTTTGCATGCTACAAAACAACTAATAAATTGATCACTAAAGCAGGCCATAGACGGGTCGAGCATCGTCCGATTTGAAAAAATAAATAAATAAAATCGGTCGTTTGATCGGCCGACGTTACCACCAACGTTAAAAAAAAATCGGCCGATTTTTGACCCGTCTATGGCCAGCATTAACCCCATAACTTCTTTCCCTTGCAGAGACAGGGGAGCACACCATACAATGTGACAGCAATACAAATACATTATTTGGATTACAATGTTTTTATTTGGATACAAATGGATACATTTGTTGCAACTGCAAGACTTTTTCATATAAATATAATAGCGGACTGGACTTCCAGTTCGTAGGAAGGATTCAGGTGTCTCCCATTCCTATGATCGATTCACTTTAGCAGAATAAAATTTATTTTTCTTCTTCTGCCGATTTGCTTATTGCCGGGAAAATGAACCCACTAACGGTGCGAAAATCGGCCAATTTTTCTTTTTCTATTTTTGGCCGAAAAATCGGCCGATTTTTGGCCGACATAAAACTGGAAAGGTAAAATGTAAATGTATTTTAAAGTACAGGTCATCAGTGAGAAACGGGACACATAGACTACGTCTAAAGATATATTATGCTAGGGAATACTGTTGATTATTTTCATAATACTATTCACATTATCTAATTTCAATCACTTGTCTTTTAGAAATCATCCACTATTAAAACTGAACAATGTTATTTTAACACCACATATGGGCAGTGCAACTCACAAAACGAGACGTATCATGATGGAAGACATGGTTCAAAATTTGATCGATAGTGTAAATGGCCTTCCTGTGTCCAATGAAGTTATTGCCAAGTGACATGAAGGATCCTTAGACAATCACATGTATTTTCTTCTGCACTCCACCATCTGAACATGAGTCATCCATTTACTTCTTACATGGCATATTCTGACACCTAAAACTCCACGTTTGGCAAGCAAAGTTACTGTTTTTGTTTTGAGTTTTTACTTTTTTGTTGTATTATGGGTTTTTTACTCCAATGCCCTTCCGAAAAATCTTTAAAAGCAACAAAACCCTCAGCCTTGGTTCACACCAAATGCAGCTTTGAAATTGTGCTACATCAGTGCAATTTCATGTGCGGCTTGACTGACATCTGTGCGACTTCATACACATATGTTTATGCAAGTCGCACATGAAATCGTCAAAAATAGCTCAGCAACTTTTTTCAAAATCGGTGCCACACTGCAAAGTCAGAGTTGCATTGATTTGAACGATTCCATAGGCACAAATAGGGTGTGACTTGTCATGTGATTTGGAACTGTCAAATTGCATGACAGTTCGCACCATTGTGAACCAGGGCCTAACCTGCACTTAGCTGTGTAGGAAATGCAGGTTGTGTCTGTCCATTGTTATAATTATTCTTACATACAGTGAAGGAAATAAGTATTTGATCCTCTGCTGACTTTGAATGTTTGCCCACTCACAAAGAAATGATCAGCCTAAAAATCGAATGGTAGGTGTATTGTAACACTGAGAGACAGAATAGCAACAAAAAATTCAATAGAAATGCATGTCTAACAAATTACGCACTGATTTGCATGTTCATGAGGGAAATAAGTATTTGATCCCCTTCACAAAACATGACTTAGTACTGGGTGGCAAATCCCTTGTTGGCAATCACAGAGGCCAGACATTTCCTGTAGTTGGCCACCAGGTTTGCACACAATCTCAGGAGGCATTTTGGCCCACTCCTCTTGGCAGATCCTCTCCAAGACATTATGGTTTGGTGGCTGACATTTGGCAACTCGAACTTTCAGCTCCCTCCACAGATTTTCAATCGGATTAAGTTCTGGAGACTGGCTAGGCCACTCCAGGACCTTTAATGTGCTTCTTCTTGAGCCACTCCTTTGTTGCCTTGGCCGTGTTTTGGGTCATTATCATGCTGGAACACCCATCCATGACCCATTTTCAATGCCCTGGCTGAGGGAAGAAGGTTCTCACCCAAGATTTGACGGTACATTGCCCCATCCATTGTCCCTTTGATGCAGTGCAGTTGTCTTATCCCCTTAGCAGAAAAACATCCCCAAAGTAGAATGTTTCCACCACCATGTGTGACAGTTGGGATGGTGTTCTTGGTGTCATAGGCAGCATTCCTCCTCCTCCAAACACGGCGAGTTGAGTTGATGCCAAAGAGCTCGATTTTGGTCTCATCTGACCACAACACTTTCAACTAGTTGCAAGGATTCAACCTATGTCTGTAGCCCCTGCCCTTGTTATTTTCACCCTCAGGCCTGGGAGAAATAAAGCTCCAGACACCGAAGTGTGCAAACTAAATCTCTGATAGTTTAATGCAAGACAAGAACGGTTATACAGAACTCAGTAGGCATTGCTTAATCTCAGGATGACCAATGAAACATTCCATTCTTATCAATATAGTTACGTGAAGAACAGAAACTGCAAATGATTGAAGGATACCATATACGGAACTAACTGTTCACATGTCTAGAAATGGAGGCATTATACAAAATGGATGCCAATTAATAAGACATATATCCTTACAGTCCTCCTCTGCATCATTCAGATGTTCAGTGGCAAACTTCAGACGGGCCTGGCCATGTGCTTTCTTGAGTAGAGGGACCTTGCGGGCACTGCAGGATTTCAATCCTTGTTGGCATAGTGTGTTACCAATTGTTTTCTTGGTGACTGTGGTCCCAGCTGCCTGGAGATCATTGACAAGATCCTCACGTGTAGTTCTGGGATGATTCTTCACTGTGCTCATGATGATGACACTCCACGAGGTGAGATCTTGCATTGTGCACCAGACCTAGGGAGAATGACAGTAGTTTTGTATTTCTTCCATTTGTGAATGATTGCACCAGCTGTTGTCACCTCCTCACCAAGCTGCTTGGCAATAGTTTTGTAGCCCAAACCAGCTTGTGTAGGTCTACAATCTTGTCCCTGACATCCTTGGACAGCTCTTTGGTCTTTGCCATGGTGGAGAGTTTGGAATCTGATTGTTTGATTGCTCCTGTGGACAGGTGTCTTTTATATAGGTAACAAAATGAGATTAGCAGCACTCCCTTTAAGAGACTGATTCTAATCTCTGCTTGTTACCTGTATGAATCCTGCTGAATGATAGGGGATCAAATACTTATTTCCATCATGAACATGCAAATCAGTGCATCATTTGTTAGATATGCATTTCTTTTGAATTTTTTGTTGCTATTCTGTCTCTCGGTGTTACAATACACCTACAATTCGATTTTTAGACTGATCATTTTTTTGTGAGTGATCAAACATTCAAAATCAGCAGGGGATCAAATACTTATTTCCTTCACTGTAGTTGCAATATATGCTTGGGTGACTACATAGATGTGTTTCAAGCAGAGACCTACTTTATTCTGAAATGGAAAAAACACTTAATTATCCTTCACTCCAGTTAAAATTAAGAAATTTAATTTTCACACTGTGCAACTTTTAAGGCTGTATGCACACTAGTGTTTTTTAAGCTCCTAGAAGCTATTATGAGCATTTTTTTTCTGCTCCTAGAAACGAATAGTGTTATCCTATGTGTCCACGCACACTATTTTATGCTAGAAGCGTTTTTCAAGCTTCATGCAGAAAAAAAATGTTTTTGTACAGTATTTTGGAAACGTTTTCCCAGCAGAAAAAATGCTGAACTCTCCTAAACACTCATCAACTCTTCTAAATGCTACTAAAATGCTCCTAACTGCTTTTTTAAAGCATTTTTCTCTTCATGTACTTTAAAAACGCCAATAAAATGCTAACACTCCTAAATGCTTCTAAACTCTACTGAAATGCAACTACAAGTCGGCACCAAAACACTATTATCAGTGTTTTTCATCCAGCATTTTTAAGCTTATAAAATGCTTGTGTGCATGGAGCCTAAGCATCAGTTTATGTGTTAGTCCTCATGCACACCGGACGTTTTTACAGCGGCTGTTTTTGGCTTTTGACGTTTTGTGCTACAGCTAGTAAACCCCCCAGCATGTTACAACAATAAAACACAAACTGGCCACCCAGAATGACACGTATAGCTGGTGTCATTGACTTATCTCCGACTCACTTGTATAAGTGTGGATCCATAAACCCAAAAGGTACATACTAAGCAAAATGGTAGTGTGACAAGAACACCCCTACCTGGAAAAAGAAGGTTACTAGGTGATCCACGCGGAGTAATATGAATTCAAAAATATTCCAAACAATACTTTATTTGATCACATAGATCATAAGGAGGTTAAACATGAGCACGGTGTACATATGAAAAAAGTAAATAAAATCATGTTAAAAAGCACTAGGCGTCTTCAGTTTCGGGTCATCTTAGCAAATAGAGTACCATAAGGCAGAGTTATATAGTGGTGATATAGTTATCCTGGGTTTCCATGGGTTTTCGTCTTGTATTCAAATGAACCATGTATTCAGCAAATGTGTTCCCAATATATGTCAGGTATCTCCTGGTATGAAAAAGCTGCAACACAGAAGTACATAGTATATATATAGAGGTATGAAAACCAAAAAACCAAAACACATCCAAAGTTCACCAAGCCTCCCTCTGCAGTAGTCAATGGATACTACTATTACCTTCTCAATAGTGAGATTAACAGGCCAACTTCTCAAATGTAGGGACTTCCTGGATAGCCACCCCAAGTGAAACAGGGTCCACAGTACCAAATGATTCTGAGGATATATATAGAAAAATAGTGATACATATAAAAATCATGGGCATCAGGTCACCCTGAAAACAAGACACACATAGAGTGGGTATATTACCATAAATGAAGATCAAGAAGACTTCTGTCGACTTGAAATAGGATCAGGTCCTTGATGCTTTTCCAAGATACATGTGGGGGTGGGGAGCCAGGTAGTCACAATACATGGATTCCAAACACATAAACTGTGTATATAGCATATAACAGGCCATGCAGGCCTGAGTTTTTATACCCAATAAAGGGTTTCCAAAAATTACTCAAAATGAGAAGATTATTGCTCCATATACTATGTGTATAGCATGTAACAGGCTATACAGGCCTGAGTATTTATACCCAATAAAGGGTTTCCAAAAATTACTCAAAATGAGAGGGTTATTGCGGTTTCATGAGGATATGGCTATGTCACAGCACAACACCTGGATAGGATAGCGTATATATATATATATATGTAGATCATCCTCAAAAGAGGATTTACAAAAAATTCCCCGAATATACAGGGTAAATTAGGCCCATATAACATGCCCTTTTAATACCATAAATGCTCTATAGATCTCAACAGCCGTAAGCTGAAATAACTTGCCACCGGTGGAAGATAAATTTCCCTGAAAGATTGCCGTTTGCGAACCGCTGCAATAGTAGCCTTATGGTAGTTTTCAGAGGGTCAAGGGCCTTCCTAACAGAGAGCTGTGACACCGCCGTTCCTTCCCGCCTCGTGGGCGCCGCACCCAGTGAAGACGCCGAGCGTAGTGACGTCAATACGTTGACGCGTTTCGTCCGCCAATCACCGCAGACTTTGTCAGAACTGGGAGGGGACTTCAATACTTCCTCTTATATGGTGCTCTAATTGCATACCAAAGAGTCTCCACCTCGCCATCTTGTGTTGAAAGAGTATCACTACATTGGAATGATCCAAAGTGAATTAAAACACATATATTAAATTTAAATTTAAAATGGTTGCTGGATATAGAAGGAAGGAGCCTAAATGTTAACAGTCAGATCATCTTCAAAAAAAGGATTAATAATAGAGAGGAGATCAATATTAGCACAATACTTATTCTAAAGAGGAGAACATCAAGACCAAATCCCGTTACCTCAGCTTCAATATCAATCCAATTATTATAAAGATTTATTTTTATTATCTAGAGGAAATAGGATCAAGTGCAGGGTTAAGTTCATATTTTGTCCAAATATGTCCATATTCAATTCACATAAAAGATACCACAATATAGATTATAGCTTGGGATATATAGGGGGTTCCAAGAGACTCATTTCAAAAAAACCCCAAAGTTAAGTTCTGTATTGAGTCCGCATGGGGCAAGTGCTCCCAGGGTATAGATCCAGAATTTTTCCTTTTGTAGGAGGACTTTATCAAAGTCACCCCGACGAGCTGAAATATTCAGCAGAAAGATCCCTTTTACTTTTAGACCATCTGTTTTGCCCCCATGAACTTCTTTGAAGTGTTGAGCCAATGGGTTTTCTTTTTCTCCCTTTCTAACATTTCTATTTTCATTTCTGATACTAGCTACCCTAAAACTACCCAATCAAAACCATACCCGAAGCCACAAGAGATAAAGATCAACCTAGAGGGGGGAACCAATGATCTTAAGGTAATAAATCTTTCCAAATTTGTATTGAAAAAAAGACATTATGATCTATTGCGGAAAGGTTTAACCTTCTCCCCTACGGATAAAATGGACCTATTTGAGGTCTATAAAGACCTAAATCTGTTTCTGAGAAAGATCCTTCTGAGAATTCCATATTTATCTAGAGAAGGACAAAATCCTTACGACTTTAACTCAGAGAGGGAACAACAGGCACTGAGAGATCTTATTAGTCTCTCTGAGGAGACTCCTACAGAAAGTGAGCTTGGGGAGGAGGATGTCTCTAATAAGTGGAAAAGACACACTAGACTTAAAACTCCTTCTAGAAGAATGCCCAATATTAGGGAAAACAAATGGTTAAGTACTTTTTTAGATCTAGTACACGATGACCTGGGGAAAATAGACTGGACAATGAGGAACTTTGATAATCTCACTAGGGGTGAAAGAATAGCCCTTAGGGAACTTAAGAATGCTAAAAATATTGTGATCAAAAAGAGTGATAAAGGGGGAAATGTAGTATTACTGGAGAGTGTGGAATATGAGAAGGAGGTACTTCGACAGTTGAAGAGTCAGGATACATATTGTAAACTACATAATAACCCGTTCCCAAAACTTCTAGTTGATTTAAATAAAAAAGTGGGATTGGCACATGAAGCAAACTTATTAACCAAACGGGAATGCGATATGTTGACAGTCGAGGTATACAATATTCCCACCTTCTATGTAATTCCAAAAATACACAAAAACCCCTCTCAACCACCGGGACGCCCTATAGTATCGGCCATTGGTGGTCCTTTGGAACCAATAGGCAAATTTGTAGACGATTTAATTAAGGATCTGGTTTTAGAACTCAGATCTTATGTAAAAGACACGGGAGATGTACTTAAAAAGATCTTAAATGTAAAAGTACCAAAAGGTGCACTCCTGGTCGGCATTGATGTGGAATCATTATATACCTCTATCCCACATACCTGGGGACAAAAAGCTGTGGCCCACTTTCTGGAGACACATTTTCCTGAAATGGAGGCTCAAAATGAATTTATACTGGACTTGTTGGACTTTATGCTGACCCATAACTGTTTTCAGTTTTTGGGTTCCTTTTACCAGCAAATATGTTGGGAGCACCTTGGGCCCCGGCATTTGCATGTCTGCATCTAGGTCTATGGGAAGAGGAGTTAGTATATCCCTCTACTCCCTATAACCAATACGCAATAACCTGGTTGCGATATATTGATGATGTCCTGATGGTCTGGGATGGTAGTATTGATGAGCTTAAAAGGTTTATGGAATTCCTGAACGAGAATGATAGAAATATCAAACTTACTTATACAGTAGATAGAGAGGTGATAACTTTTTTGGATTTGTCAATCTCTATCTACGGAAATAAATTGGTCACTAAAACATTTAGAAAGGAAACAGCGGCTAATACACTTCTCCATGCTAATAGCTATCATCCAAGGAGTTTAAAACAAGGAATCCCTATTGGTCAATTTCAGAGAATAAAAAGAAACTGTACAGAAGATTTGGAGTATAGATATGAATCTATTCAGCTATATAAGAGGTTCAGAGAGAGAGGCTATTCACATAGAACCCTAAGAAGAGCAAAAAGAAGAGCCCTCGGTAAAACAAGAGAGGAATTGATAAATAAACCAAAACTAAAGTTAGCTGAGAACCTTGAAAACCAACCGGTAAGATTTATAACTAAATTTGGACAACAATGGGGTGAAGTTAAGAAGGCCCTGGACTCCCATTGGTACTTATTAACTCAAAATCCGCAGATAGCCAAAGTAGTAGGAGAGAGCCCCCAAATGGTAGCAAAACGAACTCGGAATCTAAATGATATACTAGTAAAATCAGAATTCCAGAGGGCACCACAAAGAAACTGGTTAACGAGGAGGACTGGGGTATATGGAATGTTCCCCTGTGGCCATTGTCAGATTTGTCCATTTGTGCATAAGTCTAATCAGTTCTTTAATAATGATAACTCTAAGATATTCCAAATACGAAGCTTCATTAATTGCTCAAGTAGCAAAATAGTGTACATGATAGAATGCCCTTGCAAGAAGATGTATATAGGTAAAACTAAAAGAAACCTTAGGACGAGGATTGGTGAACATCTGAGAGATATCAGAAATGAAAATAGAAATGTTAGAAAGGGAGAAAAAGAAAAGCCATTGGCTCAACACTTCAAAGAAGTTCATGGGGGCAAAACAGATGGTCTAAAAGTAAAAGGGATCTTTCTGCTGAATATTTCAGTTCGTCGGGGTGACTTTGATAAAGTCCTCCTACAAAAGGAAAAATTCTGGATCTATACCCTGGGAGCACTTGCCCCATGCGGACTCAATACAGAACTTAACTTTGGGTTTTTTTTTAAATGAGTCTCTTGGAACCCCCTATATATCCCAAGCTATAATCTATATTGTGGTATCTTTTATGTGAATTGAATATGGACATATTTGGACAAAAT
The DNA here is from genome assembly GCF_062004578.1 of Staurois parvus. NCBI lineage: Eukaryota > Metazoa > Chordata > Amphibia > Anura > Ranidae > Staurois > Staurois parvus. Next base: position 24,841,829 of record NW_028318083.1, on the reverse strand, counting down.
ATGAACTTAACCCTGCACTTGATCCTATTTCCTCTAGATAATAAAAATAAATCTTTATAATAATTGGATTGATATTGAAGCTGAGGTAACGGGATTTGGTCTTGATGTTCTCCTCTTTAGAATAAGTATTGTGCTAATATTGATCTCCTCTCTATTATTAATCCTTTTTTTGAAGATGATCTGACTGTTAACATTTAGGCTCCTTCCTTCTATATCCAGCAACCATTTTAAATTTAAATTTAAATTTAATATATGTGTTTTAATTCACTTTGGATCATTCCAATGTAGTGATACTCTTTCAACACAAGATGGCGAGGTGGAGACTCTTTGGTATGCAATTAGAGCACCATATAAGGCGAAGTATTGAAGTCCCCTCCCAGTTCTGACAAAGTCAGAACTTCTCATTTTGAGTAATTTTTGGAAACCCTTTATTGGGTATAAAAACTCAGGCCTGCATGGCCTGTTATATGCTATATACACAGTTTATGTGTTTGGAATCCATGTATTGTGACTACCTGGCTCCCCACCCCCACATGTATCTTGGAAAAGCATCAAGGACCTGATCCTATTTCAAGTCGACAGAAGTCTTCTTGATCTTCATTTATGGTAATATACCCACTCTATGTGTGTCTTGTTTTCAGGATGACCTGATGCCCATGATTTTTATATGTATCACTATTTTTCTATATATATCCTCAGAATCATTTGGTACTGTGGACCCTGTTTCACTTGGGGTGGCTATCCAGGAAGTCCCTACATTTGAGAAGTTGGCCTGTTAATCTCACTATTGAGAAGGTAATAGTAGTATCCATTGACTACTGCAGAGGGAGGCTTGGTGAACTTTGGATGTGTTTTGGTTTTTTTATTTTCATACTTCTATATATATACTATGTACTTCTGTGTTCCAGCTTTTTCATACCAGGAGATACCTGACATATATTGGGAACACATTTGCTGAATACATGGTTCATTTGAATACAAGACGAAAACCTATGGAAACCCAGGATAACTATACCACCACTATATAACTCTGCCTTATGGTACTCTATTTGCTAAGATGACCCGAAACTGAAGACGCCTAGTGCTTTTTAACATGATTTTATTTACTTTTTTCATATGTACACCGTGCTCATGTTTAACCTCCTTATGATCTATGTGATCAAATAAAGTATTGTTTGGAATATTTTTGAATTCATATTACTCCGCGTGGATCACCTAGTAACCTTCTTTTTCCAGGTAGGGGTGTTCTTGTCACACTACCATTTTGCTTAGTACCCCCAGCATGTTATCCTATGTGCCCATGCAATGCACTGTAATCAATGTTTTTTGGCTGGAAAATAACCCCAGAACTAGTGGGTTTCTAGAAGAGTTTTTTAGCTGTAAAAACGCTCTAACGCTGAAAAAGGCAGTAAAACACATAATTTCTGGACCTTTTATTTGACCAAAAAATAAATTTGTTTTTTGGTAAAAAAAACGCTAATGTGGGAAAATACAGCTAAACGTTAATACAAAAATGCTAAAAAATAGCTGAAAATGTTTTTAACGTGACTTTACACAGCTAACGTTACCAGTGTTAACAAGATGTCCAGTGTGCATGAGGACTAAAACAAACATAGTGGAGGAGATTTACTAAAACTGGAGCACTCAGAATTTGGTGCAGCTGTGCATAGTTCTTAGATTGTAAGCTCCAAGAATCAGGACCCTCCTATCCCTCTTGTATTGAACTGTATTGTTGCTGTATTGTCTCCCGTTATATTGTAAAGTGCTGAGAAAACTGTTGGCGCTATATAAATCCTGTATAATAATAGTAGCCAACCAGCTTCTAACTTCAGCTTGTTCAGTTAAGCTTTGACAATAAAACCTGAAAGCTGATTGACATAGCTGCACCAGATTTTGCACCATGCAGTTTTAGTAAATAACCCCCAAGGCATGATTACATATAATCGTTTTGTAATGATCATATATATATATATATATATATATATAAAATATATCTTAGTGATTAAAGCCTTTGTGATTATGATTTTTAATAAAATCTGAATTGTTCTGACTACTGGTGGTCAATGCTGTTATGTTTTTATTATTCTATGTTTTTACATTACTCACGGTCACATATTTTTTCCAGTACCAACATACATTTTTGAAACTTACGGAAAATTATTGTGCACGTACTTTTTATAAGACGGCAAAAGCTTAGTTGTAGGTTTAATAGGGGTAGTTTAAACCTAGGCATTTTACTGGACATTTTCACACTAATTGCACCTTTTGCAATAATTAATAAATTCACCAGTTTTGTTTAATAAAAAATGTGCATTTATTCTTTTTTTTTGCATTGAATCCTGGAAAGCATATGCTTGTCCTCTCAGCTCCTCCAATGACTGCCTGCTCTCTAGCTCCTTTGTCTCCTCCTCCCATGCTCATCTCCAAGACTTCTCCAGAGCCTCTCCCATCTTCTGGAACTCTCTACCCCAATTGATCCATCTATCACCTACTCTGCCCACTTTAGGCGATCTCTGAAATTCTCTTCATGGAAGCCTATTCTAGCCTTCAGCTAATAACCAAATCTTCTATTTCTCCTATCAGTTCATCCCCCACAGTTATTACATTTTGTACCACCAGCCCCTCCCTCTTAGGTTGTAAGCTCCAAGGAGCAGGGCCCTCCTAACCCTCTTGTATTGAATTGCAGAAACCCCAAATATCTTCTAAAAGACGACCTGTCATGCATATTTCTGTTACAAGGGATGTTTACATTCCTTGTAATAGGAATAAAAGTGATAAAAAAATAAAAATTAAAGAAAAAGTGTAAAAATAAAAAAAAATAAGGAAAACATTTTTTTTTAAAGTGCCCCATCCCACCATGCTCGCTATCAGAAGCAAATGCATAGGTAAATTGCACATGCATATGTAAATGGTGTTCACGGCACACATGTGAGGTATCGCCGTGAACGTTAGAGCGAGCGCAGTAATTCTAGCACTAGACCTTGTCTGTAACTCTAAACAGCTAACCTGTAAAAATGTTTAAAGCATCCCCTACTGTGATTTTTAGGTATCGTAGTTTATCGCCATTCCACAAGCGTGCACAATTTTAAAGCCTGACATGTTAGGTATCTATTTACTCGGCATACCATCCTCTTTCATATTTTACAAAAAAATTGGGGTATATCTTGTGTCTTGTTTTTTTTAATTCAGTTAGTGGTTCTAAGGGATTCTAGGTAATTTGCTAGCAAAAAATACCAATTTAAACTTGTAAACAAAACATCCCAGAAAATGTTTGGTCTTCAAGTGGTAAGTCAGCAGTTAAAGTTTTTGTAGCTGCTGACTTTTAACTTTACAAAAACAACTGGATCTCCGCTTCAAAACGGTAGTAAAGTCCACTTTTAAGAAAGCTTACCTGTAGCTAAAATGAATATGTCCTAAACTTGCACCATTTAGGAGATATTCGCTGTTTTTACACTTTCAAGAAATGGCATACCTGTGCTGTTCCTTCAGAATACTGTGCTGTGGCCAGGGCCCCTGTTACATACTACAGGGCGCTGTACAGCCTACCTGACAGGGTCCACCCCATTGCCAGAGAAAATATCAAAATTATATTTATGGTAAAAATGCACTAAACATTATTAATGTACACAATCCCAACAAACTTCCTGTTAAATCTAAATGATAAAACTGTACTGTAGAGTGTGAATCAGTGGTTTGTTTATGTGACTGAAGCCACTTGAAGCCGTTTGCAGGCAACCTATGTTACACTATGGAAACGCTGCAGGTCCTAATTTGACAGGCATATGGGTGCAGGTGTACAGCCCTGAACTCAGACAGTGAGCATTCAGGGCCACTTCCCCACACCTACACACCTGCCAGATTAAAACCTGTGTTCATACAGCTGCTGTTTCCCCATAGCGTAACAGGTGGCTCCAGCCACGTGAATAGCCCGCTCATTCATGCTTTGACAATTTATTTTTCCTCATCCCATTTATTTCAATGGGCTGCCTAACATGTGGGAACATGCAAAAATACTGAAGGCATATTATTTTAAAAGTGTGTTTCACCTAACCACACAGTAGTGTGGTAGCACGCGTTTTGGTGGTTGTGAATGCGTCTGTGTTTATTAGATATGTGGAGTGTGCAATTAAGTATTCATGGTACCTGCGCTCATCTGCAAAGGGCATTGCGTTTCTTTGCTGTGCAGGAAAATGCATGCGTTTCTGTACCACAAAGGGTGTGAAGTCATAAGAGCCAGTTCATATTACAAAAATGCAGTCTAGATGTGTTCCGGATGAATTTTTGCATCCCCCTTTTTTGACATGTTTTTTACACATTCCAGTGCGTTTTTATGCATTCCGGTTCATTTCCCCCTCTCTTTTTCTTCAATTTAATTAAGGACATGCATTCAAGTGCATTTTTGGTGCGTTCTGGTGTGTTTTTGATGCATTTTACCGCATTCCAGTACAGTTCTGTGCAGAAAAAATGCAGCATGTTCTACTTTTTTTTTTTCTTCAACCAGAACGCAAACACTGATGTTAACTGTGACATTGACAACCATATAACCTACTTTCTGTGCGTTTTGGATGCAGCAAAAAGCAACTGAAACGCATGTAGTGTGACCTGGCCCTAAAGGTTATTATAGGTAAGGGAACGGGACTGACCAGGAATTGTGAATGCAATCAGACTAGTGGTGATATACAATTAGGAATCTTATAATGCTGGATTTGAGCTGTAGGTGATAGGAAATGAGACACATTAACTAGATCAATAAATTAATAGTTAGATAAAAAGAGCTGAGCGATATATAGATTTGCAGAGGGAACAGGTGATGACAGTGGGGGGAGGGGTCAAGTTGTATAAGAAAAGAGAGGTTTGTAGCAGTGAACAGAAAGGGATCAGACTGGGGGAGAGGAGAGAAACAAAGTTACAATCAAATGTAAACAGAAGGAAACATGAAAGTGTCAAACCTGTGGAGCAGAGCAGGAGCGCAGCTAACATTCACAACACTGAGTCGCTGTGTGATAGAATGACAGGAGGCTAACAATGGAATTTAGCAGCTACAGATGGACTTGTTAGCTGCCTGGGCTCCCCTCTGCAGCTGATGGGTCAGGGCCCCCTACAGGAATGCCGGGGGTACCCTCGTATCAGAAGACCTCATTAATGCACAGCATAAAAGTACACCCCAACAGATTTGTCAGAAAACCTTTACTTTCCTTTGAGAATCAACATTTTTTATGGGACACTATACTATAAAATACTCCCACAAATGCGGGCCATATATTGCAAACAATATTTGTTCATTTGCACACACAAAAAAGTATTTTTCCTCACAAATTCATTCAAGACCATGTTGCAAAAAATGAACACACCTCAATAGGAGTCTTAGGAGCAAAGCTAAATTTTAGACAACAAAATCCTAATGAACTCAACTACAGGCGAGTCTAATTATTCATTAAATAGGTGTCCAGCAGACAGTTGATTATAAAAGGGCGTTACTTCACAAAGAAAACCCCTTCACATTTCATGCTGTCAGTAATGGCACCACATGGAAGAGAAATGTCACAAGGCCTGAGAAAGAAAATAATTTCATTACACAAGAAAGGTGAAGGCTACAAGAAGATCAGCAAAGTTTTACTTATCAGTCAGAATACTGTAGCAAAAGTGATACAAAAATTTAACAAAGATGGAAATGCAACCATCTCACAAGGATGTCCACGGAAGTTAACACCTCAACAGGAGCATCTTCTGATTACAAGGTTTGAAGAAAATCGCCATGCAAGTTCACTGCAGTTAGCTAAAGAAGCAGCAAACCAAGCGGCAAATTGTTTCCCGTGACACAATACAGCGTACACTGCAATGGAGGAATGGCATGCATGGGTGTCATCCACAAAGGAATCCTCTCCTAAAGCTCATGCACAAAAAAGCCTGTCTAGAATTTGCCAGGGCCCATGCTGAAAAAGAAGAAGAATACTGGGACTCTACTCTGGAGAGATGAGACCGAGATAAATGTTTTTGGAATTGATGGCTTCAAAACTGTATGGCGTGGCAAAGGTGAGGAGTGCAAAGAAAAATGCATGGTGCCTACAGTAAAACATGGTGGTGGCAGTGTCCTTCTGTGGGGCTGCATGAGTGCTGCTGGTGTCATGAATTCACAGATGTAATGCTCTATATTGAAAGAAAAGATGCTACCATCACTCTGCCCTTGGTCGTCATGCACTTTTCCAACATGACAATGATCCAAAACACACATCTAAGGCCACTGTTGCATTTCTGAAGAAGAAAAGGGTGAGAGTGATTCAGTGGCCAAGTATGTCTCCTAATCTGAACCCAAACACCTATGGGGAATCCTGAAGAGACAGCTTGAGCATTACTCTCCATCCAGCATTCAGGCTCTAAAAGAGGTCGTTCTTGAAGAATGGAGAAAGATAAGTGTTGCAATATTTGGATTGGAAATTGCTAATGGACTTTTTAGGCACATAAGCTCAGTACACAGAAGATAAAAGCAATGGTTACTTTATTGACATATAACATCTAAAATATATCTTGCATGTATTCAAAATAAATGCATGTATTCTCTTTCAATATTCTTCAATTGGGACATGCCACTATGACATTTTCTTGAGTGTGACTTTTAACCCCCTGATGATTGCCCAATCTCTTTTTATTCAACTTTAGATGTTGCAAGATGTCACCAACTCGTTCATTTCATCTGTAGAAGACTTGGTGCTGTCCTTCCAAATCATGGAGGTCATACAAAATACTAGATGTAGTAGTTTTTGTTGTGGGGTGTATTCATTTTTGCATCAACTAATTTGAGTAAAACTGAAGATTTTGTAATGTAAGTTATATTAGTAACCTAACTTTCATGTAATGAGCTAAACAAATATTCTATAAAACTGAGTTTTGTCAAAATTTTGGAAATTGTTCTTGTGTTCATTGAGATATTGATTAAAAAGTTACTTTTGAAAAGGGGTGTACTCATTTATGCTGAGCACTGTACATGGCAGACACTTCATTATACTATTTTGCAGACTCCTGCCTTTATCTGTACTAAAGAAATGCGGTCCATTTTGCCATGTCCTTTCAAGACTGATTCCTGAATGGAAGGGTCTGCCTGTATTATAACCAGATTAACGTTATAACCACCAATCTTGGTGTTCTTATGATTTAAGCTGCAGCATCTGGATACCTTTAGAAGGGTACAAACCTTAGGCAGTATCCCCCCCCAAAAAAAAATTTAAATTCCTATTGCAAGAGGGCAAGAGGAAGCCTAAAATCATAACTGGAGACAACCAATGTGCCAATCACAAGAGTGGAAATGATATTTCTGGGGGCATTACTAGCAGTGTGAAGAATGCCTCCAGGCTGCCGTATTAGGAATCAGCAGCATTTCAGTTTTCAACAACTCTTGTTGAATGGAATTAAAAACATAGCATGTTAGAAAATGGCCTCTGTAGCACTTACTTTAAATACTTCTTGACGAATATACACTTACAATATATACATTTTTTCTAGTCTGATTTTAAATAATTAGATTCTAAGCTCTAATTAGTAGTGCCCTCTGTTTCCTCTTGTATTGAATTGTATCTGTACTGTCTGCCCTCATGTTGTAAAGAGCTGCGCAATCTGCTGTGTAGTAATAATAATAATCAAAGTTTGTCTTAGTATGTCCTAATTGTTTATGGTAATGTTTTATGATTTAATTTCCCAAGTAGAAGTACTCTCTAAAACCCCTCAGAAATACCGCTGGGGTACACATACTACTGCCTGAGAACCAGTTCATAAACTAAACCTGTCATAATAAAAATATGAGAGCAACCATTGCTGACTTTTTTTTTTAGGAAGTTGTTTGTACCTTGGTTGGTTTAATCATCCTTTGGCTTTACTACATTACTAATTCGACCCAAAATAAACATGCAGGTTGGGGCTGTATGAACTATAGATTTTAGGTCAGTGGCTCACTACTAAAGCTGTAGGATGAGCAGAACAGCCAGAGGACTATCAACTTACAAATGTCGGTATGTTTATCAACATGGGCTAAATAAAAAAAAACTCAGAATTGTCCTTGATAGCTAGATTCATCTGTTCTGTAACCTAATTATTTGGATTTGATTGGTGTCCATGGGCAAAAGAGAGTTCTTACATAGTTTGTAAGTTTAAATAAAGACAACACTCCATCCAGTTCAACCTATGTGGGTGTGTTTGTGCTCATGTCAAAAATCACATCCCATATCCCTGCACATTGTGTTCGCTAAGATGCACATCTAAGAGTTTTTTTGAAACTATCAATACTGCCCACTGACACCACTGATTGTGGAAGCACATTCCACATCTTTACCACTCTGACAGTGAACCCCCCCCCCCCCACACACACACACACACAGTTTAAGGTTAAACCTCTTCCCCTCCAAATTCATTAAGTGTCCCCGTATCTTTTTATACTCACTGAGACTAAAAAGTTTATTCTTTATGCCAGAATCACCATTGAGGTATATGTATATTGCTATCATATCTCCTCCCAAGCATCTTTTCTCCAGGAAGAATACATTTAATGTTTGTTGTTCCTCGTAACTGAGGTCCTCCAGTCTCCTTATTAACTTTGGTGCCCTTCTCTGGACTTTCTCCAGTTCCAGCACATCTTTCCTGAGAACTTGTGACCAGAACTGGACGGCATACTCCAGATGTGGCCCAACCACAGTTTTACAAATCTCCTAGATTGTAAGCTCTAACAAGCAGGGCCCTCTGTTTCCTCTCGTACCAAATTGTATTGTAACTGTAATGTCTAACTTCATTTTGTAAATTGCTGCGCAAACTGTTGGCGCTATAAAAATCCTGTATAATAATAATAATAATGTGGCAGGATTATTGTTTTATCTCTTGAGTAGTATCTTTATGGTACACACTATTAAATTAATCTCCATTTATTACATTTAAAAAGAAGTTCTTTAATGGCTTCCCTCCAATTTTGTTTTTATGACAATCTAAAAATAAAACCATATCACTGTTTTTTTTAATAATATCTTTTTTTATACAGTATTTCAACTTTTTGGTTGTGTACAATGAAAAGAGGAACATTATGTCTTCGCAGGAGTAATGAACACAAAATATTCAGGTTATGAGTATGACAATAGAGCACCCATGTTCATCTGTGTTACTATTATTTACTTTGTCATTTGCCAAGACACTGGAATCTTCCTGCTAGTATACCAAAGACCCTTGATGCTTCCATGCTGGAATCAAAATAACTAGGAGTAGGGAAAGTGAAATGGGAGGGTCAGGGAGCTGCAGCCTGATAGAGACTAAGAGGGCTAAATAGGGAGTAATTATAGAAAATATTAAAACACTGTTCCAACAGGTGGGAGGTAAAACAGCAGAGTGTATATGAAGCATGAGTATGATAGGAAAGTAATCCAGGTGGAAATCGAAATAATGTGTCATTTAACCTACCAGTATGACACACTGAATGTCCCAGTGCTGGAAAAACACCCCTGCTGGAGTGGAGAATAGTCCAAAACACCAGTTCAACTAACCTAGTCAATAGAGCTTTGTGGTAAATAGCAAAGCCAATAAAAGTATTGCACACAGGTGAACAAGAGGAGGGGAATTATGCCTGCCTGTCCAGTTATTAATAGTAGCTTGCATTGTTCTCAGTACAGGTTCTCTGTTAACAATTTTACCTAACAGCAGAAAATAGTCACCATTTTTTCAAAATATAAGGTAGTTGATTACAAGACATCAACAATGTTAGTTACAGGTAGACCTTTGATGATGCCTACGGCATTTAGAACAACCTTTTCAGCAACCCTTCTTCTTGTCTTAGCTGTTGCATTTCCTATATGTGGTGTCAGAGTAAGATTCTTCACAGTCAGCAAAGGATGATCTCTACAGACAAAAAAGCACATAAATAGTAATATTAATGTAATAGCAACCATAATATAAGCAGTAACTATAGGGTAACCATTTTATATTAGCAGTTGTAACAATAATAGTAAGAGTATTAATAGAAGACATACTATATTATATAATGATAAGTGTTACCTGTTTTCTACAAATAAATAATGAGCAGAAAAACAATAAAACATATTTTTAAAGCCCCCTCTGCTACATACTATTAAATAGTAAGCTGTATTTACGCTTTAATATGCTTGTTTCTCAATCAAAATATTGAAATATAAATAGTA